>NW_025726104.1:2167740-2477417 GCF_021461395.2 Schistocerca americana
AAGCATCGGAATCTAAAACTAGTGTCAATGAAATGGTTCAAAATATACAGAGTAAGAAGAGTCAGTCTTCTTGTACTTAAGTCGGCGTTGTGCTTTTTGTATTTGAATCCAGTGCAATTTCTGTGTTTCATCGTCAATAAGAAGGCCAGAGGGATACAGTAAACCTAAACAGAAGCATCGGAAACTATAACTAGTGTCACAGGATTGGTTCAAAACATAGTCTGTAGGAAGAGTATGTCTTCTTGTCCTTAAGTCGGCATTCTGCCTTTTGTATTTGATTCCGATGATATTTCTGTGTTTCATCGTCAATAAGAAGGTCCAAGGGATACAGTAAACCAGGAGTGAAGCATCGGAATCTATAACTAGTATCACAGGAACGGTACAAAACATAGTCATTAAGAAGATACAGTCTTCTTGTACTTAAGTCGGCATTGTGCCTTTTGTATTTCATTCCGATGCAATTTCTGCGTTTCATAGTCAATAAGAAGGTCCAAGGGATACAGTAAACCGGAAGTGAAGCATCGGAATCTATAACTAGTGTCAATGGAATTTTTCAAAACATAGACAGTAAGAAGAGTCAGTCTTCTCGTCCTTAAGTCGGCATTGTGCCTTTTGTATCTAATTCCGATGTAATATCAGTGTTTCATCGTCAATTAGAAGGTCAGAGGGATACAGTAAACCCGAAGTGAAGCATCGGAATCTCTAACTAGTGTCAATGGAATGGTTCAAAACATACACAGTAGGAAGAGTCAGTCTTTTTGTACTTGAGTCGGCATTGTGCCTTTTGTATTTAATTCCGGTGCAATTTCTGTGTTTCATCGTCAATACGAAGGTCAGAGGGATACAGTAAACCTGAAGTGAGGCATCGGAATCTATAACTAGTGTCACAGGAATGGTTCAATACATAGTCAGAAAGAAGGGTCAGTCTTCTTGTCCTTAAGTCGGCATTGTGCCTTTTGTGTTTAATTCCGATGCAATTTCTGTGTTTCATCGTCAACAAGAAGGTCCAAGGGATACAGTAAACCTGAAGTGAAGTATCGGAATCTATAACTAGTGTCACAGAAATGCTTTTAAACATAGTCAGTAAGAGGAGTCCGTCTTCATGTACTTAAGTCGGCATTGTGCCTTTTGTATAAAATTCCGATGCAATTTCTGTGTTTAATCGTCAATAAGAAGGTCCAAGGGATACAGTAAACCTGAAGTGAAGCATCGGAATCTATAACTAGTGTCACAGAAATGGTTCTAGACATAGTCAGTAAGAGGAGTCGGTCTTCATGTACTTAAGTCGGCATTGTGCCTTTTGTATTTAATTCCGATGCAATATCTGTGTTTCATCGTCAATAAGAAGGTCCAAGGGATACAGTAAACCTGAAGTGAAGCATCGGAATCAATAACTAGTGTTACAGGAATAGTTCAAAACACAGTCAGTAAGAAGAGTCAGTCTTCTTGTACTTAAGTCGGCATATTTGCTTAATCTATTTAATACCGATGCAATTTTAGTGTTTCATCGACAATAAGAAGGTCAGAGGGATACGGTAAACATGAAGTGAAGCTACGGAATCTATAAATAGTGTCATAGGAATGGTTCAAAACATAGACGGTAAGAAGAGTCAGTGTTCTTGTACTTAAGTCGGCATTGTGCCTTTTGTATTTAATTCCGATGCAATTTTTGTGTTTCATCGTCAATAAGAATGTCCAAGGGATACAGTAAACCTGGACTGAAGTATCGGAATCTATAAATAGTGTCAATGGAATGGTTCCAAGCATCGACAGTAGGAAGAGTCAGTCTTCTAATTAAGTCGGCATTGTGCCTTTTGTATTTAATTCCAATGCAATTTCTGTGTTTCATCGTCAATAAGAAGGTCCAAGGGAAACAGTAAACCTGAAGTGTAGCATCAGAATCCATAACAAGTGTCACAGGAATGGTTCAAAACATCGTCAGTAAGAAGAGTCGGTCTTCATGTACTTAAGTCGGCATTGTGCATTTTGTATTTAATACCGATGCAATTTCAGTGTTTCATCGTCAATAAGAAGGTCCAAGGGATACAGTAATACTGAAGTGAAGCATCGGAATCTATAACTAGTGTCACAGAAATGGTTCTAACCATAGTCAGAAAGAGGAGTCAGTCTTCATGTACTTAAGTCGGCATTGTGCCTTTTGTATTTAATTCCGATGCTATTTCTGTGTTTCATCGTCAATAAGAAGGTCCAAGGGATACAGTAAACCAGGAGTTAAGCATCGGAATCTATAACTAGTATCACAGGAACGGTACAAAACATAGTCATTAAGAAGATACAGTCTTCTTGTACTTAAGTCGGCATTGTGCCTTTTGTATTTAATTCCGATGCAATTTCTGCGTTTCATAGTCAATAAGTACGTCCAAGGGATACAGTAAACCTGAAGTGAAGCATCGGAATCTATAACTAGTGTCACAGGAATGGTTCAAAACATAGTCAGTAAGAAGAGTGAGTCTTCTTGTCCTTAAGTCGGCATTCTGCCTTTTCTATTTAATTCCGATGCAAATTCTGTGTTTCATCGCCAATAAGAATGTCCAAGGGATACAGTAAACCTGGACTGAAGTATCTGAATCTATAAATAGTGTCAATGGAATGGTTCCCAGCATCGACAGTAGGAAGAGTCAGTCTTCTAATTAAGTCGGCATTGTGCCTTTTGTATTTAATTATAATGCAATTTCTGTGTTTCATCGTCAATAAGAAGGTCCAAGGGAAACAGTAAACCTGAAGTGTAGCATCGGAATCCATAACAAGTGTCACAGGAATGGTTCAAAACATCGTCAGTAAGAAGAGTCGGTCTTCTTGTCCTTAAGTCGGCATTGTTCCTTTTGTATTTAATTCCGATGCAATTTCTGTGTTTCATCGTCAATAAGAAGGTCAGAGGGATAAAGTAAACCTGAAGTCAAGCATCGGAATCTATAACTAGTGTCACAGGATTGGTTCAAAACATAGTCAGTAACAAAAGTCAGTCTTTTTTTACTTAAGTCGGCATTGTGCCTTTTGTATTTAATTCCGATGCAATTTCTGTGTTTCATCATCAATAAGAAGGTCAGAGGGATACAGTAAACCTGAAGTGAAGCATCGGAATCTCTAACTAGTGTCAATGGAATGGTTCAAAACATACACAGTAGGAAGAGTCAGTCTTTTTGTACTTAAGTCGGCATTGTGCCTTTTGTATTTAATTCCGGTGCAATTTCTGTGTTTCATCGTCAATAAGAAGGTCAGAGGGATACAGTAAACCTGAAGTGAGGCATCGGAATCTATAACTAGTGTCACAGGAATGGTTCAATACATAGTCAGAAAGAAGGGTCAGTCTTCTTGTTCTTAAGTCCGCATTGTGCCTTTTGTGTTTAATTCCGATGCAATTTCTGTGTTTCATCGCCAATAAGAAGGTCCGAGGGATACAGTAAACCTGGAGTGTAGCATCGGAATATATAACTAGTGTCACAGGAATGGTTCAAAACATAGTCAGTAAGACGAGTCAGTCTTCATGTACTTAAGTCGGCATTGTGCTTTTTGTATTTAATTCCGATGCAATTTCAGTGTTTCATCGTCAATAAGAAGGTCCAAGGGATACAGTAAACCTGAAGTGAAGCATCGGAATCTATAACTAGTGTCACAGGAATGGTTCTAAACTTAGTCAGTAAGAGGAGTACGTCTTCATGTACTTAAGTCGGCATTGTGCCTTTTGTATTAAATTCCGATGCAATTTCTGTGTTTCATCGTCAATAAGAAGGTCCAAGGGATACAGTAAACCTGAAGTGAAGCATCGGAATCTATAACTAGTGTCACAGAAATAGTTCTAAACATAGTCAGTAAGAGGAGTCGGTCTTCATGTACTTAAGTCGGCATTGTGCCTTTTGTATTTAATTACGATGCAATTTCTGTGTTTCATCGTCAATGAGAAGGTCCAAGGGATACAGTAAACCTGAAGTCAAGCATCGGAATCAATAACTAGTGTTACAGGAATAGTTCAAAACACAGTCAGTAAGAAGAGTCAGTCTTCTTTTACTTAAGTCGGCATATTTGCTTAATCTATTTAATACCGATGCAATTTTAGTGTTTCATCGACAATAAGAAGGTCAGAGGGATACGGTAAACATGAAGTGAAGCTACGGAATCTATAACTAGTGTCATAGGAATGGTTCAAAACATAGACGGTAAGAAGAGTCAGTGTTCTCGTACTTAAGTCGGCATTGTGCCTTTTCTATTTAATTCCGATGCAATTTCTGTGTTTCATCGTCAGTAAGAAGGTCAGAGGGATACCGTAAACCTGAAGGCAAGCATCGGAATCTATAACTAGTGTCACAGGAATGGTTCAAAACGTAGTCAGTAACAAGAGTCAGTCTTTTTGTACTTAACTCGGTATTGTGCCTTTTGTATTTAATGCCGATGTAATATCTGTGTTTCATCGTCAATAAGAAGGTCAGAGGGATACAGTTAACCTGAAGTGAAGCATCGGAATCTATAACTAGTGTCAATGAAATGGTTCAAAACATACACAGTAAGAAGAGTCAGTCTTCTTGTACTTAAGTCGGCGTTGTGCTTTTTGTATTTAATTCCGGTGCAATTTCTTTGTTTCATCGTCAATAAGAAGGCCAGAGGGATACAGTAAACCTAAAGTGAAGCATCGGAATCTATAACTAGTGTCACAGGATTGGTTCAAAACATAGTCAGTAAGAAGAGTCGGTCTTCTTGTCCTTAAGTCGGCATTGTTCCTTTTGTATTTAATTCCGATGCAATTTCTGTGTTTCATCGTCAATAAGAAGGTCAGAGGGATAAAGTAAACCTGAAGTCAAGCATCGGAATCTATAACTAGTGTCACAGGATTGGTTCAAAACATAGTCAGTAACAAAAGTCAGTCTTTTTTTACTTAAGTCGGCATTGTGCCTTTTGTATTTAATTCCGATGCAATTTCCGTGTTTCATCATCAATAAGAAGGTCAGAGGGATACAGTAAACCTGAAGTGAAGCATCGGAATCTCTAACTAGTGTCAATGGAATGGTTCAAAACATACACAGTAGGAAGAGTCAGTCTTTTTGTACTTAAGTCGGCATTGTGCCTTTTGTATTTAATTCCGGTGCAATTTCTGTGTTTCATCGTCAATAAGAAGGTCAGAGGGATACAGTAAACCTGAAGTGAGGCATCGGAATCTATAACTAGTGTCACAGGAATGGTTCAATACATAGTCAGAAAGAAGGGTCAGTCTTCTTGTTCTTAAGTCCGCATTGTGCCTTTTGTGTTTAATTCCGTTGCAATTTCTGTGTTTCATCGCCAATAAGAAGGTCCGAGGGATACAGTAAACCTGGAGTGTAGCATCGGAATATATAACTAGTGTCACAGGAATAGTTCAAAACATAGTCAGTAAGAAGAGTCAGTCTTCATGTACTTAAGTCGGCATTGTGCTTTTTGTATTTAATTCCGATGCAATTTCAGTGTTTCATCGTCAATAAGAAGGTCCAAGGGATACAGTAAACCTGAAGTGAAGCATCGGAATCTATAACTAGTGTCACAGAAATAGTTCTAAACATAGTCAGTAAGAGGAGTCGGTCTTCATGTACTTAAGTCGGCATTGTGCCTTTTGTATTTAATTCCGATGCAATTTCTGTGTTTCATCGTCAATGAGAAGGTCCAAGGGATACAGTAAACCTGAAGTGAAGCATCGGAATCTATAACTAGTGTCACAGAAATAGTTCTAAACATAGTCAGTAAGAGGAGTCGGTCTTCATGTACTTAAGTCGGCATTGTGCCTTTTGTATTTAATTCCGATGCAATTTCTGTGTTTCATCGTCAATGAGAAGGTCCAAGGGATACAGTAAACCTGAAGTCAAGCATCGGAATCAATAACTAGTGTTACAGGAATAGTTCAAAACACAGTCAGTAAGAAGAGTCAGTCTTCTTGTACTTAAGTCGGCATATTTGCTTAATCTATTTAATACCGATGCAATTTTAGTGTTTCATCGACAATAAGAAGGTCAGAGGGATACGGTAAACATGAAGTGAAGCTACGGAATCTATAACTAGTGTCATAGGAATGGTTCAAAACATAGACGGTAAGAAGAGTCAGTGTTCTCGTACTTAAGTCGGCATTGTGCCTTTTCTATTTAATTCCGATGCAATTTCTGTGTTTCATCGTCAGTAAGAAGGTCAGAGGGATACAGTAAACCTGAAGGCAAGCATCGGAATCTACAACTAGTGTCACAGGAATGGTTCAAAACGTAGTCAGTAACAAGAGTCAGTCTTTTTGTACTTAACTCGGTATTGTGCCTTTTGTATTTAATGCCGATGTAATATCTGTGTTTCATCGTCAATAAGAAGGTCAGAGGGATACAGTTAACCTGAAGTGAAGCATCGGAATCTATAACTAGTGTCAATGAAATGGTTCAAAACATACACAGTAAGAAGAGTCAGTCTTCTTGTACTTAAGTCGGCGTTGTGCTTTTTGTATTTAATTCCGGTGCAATTTCTTTGTTTCATCGTCAATAAGAAGGCCAGAGGGATACAGTAAACATAAGTGAAGCATCGGAATCTATAACTAGTGTCACAGGATTGGTTCAAAACATAGTCAGTAAGAAGAGTCAGTCTTCTTGTCCTTAAGTCGGCATTGTGCCTTTTGTATGTAATTCCGATGCTATTTCTGTGTTTCATCGTCAATAAGACGGTCCAAGGGATACAGTAAACCAGGAGTGAATCATCGGAATCAATAACTAATGTCTCAGGAATGGTTCAAATCATAGACAGTAAGAAGATGCAGTCTTCCTGTACTTATGTCGGCATTGTGCCTCTTGTATTTAATTCCGATGCAATTTTTGTGTTTCATCGCCAATAAGAAGGTCCGAGGGATACAGTAAACCTGGAGTGTAGCATCGGAATATATAACTAGTGTCATAGGAATGGTTCACAACATAGTCAGTAAGAAGAGTCAGTCTTCATGTACTTAAGTCGGCATTGTGCCTTTTGTATTTAATTCCGATGCAATTTCTGTGTTTCATCGTCAATAAGTAGGTCCAAGGGATACAGTAAACCTGAAGTGAAGCATCGGAATCTATAACTAGTGTCACAGGAATGGTTCAAAACATAGTCCGTAAGAAGAGTGAGTCTTCTTGTCCTTAAGTCGGCATTCTGCCTTTTCTAATTAATTCCGATGCAAATTCTCTGTTTCATCGTCAATAAGAATGTCCAAGGGATACAGTAAACCTGGACTGAAGTATCGGAATCTATAAATAGTGTCTATGGAATGGTTCCAAGCATCGACAGTAGGAAGAGTCAGTCTTCTAATTAAGTCCGCATTGTGCCTTTTGTATTTAATTCCAATGCAATTTCTGTGTTTCATCGTCAATAAGAAGGTCCAAGGGAAACAGTAAACCTGAAGTGTAGCATCGGAATCCATTACAAGTGTCACAGGAATGGTTCAAAACATCGTCAGTAAGAAGAGTAGGTCTTCATGTACTTAAGTCGGCATTGTGCCTTTTGTATTTAATTCCGATGCAAATTCAGTGTTTCATCGTCAATAATAAGGTCCAAGGGATACAGTAATACTGAAGTGAAGCTTCGGAATCTATAACTAGTGTCACAGAAATGGTTCTAAACATAGTCAGTAAGAGGAGTCAGTCTTCATGTACTTAAGTCGGCATTGTGCTTTTTGTATTTAATTCCGACGCAATTTCTGTGTTTCATCGTCAATAAGAAGGTCCAAGGGATACAGTAAACCTGAAGTGAAGCATCGGAATCAATAACTAGTGTCACAGGAATGGTTCAAAGCATAGTCAGTAAGAAGAGTCAGTCTTCTTGTACTTAAGTCGGCGTATTTTCTTAATCTATTTAATACCGATGCAATTTCAGTGCTTCATCGACAATAAGAAGGTCCAAGGGATACAGTAAACCTGAAGTGAAGCATCAGAATCTATCACTAGTGTCAATGGAATGGATCAAAACATAGACAGTAAGAAGAGTCAATCTTCTTGTCCTTAAGTCGGCATTGTGCCTTTTATATTTAATCCCGATGCAATTTCTGTGTTTCATCGTCAATAAGAAGGTCAGAGGGATACGGTAAACCTGAAGTGAAGCATCGGAATCTATAACTAGTGTCAATGAAATGGTTCAAAAAATACAGAGTAAGAAGAGTCAGTCTTCTTGTACTTAAGTCGGCGTTGTGCTTTTTGTATTTGATTCCGGTACAATTTCTGTGTTTCATCGTCAATAAGAAGGCCAGAGGGATACAGTAAACCTAATGCGAAGCATCGGAATCTATAACTTGTGTCACAGGATTGGTTAAAATCATAGTCAGTAAGAAAAGGATGTCTTCTTGTCCATAAGTCGGCATTGTGCCTCTTGTATTTAATTACGATGCTATTTCTGTGTTTCATCGTCAATAAGAATGTCCAAGGGATACAGTAAACCAGGAGTGAAGCATCGGAATCAATAACTAGTGTCTCAGGAATGGTTCAAACATAGACAGTAAGAAGATACAGTCTTCTTGTACTTAAGTCGGCATTGTGCCTTTTGTATTTAATTCCGATGCAATTTCTGTGTTTCATCGTCAATAAGAAGGTCCAAGGGATACAGTAAACCTGAAGTGAGGCATCGGAATCTAAAACTAGTGTCACAGAAATGGTTCAAACATAGTCAGTAAGAAGAGAGAGTCTTCTTGTTCTTAAGTCGGCACTGTGCGTTTTCTATTTTATTCCGATGCAATTTCAGTGTTTCATCGTCAATAAGAAGGTCCAAGGGATACAGTAAACCTGGAGTGAAGTATCGGAATCTATAAATAGTGTCAATGGAATGGTTCAAAGCATAGACAGTAAGAAGAGTCAGTCTTCTTGTAATTAGGTCGGCTTTGTGCCTTTTGTATTTAATTCCGGTGCAATTTCTGTGTTTCATCGTCAATAAGAAGCTCAGAGGGATACAATAAACCTGAAGTGAAGCATCGGAATCTATAACTAGTGTCACAGGAATGGTTCAAAACATAGTCAGTAAGAAGAGTCAGTCTTCTTGCCCTTAAGTCGGCATTGTGCCTTTTGTATTTAATTCCGATGCAATTTCTGTGTTTAATCGTCAATAAGATGATCAGAGCGATACAGTAACCCTGAAGTGAAGCATCGGGATCTACAACTAGTGTCACAGAAATGGTTCAAAGCATAGTCAGTAAGAAGAGTCAGTCTTCTTGTACTTATGTCGGCATTGTGCCTTTTGTATTTAATTCCGATGCAATCTCTGTGTTTCATCGTCAATAAGAATGTCAGAGGGATACTGTAAACCTGACGTGAAGCATCACAATCTATAACTAGTGTCACAGGTATGGTTCAAAGCATTGACATTAGGAAGAGTCAGTCTTCTTGTACTTGAGTCGGCATTGTGCTTTTTGTATTAAATTCCGATGCAATTTCTGTGTTTCATCGTCAATAAGAAGGTCAAAGGGATACAGTACACCTGAAGGCAAGCATCGGAATCCATAACTAGTGTCACAGGAATGGTTCAAATCATAGACAGTAAGAAGAGTCTATCTTCTTGTACTTAAGTCGGTATTGTGCCATTTGTATTTAATTCCAATGCAATTTCTGTGTTTCATCGTCAATAAGGTCAGAGGGATACAGTAAACCTGTAGTGAAGCATCGGATTCTATAACTAGTTTCACAGGAATGGTTCAAAACATAGACAGTAGGAAGAGTCAGTCTTCTTGTACATATGTCGGCATTTTGCTTTTTGTATTTAATTCCGATGCAAATTCTGTGTTTCATCGTAAAGAAGATGGTCCAAGGGATACAGTAAACCTGGAGTGAAGCATCGGAATCTATAACTAGTGTCAATGGAATGGTGCAAAACATAGACAGTAAGAAGAGTCACTCTTCTTGTACTTAAGTCGGCATTGTGCCTTTTGTATCTAATTCCGGTGCAATTTCTGTGATTCATCGTCAATAAGAAGGCCAGGGGGATACAGTAAACCTGAAGTGAAGCATCGGAATCTAGAACTAGTGTCACAGGAATGGTTCAAAAACATAGTCAGTAAGAAGAGTCAGTCTTCTTGTCCTTAAGTCGGCATTGTGCCTATTGTATTTAATTCCGATGCCATTTCTGTGTTTCATCGTCAATAAGAAGGTCCAAGGGATACAGGTAACCTGGAGTGAAGCATCGGAATCCATAACTAGTGTCACAGGAATGGTTCAAAACAGAGACAGTAAAAAGAGTCAGTCTTCATATACTTAAGTCGCCATTGTGCCTTTTGTAATTAATTCCGATGCAAATTATGTCTTTCATAGTCAATAAGAAGGTTCAAGGGATACAGTAAACCTGAACAGAAGCATCGGAATCTATAACTAGTGTCACAGGAATAGTTCAAAACATAGTCAGTAAGAAGTGTCAGTCTTCATGTACTTAAGTCGGCATTGTGCCTTGTGTATTTAATTCCGATGCAATTTCTGTGTTTCATCGTCAATAAGAAGGTCCAAGGGATACAGTAAATCTGAAGTGAAGCATCAGAATCTATAACTAGTGTCACAGGAATGGTTCAAAAATAGTCAGTGAGGAGAGTCAGCCTTCATATCCTTAAGTCGGCCTTCTACCTTTTGTATTTATTTCCGATGCAATTTGTGTGTTTCATCGTGAATAAGAAGGTCCAAGGGATACAGTAAACCTCGAGTGAAGCATCGGAATCTATAACTAGTGTCACAGGATTGGTTGAAAACATAGACAGTAGGAAGAGTCAGTCTTCTTGTACTTAAGACGGCATTGTGCCATTTGTATTTAATTCCGATGCAATTTCTGTGTTTCATCGTCAATAAGAAGGTCCAAGGGATACAGTAAACCTGAAGTGAAGCATCGGAATCCATAACTAGTCTCAATGGAATGGTTCAAAACATAGACAGTAGGAAGAGTCAGTCCTCTTGTACTTAAGTCGGCATTGTGCCTTTTGTATTTAATTCCGGTGCAATTTCTGTGTTTCATCGTCAATAGGAAGGTCAGAGTGATTCAGAAAACCTGATGTGAAGCATCGGAATCTATAACTAGTGTCACTGGAATGGTTCAAATCATAGCCAGTAAGAAGAGTCCGTCTTCCTATCCTTAAGTCGGCCTTGTGCCTTTTGTATTTAATTCCGATGCAATTTCTGTGTTTCACCGTCAATAAGAAGGTCCAAGGTATACAGTAAGCCTGAAGTGAAGCATCGGAATCAATATCTAGTGTCACAGGAATGGTTCAAAACATAGACAGTAAGAAGAGTCAGTCTTCTTGTACCTAAGTCGACATTGTGCCGCTTGTATTTAATTCCGATGCGATGTCTGTGTTTCATCGTCAATAAGAAGGTCAGAGGGATACAGTAACCCTGAAGTGAAGCATCGGAATCTATAACTAATGTCACAGAAATAGTTCAAAACATAGTCAGTAAGAAGAGTCACTCTTCTTGTACTTAAGTCGGCATTGTGCCTTTTGTATTTAATTCCGATGCCATTTCTGTGTTTCATCGTCAATAAGAAAGTCGAATGGATACAGTAAACCTGACGTCAAGCCTCGGAATCTATAACTAGTGTCATAGGAATGGTTCAAATCATAGACAGTAAGAAGAGTCACGCTTCTTGTACTTAAGTCTTCATTGTGCATTTTCTACTTCATTCCGATGCAATTTCTGTGTTTGATCGTCAATACGAAGGTCCAAGGGATACAGTAAACCTGAAGTGAAGCATCGGAATCTATAACTAGTGTCACAGGAATGGTTCAAAACATAGTCAGTAGGAAGAGTCAGTCTTCTTGTCCTTAAGTCGGCATTGTGCATTTTGTATTTAATTCCTATCCAATTTCTGTGTTTCATCGTCAATAAGAAGGTCCAAGGGATACAGTAAACCTGGAGTGAAGCATCGTAATCTATAACTAGTGTCACAGGAATGGTTCAAAACATAGACAGTACTTAAGTCGGCATTGTGCCTTTTGTATTTAATTCCGATGCAATTTCTGTGTTTCATCGTCAATAAGAAAGTCCAAGGGATAAAGGAACCTGAAGTGAAGCATCGGAATCTATAACTAGTGTCACAGGAATGGTTCAAAACGTAGTCAGTAAGAAGAGTCAGTCTTCTTGTCCTTAAGTCGGCATTGTGCCTTTGTGTATAATTCCGATGCAATTTCTGTGTTTCATCGTCAATAAGAAGGTCCAAGGGACACAGTAAACCTGGAGTGAAGCATCAGAATCAATAACTAGTGTCACAGGAATGGTTCAAAACATAGTCAGTAAGAAGAGAAAGTCTTCTTGTCCATAAGTCGGCATTGTGCCTTTTGTATTTAATTCCTATGCTATTTCTGTGTTTCATCGTCAATAACAAGGTCCAAGGGATACAGTAAACCTGAAGTGAAGCATCGGAATCTATAACTAGTGTCACAGGAATGGTTCAAAACATAGACAGTAAGAAGAGACAGTCTTCTAGGCCGTAAGTCGACATTGTCCCGCTTGTATTTAATTCCGATGCAATTTCTGTGTTTCATCGTCAATAAGAAGATCAGAGGGATACAGTAACCCTGAAGTGAAGCATCGGAATCTATAACTAGTGTCACAGGAATGGTTCAAACATAGTCAGTAACAAGAGTCACTCTTCCTGTCCTTAAGTCGGCATTGTGCCTTTTTTATTTAATTCCGATGCTATTTCTGTGTTTCATCGTCAATAAGAAGGTCCAAGGGATACAGTAAACCTGGAGTGAAGCATCGAAATCAATAACTAGTGTCACAGGAATGGTTCAAAACATAGACAGTAAGAAGATACAGTCTTCCTGTACTTAAGTCGGCATCGTGCCATTTGTATTTAATTCCGATGCAATTTCTGTGTTTCATCGTCAATAAGAAGGTCAGAGGGATACAGTAAACGTCAAGTGAAGCATCGGAATCTATAACTAGTGTCACAGGAATGGTTCAAAGCATAGTCAGAAAGAAGGGTCAGACTTCTTGTCCTTAAGTCGGCATTGTGCCTTTTGTATTTAATTCCGATGCAATTTCTGTGTTTCATCGTCAATAAGAAGGTCCAAGGGATACAGCAAACCTGGAGTGTAGCATATGAATCAATAACTAGTGTCACAGGAATGGTTCAAAACGTAGTCAGTAAGATGAGTCAGTCTTCATGTAGTTAAGTCGGCATTGTGCCTTTTGTATTTAATTCCGATGCAATTTCTGTGTTTCATCGTCAATAAGAAGGTCCAAGGGATACAGTAAATCTGACGTGAAGTATCGGAATCTATAAATAGTGTCAATGGAATGGTTCAAAGCATAGACAGTAAGAAGAGTCAGTCTTCTTGTAATTAAGTCGGCTTTGTGCCTTTTGTATTTATTTCCGGTGCAATTTCGGTGTTTCATCGTCAATAAGAAGGTCAGAGGGATACAATAAACCTGAAGTGAAGCATCGGAATCTATAACTAGTGTCACAGGAATGGTGCAAAACATAGTCAGTAAGAAGAGTCAGTCTTCTTGTCCTTAAGTGGGCCTTGTGCCTTTTGTATTTCATTCCGATGCAATATCTGTGTTTCATCGTCAATAAGAAGGTCCAAGGGATACAGTAAACCTGGAGTTAAGCATCGGAATCTATAACTATTGTCACAGAAATGGTTCAAATCATAGACAGTACTTAAGTCGGCATTGTGCCTTTTCTATTTAATTCCGATGCAATTTCTGTGTATCATCGTCAATAAGAAGGTCCAAGGGAAACAGTAAACCAGAAGTGAAGCATCGTAATCTATAACAAGTGTCACACGAATGGTTCAAAACATAGTCAGTAAGAAGAGTCGGTCTTCATGTACTTAAGTCGGCATTGTGCCTTTTGTATTTAATTCCGATGCAATTTCAGTGTTTAATCGTCAATAAGAAGGTCCAAAGGATACAGTAAACCTGAAGTGAAGCATCGGAATCTATAACTAGTGTTACAGGAATGGTTGAAAACAGAGACAGTAAGAGGAGTCAGTCTTCATGTACTTAATCGGCATTGTTCCTTTTGTATTTAATTCCGATGCAATTTCTGTGTTACATCGGCAAGAAGAAGGTTCAAGGGATACAGTAAACCTGAAGTGAAGCATCGGAATCTGTAACTAGTGTCACAGGAATGGTTCAAACATAGTCAGTAAGAAGAGTCAGCCTTAATGTACTTATTCGGCATTGTTCCTTTTGTATTTAATTCCGATGCAATTTCTGTGTTTCATCGTCAATAAGAAGGTCCAAGGGATACAGTAAACCAGAAGTGAAGCATCGTAATCTATAACAAGTGTCACACGAATGGTTCAAAACATAGTCAGTAAGAAGAGTCGGTCTTCATGTACTTAAGTCGGCATTGTGCCTTTTGTATTTAATTCCGATGCAATTTCTGTGTTTCATCGTCAATAAGAAGGTCCAAGGGATACAGTAAACCTGGAGTGAAGCATCGGACTCTATAACTAGTGTCAATGGAATGTTCAAAACATAGACAGTAGGAAGAGTCAGTCTTCTTGTACTTAAGTCGGCATTGTGCCTTTGTATTACATTCCGGTGCAATTTCTGTGTTTCATCGTCAATAAGAAGGTCATAGGGATGCAGTAAACCTCAAGTGAAGCATCGGAATCTATAACTAGTGTCACTGGAATGGTTCATAACATAGTCAGTAAGAAGAGTCAGTCTGCTTGTCCTTAAGTCGGCCATGTGCCTTTTGTATTTAATTCCGATGCAATTTCTGTGTTTCTTCGTCAATAAGAAGGTCCAAGGGATACAGTAAACCTGGAGTGAAGCATCGAAATCTATTACTAGTGTCACAGGAATGGTTCAAATCATATTCCCTAAGATGAGCCAGTCTTCGTGTCCCTAAGTCGGCCATGTGCCTTTTGTATTTCATGCCAATGCAATTTCTGTGTTTCATCGTCAATAAGAAGGTTCAAGGGATACAGTAAACCTGAAGTGAAGCATCGGAATCTAAAACTAGTGTCACAGGAATGGTTCAAAACATTGTCAGTAAGAAGAGTCGGTCTCTTTGTACTTAAGTAGGCATTGTGCCTTTTGTATTTAATTCCGAGGTAATATCTGTGTTTCATCGTCAATATGAGGTTCCAAATAATACAGTAAACCTGAAGTGAAGCATCGGAATCTATAACTAGTGTCACAGCTATGGTTGAAAGCATAGAGAGTAAGAAGAGTCAGTCTTCTTGTACTTGAGTCGGCATTGTGCTTTTTGTGTTAAATTTCGATGCAATTTCTGCGTTTCATCGTCAATAACAAGGTCCAAGGAATACAGTAAACCTGAAGTCAAGCATCGGAATCTATAGCTAGTGTCACAGGAATGGTTCAAAACATAGTTAGTAAGAAGGGTCACTCTTCTTGTACTTAAGTCGGCATTGTGCCTTTTGTATTTAATTCCGATGCCATTTCTGTGTTTCATCGTCAATAAGAAAGTCTGAGGGATACAGTAAACCTGAAGTGAAGCCTCGGAATCTATAACTAGTGTCACAGGAATAGTTCAAATCATAGACAGTAATAAGAGTCAGTCTTCTTGTACTTATGTCGGCATTGTGTATTATCTATTTCATTCCGATGCAATTTCTGTGTTTCATCGTCAATAAGAAGGACAGAGGGATACAGTAAACCTGAAGTGAATCATCGGAATCTCTAACTAGTGTCACAGAAATGGTTCAAAACATAATCAGTGAGAAGAGTCAGTCTTCTGGACCTTTAGTCGGCATTGTGCATTTTGTATTTAATTCCAATGCAATATCTGTGTTTCATCGTCAATAAGAAGGTCCAAGGGATACAGTAAACCTGGAGTGAAGCATGGGAATTTATATCTAGTGTCACAGGAATGGTTCAAAACATAGTCAGTAAGTTGAGTCAGTCTTCTTGACCTTAAGTCGACCATGTGCCTTTTGTATTTAATTCCGATGCAATTTCTGTGTTTAATCGCCAATAAGAAGGTCCAAGGGATACAGTAAACCTGGAGTGAAGCATGGGATTCTATAATTAGTGTCACAGCAATGGTTCAAAACATAGACAGTAAGAAGAATCAGTATTCTTGAGCTTAAGTCGGCATTGTGATTTTTCTATTTAATTCCGATTAAAATTTCTGTGTTTCATCGTCAATTCGAAGGTCAGAGGGATACAGTTAACCTGAAGTGAAACATAGGAATCTATAACTAGTGTCACAGGAATGGTTCAAAACATAGTCAGTAGGAAGAGTCAGTCTTCTTGTCCTTAAGTCGGCATTGTGCATTTTGTATTTAATTCCTATCCAATTTCTGTGTTTCATCGTCAATAAGAAGGTCCAAGGGATACAGTAAACCTGGAGTGAAGCATCGTAATCTATAACTAGTGTCACAGGAATGGTTCAAAACATAGACAGTACTTAAGTCGGCATTGTGCCTTTTGTATTTAATTCCGATGCAATTTCTGTGTTTCATCGTCAATAAGAAAGTCCAAGGGATAAAGGAACCTGAAGTGAAGCATCGGAATCTATAACTAGTGTCACAGGAATGGTTCAAAACGTAGTCAGTAAGAAGAGTCAGTCTTCTTGTCCTTAAGTCGGCATTGTGCCTTTGTATTTAATTCCGATGCAATTTCTGTGTTTCATTGTCAATAAGAAGGTCCAAGGGACACAGTAAACCTGGAGTGAAGCATCAGAATCAATAACTAGTGTCACAGGAATGGTTCAAAACATAGTCAGTAAGAAGAGAAAGTCTTCTTGTCCATAAGTCGGCATTGTGCCTTTTGTATTTAATTCCGATGCTATTTCTGTGATTCATCGTCAATAACAAGGTCCAAGGGATACAGTAAACCTGAAGTGAAGCATTGGAATCTATAACTAGTGTCACAGGAATGGTTCAAAACATAGACAGTAAGAAGAGACAGTCTTCTTGGCCGTAAGTCGACATTGTCCCGCTTGTATTTAATTCCGATGCAATTTCTGTGTTTCATCGTCAATAAGAAGATCAGAGGGATACAGTAACCCTGAAGTGAAGCATCGGAATCTATAACTAGTGTCACAGGAATGGTTCAAACATAGTCAGTAACAAGAGTCACTCTTTCTGTCCTTAAGTCGGCATTGTGCCTTTTTTATTTAATTCCGATGCTATTTCTGTGTTTC
Organism: Schistocerca americana; assembly: GCF_021461395.2. Taxonomy (NCBI): domain Eukaryota; kingdom Metazoa; phylum Arthropoda; class Insecta; order Orthoptera; family Acrididae; genus Schistocerca; species Schistocerca americana. The sequence continues at coordinate 2,184,814 of NW_025726104.1, forward strand.
ATCGTCAATAAGAAGGTCCAAGGGATACAGTAAACCTGGAGTGAAGCATCGAAATCAATAACTAGTGTCACAGGAATGGTTCAAAGCATAGACAGTAAGAAGATACAGTCTTCTTGTACTTAAGTCGGCATCGTGCCTTTTGTATTTAATTCCGATGCAATTTCTGTGTTTCAACGTCAATAAGAAGGTCAGAGGGATACAGTAAACGTCAAGTGAAGCATCGGAATCTATAACTAGTGTCACAGGAATGGTTCAAAACATAGTCAGAAAGAAGGGTCAGACTTCTTGTCCTTGAGTCGGCATTGTGCCTTTTGTATTTAATTCCGATGCAATTTCTGTGTTTCATCGTCAATAAGAAGGTCCAAGGGATACAGTAAACCTGGAGTGTAGCATATGAATCTATAACTAGTGTCACAGGAATGGTTCAAAACATAGTCAGTAAGATCAGTCAGTCTTCATGTAGTTAAGTCGGCATTGTGCCTTTTGTATTTAATTCCGATGCAATTTCTGTGTTTCATCGTCAATAAGAAGGTCCAAGGGATACAGTAAACCTGACGTGAAGCATCGGAATCTATAACTAGTGTCACAGGATTTGTTCAAAACATAGTCAGTAAGAAGAGTGAGTCTTCTTGTTCTTAAGTCGACATTGTGCTTTTTCTATTTAATTCCGATGCAATTTCTGTGTTTCATCGTCATTAAGAAGGTCCAAGGGATACAGTAAACCTGGAGTGAAGTATCGGAATCTATAAATAGTGTCAATGGAATGGTTCAAAGCATAGACAGTAAGAAGAGTCAGTCTTCTTGTAATTAAGTCGGCTTTGTGCCTTTTGTATTTATTTCCGGTGCAATTTCTGTGTTTCATCGTCAATAAGAAGGTCAGAGGGATACAATAAACCTGAAGTGAAGCATCGGAATCTATAACTAGTGTCACAGGAATGGTGCAAAACATAGTCAGTAAGAAGAGTCAGTCTTCTTGTCCTTAAGTGGGCCTTGTGCCTTTTGTATTTAATTCCGATGCAATATCTGTGTTTCATCGTCAATAAGAAGGTCCAAGGGATACAGTAAACCTGGAGTTAAGCATCGGAATCTGTAACTATTGTCACAGAAATGGTTCAAATCATAGACAGTACTTAAGTCGGCATTGTGCCTTTTCTATTTAATTCCGATGCAATTTCTGTGTATCATCGTCAATAAGAAGGTCCAAGGGAAACAGAAAACCAGAAGTGAAGCATCGTAATCTATAACAAGTGTCACACGAATGGTTCAAAACATTGTCAGTAAGAAGAGTCGGTCTTCATGTACTTAAGTCGGCATTGTGCCTTTTGTATTTAATTCCGATGCAATTTCAGTGTTTAATCGTCAATAAGAAGGTCCAAAGGATACAGTAAACCTGAAGTGAAGCATCGGAATCTATAACTAGTGTTACAGGAATGGTTGAAAACAGAGACAGTAAGAGGAGTCAGTCTTCATGTACTTAATCGGCATTGTTCCTTTTGTATTTAATTCCGATGCAATTTCTGTGTTTCATCGTCAATAAGAAGGTCCAAGGGATACAGTAAACCTGGAGTGAAGCATCGGACTCTATAACTAGTGTCAATGGAATGTTCAAAACATAGACAGTAGGAAGAGTCAGTCTTCTTGTACTTAAGTCGGCATTGTGCCTTTTGTATTACATTCCGGTGCAATTTCTGTGTTTCATCGTCAATAAGAAGGTCCGAGGGATACAGTAAACCTCAAGTGAAGCATCGGAATCTATAACTAGTGTCACTGGAATGGTTCATAACATAGTCAGTAAGAAGAGTCAGTCTGCTTGTCCTTAAGTCGGCCATGTGCCTTTTGTATTTAATTCCGATGCAATTTCTGTGTTTCTTCGTCAATAAGAAGGTCCAAGGGATACAGTAAACCTGGAGTGAAGCATCGAAATCTATAACTAGTGTCACAGGAATGGTTCAAACATAGTCAGTAAGAAGAGTCAGTCTTAATGTCCTTAAGTCGGCACTGTGCCGTTTGTTTTTAAATCCGATGCAATTTCTGTGTTTCATCGTTAATAAGAAGGTCCAAGGGATACAGTAAACCTGAAGTGAAGCATCGCAATCTATTACTAGTGTCACAGGAATGGTTCAAATCATAGTCAGTAAGATGAGCCAGTCTTCGTGTCCCTAAGTCGGCCATGTGCCTTTTGTATTTCTTTCCAATGCAATTTCTGTGTTTCATCGTCAATAAGAAGGTTCAAGGGATACAGTAAACCTGAAGTGAAACATCGGAATCTAAAACTAGTGTCACAGGAATGGTTCAAAACATTGTCAGTAAGAAGAGTCAGTCTCTTTGTACTTAAGTAGGCATTGTGCCCTTTGTATTTAATTCCGAGGTAATATCTGTGTATCATCGTCAATATGAGGTTCCAAATAATACAGTAAACCTGAAGTGAAGCATCGGAATCTATAACTAGTGTCACAGCTATGGTTGAAAGCATAGACAGTAAGAAGAGTCAGTCTTCTTGTACTTGAGTCGGCATTGTGCTTTTTGTGTTAAATTTCGATGCAATTTCTGTGTTTCATCGTCAATAACAAGGTCCAAGGAATACAGTAAACCTGAAGACAAGCATCGGAATCTATAGCTAGTGTCACAGGAATGGTTCAAAACATAGTTAGTAAGAAGGGTCACTCTTCTTGTACTTAAGTCGGCATTGTGCCTTTTGTATTTAATTCCGATGCCATTTCTGTGTTTCATCGTCAATAAGAAAGTCTGAGGGATACAGTAAACCTGAAGTGAAGCCTCGGAATCTATAACTAGTGTCACAGGAATAGTTCAAATCATAGACAGTAATAAGAGTCAGTCTTCTTGTACTTATGTCGGCATTGTGTATTATCTATTTCATTCCGATGCAATTTCTGTGTTTCATCGTCAATAAGAAGGACAGAGGGATACAGTAAACCTGGATTGAAGCATCGGAATCTCTAACTAGTGTCACAGAAATGGTTCAAAACATAATCAGTAAGAAGAGTCAGTCTTCTGGACCTTTAGTCGCCATTGTGCATTTTGTATTTAATTCCAATGCAATATCTGTGTTTCATCGTCAATAAGAGGGTCAGCGGGATACAGTAAACCTGAAGTGAAGCATCGGAATCTATTACTAGTGTCACTGGAATGGTTCAAAACATAGTCAGTAAGAAGAGTCAGTCGTCTTGCCCTTAAGTCGGCTTTGTGCCTTTGTATTTAATTCCGATGCAATTTCTGTGTTTCATCGTCAATAAGAAGGTCCAAGGGATACAGTAAACCTGGAGTGAAGCATCGGAATCTGTAACTAGTGTCACAGGAATGGTTCAAAACATAGTCAGTAAGAAGAGTCAGTCTTCTTGTCCTTAAGTCGGCATTGTGCCTTTTGTATTTAATTGCGATGCAATTTCAGTGTTTCATCGTCAATAAGAAGATCCAAGGGATACAGTAAACCTGGAGTGAAGCATCGGAATCTATAACTAGTGTCAATGGAATGATTCAAAGGATAGACAGTAAGAAGAGTCAGTCTTCTTGTACCTAAGTCGACATTGTGCCGCTTGTATTTAATTCCGATGCTATTTCTGTGTTTCATCGTCAATAAGAAGATCCAAGGGATACAGTAAACCTGCAGTGAAGCATCGGAATCTATAACTAGTGTCACAGGAATGGTTCAAAACAAAGACAGTAAGAGGAGTCAGTCTTCATGTACTTAAGTCGGCATTGTGCCTTTTGTATTCAATTCCGATGCAATTTCTGTGTTTCACCGTCAATAAGAAGGTCCACGGGATATAGTAAACCTGAAGTGAAGCATCGGAATCTATAACTAGTGTCACAGGAATGGTTCAAAACATAGTCAGCAAGCAGAGTCAGACTTCTTAACCTTAAGTCGGCCTTCTGCCTTTTGTATTTAATTCCGATGCAATTTCTGTGTTTCATCGTCAATAAGAAGGTCCAAGGGGTACTGTAAACCTGGAGTGAAGCATCGGAATCTATAACTAGTGTCACAGGATTGGTTCAAAACATAGACAGTAGGAAGAGTCAGTCTTCTTGTACTTAAGTCGGCATTGTGCCATTTGTATTTAATTCCGATGCAATTTCTGTGTTTCATCGTCAATAAGAAGGTCCAAAGGATACAGTAAACCTGAAGAGAAGCATCGGAATCTATAACTAGTGTCACAGGAATGGTTCAAAACATAGACAGTAAGAAGATACAGTCTTCTTGTACTTAAGTTGGCATTGTGCCTTTTGCATTAAATTCCGATGCAATTTCTGTGTTTCATCGTCAATAAGAAGGTCCAAGGGATACAGTAAAGCTGATGTGAAGCATCGGAATCTATAACTAGTTTCACTGAAATGGTTCAAAACACAGTCAGTAAGAAGAATCACTCTTCTTGTACTTAAGTCGGCATTGTGCCTTTTGTATTTAATTCCGATGCCATTTCTGTGTATCATCGTCAATAAGAAAGTCAGAGGGATACAGTAAACCTGACGTCAAGCCTCGGAATCTATAACTAGTGTCACAGGAACGGTTCAAATCATAGACAGTAAGAAGAGTCAGTCTTCTTGTACTTATGTCGGCATTGTGCATTTTCTATTTAATTCCGATGCAATTTCTGTGTTTCATCGTCAATAAGTAGGTCAGAGGGATACATTAAACCTGAAGTGAAGCATCGGAAAATATAACTAGTGTCACAGAAATGGTTCAAAACATAATCAGTAAGAAGAATCAGTCTACTTGTCCTTGAGTCGGCATTGTGCTTTTTGTATTTAATTCCTATGCAATTTCTGTGTTTCATCGTCAATAAGAAGGTCCAAGGTATTCGGTAAACCTGGAGTGAAGCATGGGAATCTACAACTAGTGTCACAGGAATGGTTCAAAACATAGACAGTAAGAAGAGTCAGTCTTCATGTACCTAAGTTGGCATTGTGCCTTTTGTATTTAATTCCCATGCAATTTCTGTGTTTCATCGTCAATAAGAAGGTTCAAGGAATACAGTAAACCTGAAGTGAAGCATAGGCATCTATAACTAGTGTCACAGGAATGGTTCAGAACATAGTCAGTAAGAAGAGTCAGTCTTAATGTACTTAAGTCGGCATTGAGCCGTTTGTTTTTATTTCCGATGCAATTTCTGTGTTTCATCGTTAATAAGAATGTCTGAGGGATACAGTAAACCTGAAGTGACGCATCGGAATCTATAACTAGTGTCACAGGAATGGTTCAAATCATAGTCAGTAAGATGAGCCAGTCTCCTTGTACTTAAGTCGGCATTGTGTTTTTCTATTTAATTCCGATGCTATTTCAGTGTTTCATCGTCAAGAAGAAGGTCCAAGGGATACAGTAAACCTGGAGTGAAGCATCGGAATCTATAACTAGTGTCAATGGAATGTTCAAATCATAGACAGTAGGAAGAGTCAGTCTTCTAGTACTTAAGTCGGCATTGTGCCTAATGTATTTAATTCCGGTGCAATTTCTGTGTTTCATCGTCAATAAGAAGGTCAGAGGGATACAGTAAACCTGAAGTGAAACATCGGAATCTATAACTAGTGTCACCGGAATGGTTCATAACATTGTAAGAAGAGTCAGTCTTCTTGTCCTTAAGTTGGCCATGTGCCTTTTGCATATAATTCCAAGGCAATTTCTGTGTTTCATCGTCAATATGAAAGTCCAAGGGATGCAGTAAACCTCGAGTGGAACATCGGAATCTATAACTAGTGTCACAGGAATGGTTCAAATCATAGACAGTAAGAAGAGTCGGTCTTCATGTACTTAAGTCGGCATTATGCTTTTTGTATTTAATTCTGATGCACTTTCTGTGTTTCATCATCAACAAGAAGGTCCAAGGGATTCAGTAAACCTGGAGTGAAGCATCGGAATCTATAACTAGTGTCAATGGAATTGTTCAAAACATAGACAGTAAGGAGAGTCAGTCATCTTGTACTTAAGTCGGCATTGTGCGTTTTGTATTTAATTCCGGTGCAATTTCTGTGTTTCATCGTCAATAAGAAGGTCAGAGGGATACAGTAAACCTGGAGTGTAGCATCGGAATCTATAACTAGTGTCACATGAATGGTTCAAAACATAGACAGTAAGAACATACAGTCTTCTTGTACTTAAGTCGGCATTGTGCTTTTCGTATTTAATCCCGATGCAATTTCTGTGTTTCATCGTCAATAAGAAGGTCCAAGAGACACAGGAAACCTGAAGTGAAGCATCGGAATCTATAACTAGTGTCACAGGAATGGTTCAAAACATAGTCAGTAAGAAGAGTCGGTCTCCATGTACTTAAGTCGGCATTATGCTTTTTGTATTTAATTCCGATGCACTTTCTGTGTTTCATCATCAACAAGAAGGTCCAAGGGATTCAGTAAACCTGGAGTGAAGCATCGGAATCTATAACTAGTGTCAATGGAATGGTTCAAAGCATAGACAGTAAGGAGAGTCAGTCATCTTGTACTTAAGTCGGCATTGTGCGTTTTGTATTTAATTCCGGTGCAATTTCTGTGTTTCATCGTCAATAAGAAGGTCAGAGGGATACAGTAAACCTGAAGTGAAACATCGGAATCTATAACTAGTGTCACAGGAATGGTTCAAAACACAGTCAGTAAGAAGCGTCAGTCTTCTTGTTCGTAAGTCGGCATTGTACATTTTGTATTTAATTCCGGTGCAATTTCTGTGTTTCATCGTCAATAAGAAGGTCAGATGGATACAGTTAACCTGAAGTGAAGCATCGGAATCTATAACTAGTGTCACAGGAATGGTTCAAAACATAGTCAGTAAGAAGAGCCAGTCTTCTTGTTCTTAAGTCGACATTGTGCCTTTTGTATTTCATTCCGATGCAATTTCTGTGTTTCATCGTCAATAAGAATATCAGAGGGAATCAGTAACCCTGAAGTGAAGCATCGGAATCTATAACTAGTGTCACTGGAATGGTTCAAAACATAGTCAGTAAGAAGAGTCAGTCTTCTTGTCCTTAAGTCGGCCATGTGCTTTTTGCATTTAATTCCGATGCAAATTCTGTGTTTCATCGTCAATAAGAAGGTTAGAGGGATACAGTAAACCTGGAGTGAAGCATCGGAATCTATAACTAGTGTCACAGGAGTGGTTCAGAACATAGACAGTACTTAAGTCGGCATTGTGCCTTTCGTATTTAATCCCGATGCAATTTCTGTGTTTCATCGTCAATAAGAAGGTCCAAGAGTTACAGGAAACCTGAAGTGAAGCTTCGGAATCTATAACTAGTGTCACAGGAATGGTTCAAAACATAGTCAGTAAGAAGAGTCGGTCTTCTTGTACTTAAGTCGGCATTGTGCCTTTTGTATTAAAATCCGATGCAAGTTCTGTGTTTCATCGTCAATAAGAAGGGCCAAAGGGATACAGTAAACATGAAGTCAAGCATCGGAATCTATAACTAGTGTCACAGGAATGGTTCAAAACATAGACAGTACTTATGTCGGCATTGTGACTTTTGTATTTAATTTCAATGCAATTTCTGTGTTTCATCGTCAATAAGATGGTCCAAGGGATACAGGAAACCTGAAGTGAAGCATCGGAATCTATAACTAGTGTCACAGGAATGGTTCAAAACATAGTCAGTAAGAAGAGTCGGTCTTCATGTACTTAAGTCGGCATTGTGCCTTTTGTAATTAATTCCGATGCAATTTCTGTGTTTCATCGTCAACAAGAAGGGCCAAGGGATTCAGTAAACCTGGTGTGAAGCGTCGGAATCTATAACTAGTGTCACAGAAATGGTTCAAAACATTGTCAGTAAGAAGAGTCAGTCTTCTTGTACTTGAGTCGGCATTGTGCCTTTTGTATTAAAATCCGATGCAATTTCTGTGTTTCATCGTCAATAAGAAGGTCCAAGGGATACAGTAAACATGAAGTCAAGCATCGGAATCTATAACTAGTGACACAGGAATGGTTCAAACATAGACAGTAAGAAGAGTCAGTCTTCTTGTACTTAAGTCGGCATTGTGCCTTTTCTATTTAATTCCGGTGCAATTTCTGTGTTTCTTCGTCAATACGAAGGTCAGAGGGATCCAGTAAACCTGAAGTGAAGCATCGAAATCTAAAACTAGTGTGAAAGGAATGGTTCAAATCATAGTCAGTAAGAAGAGTCAGTCTTTTTGTACTTAAGTCGCCATTGTGCCTTTTGTATTTAATTCCGAGGTAATTTCTGTGTTTCATCGTCAATATGAGGTTCCAAATGATACAGTAAACCTGAAGTGAAGCATCTGAATCGCTAACTAGTGTCACAGGAATGGTTCAAAACATAGGCAGTAAGAAGAGTCTGTCTTCTTGTACTTAAGTCGGCATTGTGCCTTTTGTATTTAATTCTGATGCAATTTCTGTGTTTCATCGTCAATAAGATGATCAGAGAGGTACAGTATCCCTGAAGGGAAGCATCGGAATCTATAACTAGTGTCACAGAATGGTTCAAAACATAATCAGTAAGAAGTGTCAGTCATCTTGTACTTAAGTCGGCATTGTGCCTTTTGTATTTAATTCCGATGCAATTTCTGTGTTTCATCGTCAATAAGAAGGTCAGAGGGATTCAGTAAACCTGAAGTGAAGCATCGGAATCTATAACTAGTGTCACAGGAATGGTTCAAAACATAGACAGTAAGAAGAGTCAGTATTCTTTTACTTAAGTCGGCATTGTGATTTTTCTATTTAATTCCGATGCAATTTCTTTGTTTCACGGTCAATAAGAAGGTCAGAGGGATACAGTAAACCTGAAGTGATGCATCGGAATCGATAACTAGTGTCACAGGAATGGATCAAAACATAGACAGTAAGAAGAGTCTATCTTCTGGTACTTAAGTCGGTATTATGATTTTTGTATTTAATTCAAATGCAATTACTGTGTTTCATTGTCAATAAGGTCAGAGGGATACAGTAAACCTGAAGTAAAGCATCGGATTCAGTAACTAGTGTCACAGGAATGGTTCAAAACATAGACAGTAGGATGTGTCAGTCTTCTTGTACTTAAGTCGGCATTTTGCCTTTTGTATTAATTCCGATGCAATTTCAGTGTTTCATCGTCGATAATAAGGTCCAAGGGATACAGTAAACCTGGAGTGAAGCATCGGAATCTATAACTGGTGTCACAGGAATGGTTCAAAACAGAGACAGTAAGAGGAGTCAGTATTCATGTACTTAAGTCGGCGTTGTGCCTTTTGTATTTAATTCCGATGCAATTTCTGTGTTTCATCGTCAATAAGAAGGTTCAAGGGATACAGTAAACCTGAAGTGCAGCATCGTAATCTATAACTAGTGTCACAGGAATGGTTCAAAACATAGTCAGTAAGAAGAGTCAGTCTATATGTACTTAAGTCGGCATTGTGCCTTTTGTATTTAATTCCGATGCAATTTCTGTGTTTCATCGTCAATAAGAAGGTCCAAGGGATACAGTAAACCTGAAGTGAAGCATCGGAATCTATAACTGGTGTCACAGGAATGGTTGAAAACATAGTCAGTAAGAAGAGTCAGTCTTCTTGTACTTAAGTCGCATTGTGCCTTTTCTATTTATTTCCGATGCATCTTCAGTGTTTCATCGTCAATAAGAAGGTCCAAGGGATACAGTATACCTGGAGTGAAGCATCGGAATCTATAACTAGTGTCAATGGAATGGTTCAAAACATAGACAGTAAGAAGAGTCAGTTTTCTTGTACTTAAGTCGGCATTGTGCCTTTTGTATTTAATGCGATGCAATTTCTGTGTTTCATCGTCAATACGAAGGTCAGAGGGATACGGTAAAGCTGAAGTGAGGCATCGGAATCTATAACTAGTGTCACAGGAATTGTTCAAAACATGGACAGTAAGAAGAGTCAGTTTTCTTGTACTTAAATCGGCATTGTGCCTTTTGTATTTAATTCCGATGCAATTTCTGTGTTTCATCGTCAATAAGAAGGTCAGTGGGATACAGTAAACCTGAAGTGAAGCATCGGAATCTATAACTAGTGTCACAGGAAATGTTCAATACATAGACAGTAAGAATGGTTTGTTCTCTTGTACGTAAGTCGGCAATGTGCTTTTGTATTTAATTGCGATGCAATTTATGTGTTTCATCGTCAATATGAAGGTCAGAGGGATACAGTAAACCTGAAGTGAATCATCCGAATCTATGACTAGTGTCACGGGAATGGGTCAGCACATAGACAGTAAGAAGAGACAGTTTTCTTGAACTTAAGTCGGCATTGTACCTTTTCTATTCAATTCCGACGCAATTTCTGTGTTTCATCGGCAATAGGAAGGTCAGAGGGATACAGTAAACCTGAAGTGAAGCATCGGAATCTATAACAAGTGTCACAGGAATGGTTCAAACCATAGACAGTAGGAAGAGTCAGTTCTCTTGTACTTAAGTCGGCATTGTGCTTTTGTATTTAATTCCGATGCAATTTCTGTGTTTCATCGTCAATAAGAGGGTCACAGGGATACAGCAAACCTGAAGTGAAGCATCGGAATCTATAACTAGTGTCTCGGGAATGCTTCAAAACATAGACAGTAAGAAGGGTCAGTTTTCTTATACTTAAAACCACGTTGTGCATTTTCGATTTAATTCCGATGCAATTTCTGTTACATCGTCAATAAGAACGTCCAATTGATACAGTAAACATATAGTGAAGCATCAGAATCTAAAACTGGTCTCACAGGAAAAGTTGATATCATACTCACTAGGAAGAGTCAGTGTTCTTGTACTTAAGTCAGCATTGTGCCTTTTGTATTTAATTCTGATGCAATTTCTGAGTTTCATCGTCAATAAGAAGGTCCAAGGGATACAGTAAACATATAGTGGAGCATCGGAATCTAAAACTGGTCTCACAGGAAATGATCATAACATAGTCAGTAAGAAGAGTCAGTCTTCTTGTTCTTAAGTCGGTGTTGTGCCTTTTCTATTTGATTCCGATGCAATTTCTGTGTTTCATCGTCAATAAGAAGGTCAGAGGGATACCGTGAAACTGAGGTGAAGCATCGGAATCTATAACTAGTGTCACAGGAATGGTTCAAACATAGACAGTAGGAAGAGCCAGTCTTCTTGTACATAAGTCGGCATTGTGCCTTTTATATTTAATTCCGGTGCAATTTCTGTGTTTCGTCGCCAATAAGAAGGTCCAAAGGATACAGTAAACCTGAAGTGAAGCATCGGAATCTATAACTAGTGTCACAGGAATGGTACAAATCATAGTCAGTAAGAAGAGTCAGTCTTGTTGTACTTAAGTCGGCATTGTGCCTTTTCTATTTAATTCTGATTCAATTTCTGTGTTTCATCGTCAATAAGAAGGTCCAAGGGATACAGTAAACATATAGTGAGCATCGGAATCTAAAACAGTATAACAGGAAATGTTCAAAACATTGTCAGTAAGGACAGTCAGTCTTCTTGTACTTAAGTTGGCATTGTGCCTTTTATATTTAATTCCGGTGCAATTTCTGTGTTTCGTCGCCAATAAGAAGGTCCAAAGGATACAGTAAACCTGAAGTGAAGCATCGGAATCTATAACTAGTGTCACAGGAATGGTACAAATCATAGTCAGTAAGAAGAGTCAGTCTTGTTGTACTTAAGTCGGCATTGTGCCTTTTCTATTTAATTCTGATTCAATTTCTGTGTTTCATCGTCAATAAGAAGGTCCAAGGGATACAGTAAACAAATAGTGAAGCATCGGAATCTAAAACTGGTCCCACAGGAAATGTTGAAATCATAGTCAGTAGGAAGAGTCAGTCTTCTTGTACATAAGACAGCATTGTGCCTTTTTTTTTTAAATTCTGATGCACTTTCTGTGTTTCATCGTCAATAAGAAGGTCCAAGGGATACAGTTAACATATAGTGAAGCATCGGAATCTGAAACTGGTCTCACAGGAGATGTTCAAAACATAGTCAGTAAGAAGAGTCAGTCTCCTTGTACTTACGGCGGCATTGTGATTCTGTATTTAATTCCGATGCAATTTCTGTGTTTCAGCGTCAACAAGAAGGTCATAGGGATACAGTAAACCGGAAGTGAAGCATCGGAATCTGTAACTAGTGTCACAGGAATGGTTCGAAACATAGACAGTAAGAAGAGTCAGTTCTCTTGTACTTAAGTCGTCATTGTGCCTTTTGTATTTAATTCCAATGCAATTTCTGTGTTTCATCGTCAATAAGAAGGTCCAAGGGATACAGTATACCTGGAGTGAAGCATCGGAATCTATAACTAGTGTCAATGGAATGGTTCAAAACATAGACAGTAAGAAGAGTCAGTTTTCTTGTACTTAAGTCGGCATTGTGCCTTTTGTATTTAATGCGATGCAATTTCTGTGTTTCATCGTCAATACGAAGGTCAGAGGGATACGGTAAAGCTGAAGTGAGGCATCGGAATCTATAACTAGTGTCACAGGAATTGTTCAAAACATGGACAGTAAGAAGAGTCAGTTTTCTTGTACTTAAATCGGCATTGTGCCTTTTGTATTTAATTCCGATGCAATTTCTGTGTTTCATCGTCAATAAGAAGGTCAGTGGGATACAGTAAACCTGAAGTGAAGCATCGGAATCTATAACTAGTGTCACAGGAAATGTTCAATACATAGACAGTAAGAATGGTTTGTTCTCTTGTACGTAAGTCGGCAATGTGCTTTTGTATTTAATTGCGATGCAATTTATGTGTTTCATCGTCAATATGAAGGTCAGAGGGATACAGTAAACCTGAAGTGAATCATCCGAATCTATGACTAGTGTCACGGGAATGGGTCAGCACATAGACAGTAAGAAGAGACAGTTTTCTTGTACTTAAGTCGGCATTGTACCTTTTCTATTCAATTCCGACGCAATTTCTGTGTTTCATCGGCAATAGGAAGGTCAGAGGGATACAGTAAACCTGAAGTGAAGCATCGGAATCTATAACAAGTGTCACAGGAATGGTTCAAACCATAGACAGTAGGAAGAGTCAGTTCTCTTGTACTTAAGTCGGCATTGTGCATTTGTATTTAATTCCGATGCAATTTCTGTGTTTCATCGTCAATAAGAGGGTCACAGGGATACAGCAAACCTGAAGTGAAGCATCGGAATCTATAACTAGTGTCTCGGGAATGCTTCAAAACATAGACAGTAAGAAGGGTCAGTTTTCTTATACTTAAGTCCACGTTGTGCATTTTCGATTTAATTCCGATGCAATTTCTGTTTCATCGTCAATAAGAACGTCCAATTGATACAGTAAACATATAGTGAAGCATCAGAATCTAAAACTGGTCTCACAGGAAAAGTTGATATCATACTCACTAGGAAGAGTCAGTGTTCTTGTACTTAAGTCAGCATTGTGCCTTTTGTATTTAATTCTGATGCAATTTCTGAGTTTCATCGTCAATAAGAAGGTCCAAGGGATACAGTAAACATATAGTGAAGCATCGGAATCTAAAACTGGTCTCACAGGAAATGATCATAACATAGTCAGTAAGAAGAGTCAGTCTTCTTGTTCTTAAGTCGGTGTTGTGCCTTTTCTATTTGATTCCGATGCAATTTCTGTGTTTCATCGTCAATAAGAAGGTCAGAGGGATACCGTGAAACTGAGGTGAAGCATCGGAATCTATAACTAGTGTCACAGGAATGGTTCAAACATAGACAGTAGGAAGAGTCAGTCTTCTTGTACATAAGTCGGCATTGTGCCTTTTATATTTAATTCCGGTGCAATTTCTGTGTTTCGTCGCCTATAAGAAGGTCCAAAGGATACAGTAAACCTGAAGTGAAGCATCTTAATCTATAACTAGTGTCACAGGAATGGTACAAATCATAGTCAGTAAGAAGAGTCAGTCTTGTTGTACTTAAGTCGGCATTGTGCCTTTTCTATTTAATTCTGATTCAATTTCTGTGTTTCATCGTCAATAAGAAGGTCCAAGGGATACAGTAAACATATAGTGAAGCATCGGAATCTAAAACTGGTCCCACAGGAAATGTTGAAATCATAGTCAGTAGGAAGAGTCAGTCTTCTTGTACATAAGACAGCATTGTGCCTTTTTTTTTAAATTCTGATGCAATTTCTGTGTTTCATCGTCAATAAGAAGGTCCAAGGGATACAGTTAACATATAGTGAAGCATCGGAATCTGAAACTGGTCTCACAGGAAATGTTCAAAACATAGTCAGTAAGAAGAGTCAGTCTCCTTGTACTTACGGCGGCATTGTGATTCTGTATTTAATTCCGATGCAATTTCTGTGTTTAACCGTCAATAAGAAGGTCCAAGGGATACAGTAAACATATAGTGAAGCATCGGAATCTAAAACAGTATAACAGGAAATGTTCAAAACATTGTCAGTAAGGACAGTCAGTCTTCTTGTACTTAAGTTGGCATTGTGCCTTTTATATTTAATTCCGGTACAATTTCTGTGTTTCGTCGCCAATAAGAAGGTCCAAAGGATACAGTAAACCTGAAGTGAAGCATCGGAATCTATAACTAGTGTCACAGGAATGGTACAAAACATAGTCAGTAAGAAGAGTCAGTCTTGTTGTACTTAAGTCGGCATTGTGCCTTTTCTATTTAATTCTGATTCAATTTCTGTGTTTCATCGTCAATAAGAAGGTCCAAGGGATACAGTAAACAAATAGTGAAGCATCGGAATCTAAAACTGGTCCCACAGGAAATGTTGAAATCATAGTCAGTAGGAAGAGTCAGTCTTCTTGTACATAAGACAGCATTGTGCCTTTTTTTTTAAATTCTGATGCACTTTCTGTGTTTCATCGTCAATAAGAAGGTCCAAGGGATACAGTTAACATATAGTGAAGCATCGGAATCTGAAACTGGTCTCACAGGAGATGTTCAAAACATAGTCAGTAAGAAGAGTCAGTCTCCTTGTACTTACGGCGGCATTGTGATTCTGTATTTAATTCCGATGCAATTTCTGTGTTTCAGCGTCAACAAGAAGGTCATAGGGATACAGTAAACCGGAAGTGAAGCATCGGAATCTATAACTAGTGTCACAGGAATGGTTCGAAACATAGACAGTAAGAAGAGTCAGTTCTCTTGTACTTAAGTCGTCATTGTGCCTTTTGTATTTAATTCCGATGCAATTTCTGTGTTTCATCGTAAATAAGAAGGTCAGAGGGATAAAGTAAACCTGAAGTGAAGCATCGGAATCTAAAACCGGTCTCACAGGAATGTTTCAAAACATAGACAGTAAGAAGAGCCAGTCTTCTTGTACTTGAGTCGGCATTGTGCCTATGTATTAAATTCCGATGCAATTTCTGTGTTTCATCGTCAATAAGAAGGTCAGAGGGATACAGTAAACCTGAAGTGAAGCATCGGAATCTATAACCAGTGTCACAGGAATGGTTCAAAGCATAGACAGTAAGAAGAGCCAGTCTTCAAGTACTTGCGTCGGCATTGTGCCTTTTGAATTTAATTCCGATGCAATTTCTGTGTATCATCGTCAATAAGAAGGTCAGAAGGATACAGTAAACCCGAAGTGAAGCATCGGAATCTATAACTAGTGTCACAGGAATGGTTCAAAACATAGACAGTAGGAAGAGTCAGTTCTCTTGTACTTAAGTCGGCATTGTACTTTAGTATTTAATTCCGATGCAATTTCTGTGTTTCATCGTCAATAAGAAGGTCAGTGGGATACAGTATACCTGACGTGAAGCATCGGAATCTGTAACTAGTGTCACAGGAATGGTTCAAAACATAGACAGTAGGAAGAGTCAGTTCTCTTGTACTTAAGTCGGCATTGTACTTTAGTATTTAATTCCGATGCAATTTCTGTGTTTCATCGTCAATAAGAAGGTCAGAGGGATACAGTAAACCTGAAGTGAAGCATCGGAATCTATAACTAGTGCCACGGGAACGGGTAAAAACATAGATAGAAAGAAGAGTCACTTTTCTTGAACTTAAGACGGCATTGTGCTTTCCTATTTAATTCCGTCGCAATTTCTGTGTTACATCGTCAATAAGAATGTCAGAGGGATACAGTAAACCTGATGTGAAGCATCGGAACCTATAACTAGCGTCACAGGAATGGTTTAAAACATAGACAGTAAGAAGAGCCAGTCTTCTTGTACTTGAGTCGGCATTGTGCCTATGTATTAAATTCCGATGCAATTTCTGCGTTTCATCGTCAATAAGAAGGTCAGAGGGATACAGTAAACCTGAAGTGAAGCATCGGAATCTATAACCAGTGTCACAGGAATGGTTCAAAACATAGACAGTAAGAAGAGCCAGTCTTCAAGTACTTGCGTCGGCATTGTGCCTTTTGTATTTAATTCCGATGCAATTTCTGTGTATCATCGTCAATAAGAAGGTCAGAAGGATACAGTAAACCCGAAGTGAAGCATCAGAATCTATAACTAGTGACGCAGGAATGGTTCAAATCATAGACAGTAGGAAGAGTCAGTTCTCTTGTACATAAGTCGGCATTGTGCTTTTGTATTTTATTCCGATGCAATTTCTGTGTTTCATCGTCAACAAGAAGGTCAGAGGGATATAGTAAACTTGAAGTGAATCATCGGAATCTATAACTACTGTCACAGGAATAGTTCAAAGAATAGACAGTAAGAAGAGTCAGTCTTCTTGTACTTAAGTCGGCATTGTGCCTTTTGTATTTAATTCCGATGCAATCTCTGTGTTTCATCGTCAATAAGAATGTCAGAGGGATACTGTAAACCTGACGTGAAGCATCACAATCTATAACTAGTGTCACAGGTATAATTCAAAGCATTGACATTAGGAAGAGTCAGTCTTCTTGTACTTGAGCCGGCATTGTGCTTTTTGTATTTAATTCCGATGCAATTTCTGTGTATCATCGTCAATAAGAAGGTCAGAAGGATACAATAAACCTGAAGTGAAGCATCGGAATCTATAACTAGTGTCACAGGAATGGTTCAAAACATAGTCAGTAAGAAGAGTCAGTCTTCTTGCCCTTAAGTCGGCATTGTGCCTTTTGTATTTAATTCCGATGCAATTTCTGTGTTTAATCGTCAATAAGATGATCAGAGCGATACAGTAACCCTGAAGTGAAGCATCGGGATCTACAACTAGTGTCACAGAAATGGTTCAAAGCATAGTCAGTAAGAAGAGTCAGTCTTCTTGTACTTATGTCGGCATTGTGCCTTTTGTATTTAATTCCGATGCAATCTCTGTGTTTCATCGTCAATAAGAATGTCAGAGGGATACTGTAAACCTGACGTGAAGCATCACAATCTATAACTAGTGTCACAGGTATGGTTCAAAGCATTGACATTAGGAAGAGTCAGTCTTCTTGTACTTGAGTCGGCATTGTGCTTTTTGTATTAAATTCCGATGCAATTTCTGTGTTTCATCGTCAATAAGAAGGTCCAAGGGATACAGTACACCTGAAGGCAAGCATCGGAATCCATAACTAGTGTCACAGGAATGGTTCAAATCATAGACAGTAAGAAGAGTCTATCTTCTTGTACTTAAGTCGGTATTGTGCCATTTGTATTTAATTCCAATGCAATTTCTGTGTTTCATCGTCAATAAGGTCAGAGGGATACAGTAAACCTGTAGTGAAGCATCGGATTCTATAACTAGTTTCACAGGAATGGTTCAAAACATAGACAGTAGGAAGAGTCAGTCTTCTTGTACATATGTCGGCATTTTGCTTTTTGTATTTAATTCCGATGCAAATTCTGTGTTTCATCGTAAAGAAGATGGTCCAAGGGATACAGTAAACCTGGAGTGAAGCATCGGAATCTATAACTAGTGTCAATGGAATGGTGCAAAACATAGACAGTAAGAAGAGTCACTCTTCTTGTACTTAAGTCGGCATTGTGCCTTTTGTATCTAATTCCGGTGCAATTTCTGTGATTCATCGTCAATAAGAAGGCCAGGGGGATACAGTAAACCTGAAGTGAAGCATCGGAATCTAGAACTAGTGTCACAGGAATGGTTCAAAAACATAGTCAGTAAGAAGAGTCAGTCTTCTTGTCCTTAAGTCGGCATTGTGCCTATTGTATTTAATTCCGATGCCATTTCTGTGTTTCATCGTCAATAAGAAGGTCCAAGGGATACAGGTAACCTGGAGTGAAGCATCGGAATCCATAACTAGTGTCACAGGAATGGTTCAAAACAGAGACAGTAAAAAGAGTCAGTCTTCATATACTTAAGTCGCCATTGTGCCTTTTGTAATTAATTCCGATGCAAATTATGTCTTTCATAGTCAATAAGAAGGTTCAAGGGATACAGTAAACCTGAACAGAAGCATCGGAATCTATAACTAGTGTCACAGGAATAGTTCAAAACATAGTCAGTAAGAAGTGTCAGTCTTCATGTACTTAAGTCGGCATTGTGCCTTGTGTATTTAATTCCGATGCAATTTCTGTGTTTCATCGTCAATAAGAAGGTCCAAGGGATACAGTAAATCTGAAGTGAAGCATCAGAATCTATAACTAGTGTCACAGCAATGGTTCAAAAATAGTCAGTGAGGAGAGTCAGCCTTCATATCCTTAAGTCGGCCTTCTACATTTTGTATTTAATTCCGATGCAATTTGTGTGTTTCATCGTGAATAAGAAGGTCCAAGGGATACAGTAAACCTCGAGTGAAGCATCGGAATCTATAACTAGTGTCACAGGATTGGTTGAAAACATAGACAGTAGGAAGAGTCAGTCTTCTTGTACTTAAGACGGCATTGTGCCATTTGTATTTAATTCCGATGCAATTTCTGTGTTTCATCGTCAATAAGAAGGTCCAAGGGATACAGTAAACCTGAAGTGAAGCATCGGAATCCATAACTAGTCTCAATGGAATGGTTCAAAACATAGACAGTAGGAAGAGTCAGTCCTCTTGTACTTAAGTCGGCATTGTGCCTTTTGTATTTAATTCCGGTGCAATTTCTGTGTTTCATCGTCAATAGGAAGGTCAGAGTGATTCAGAAAACCTGATGTGAAGCATCGGAATCTATAACTAGTGTCACTGGAATGGTTCAAATCATAGCCAGTAAGAAGAGTCCGTCTTCCTATCCTTAAGTCGGCCTTGTGCCTTTTGTATTTAATTCCGATGCAATTTCTGTGTTTCACCGTCAATAAGAAGGTCCAAGGTATACAGTAAACCTGAAGTGAAGCATCTTAATCTATAACTAGTGTCACAGGAATGGTACAAATCATAGTCAGTAAGAAGAGTCAGTCTTGTTGTACTTAAGTCGGCATTGTGCCTTTTCTATTTAATTCTGATTCAATTTCTGTGTTTCATCGTCAATAAGAAGGTCCAAGGGATACAGTAAACATATAGTGAAGCATCGGAATCTAAAACTGGTCCCACAGGAAATGTTGAAATCATAGTCAGTAGGAAGAGTCAGTCTTCTTGTACATAAGACAGCATTGTGCCTTTTTTTTTAAATTCTGATGCAATTTCTGTGTTTCATCGTCAATAAGAAGGTCCAAGGGATACAGTTAACATATAGTGAAGCATCGGAATCTGAAACTGGTCTCACAGGAAATGTTCAAAACATAGTCAGTAAGAAGAGTCAGTCTCCTTGTACTTACGGCGGCATTGTGATTCTGTATTTAATTCCGATGCAATTTCTGTGTTTAACCGTCAATAAGAAGGTCCAAGGGATACAGTAAACATATAGTGAAGCATCGGAATCTAAAACAGTATAACAGGAAATGTTCAAAACATTGTCAGTAAGGACAGTCAGTCTTCTTGTACTTAAGTTGGCATTGTGCCTTTTATATTTAATTCCGGTACAATTTCTGTGTTTCGTCGCCAATAAGAAGGTCCAAAGGATACAGTAAACCTGAAGTGAAGCATCGGAATCTATAACTAGTGTCACAGGAATGGTACAAAACATAGTCAGTAAGAAGAGTCAGTCTTGTTGTACTTAAGTCGGCATTGTGCCTTTTCTATTTAATTCTGATTCAATTTCTGTGTTTCATCGTCAATAAGAAGGTCCAAGGGATACAGTAAACAAATAGTGAAGCATCGGAATCTAAAACTGGTCCCACAGGAAATGTTGAAATCATAGTCAGTAGGAAGAGTCAGTCTTCTTGTACATAAGACAGCATTGTGCCTTTTTTTTTAAATTCTGATGCACTTTCTGTGTTTCATCGTCAATAAGAAGGTCCAAGGGATACAGTTAACATATAGTGAAGCATCGGAATCCGAAACTGGTCTCACAGGAGATGTTCAAAACATAGTCAGTAAGAAGAGTCAGTCTCCTTGTACTTACGGCGGCATTGTGATTCTGTATTTAATTCCGATGCAATTTCTGTGTTTCAGCGTCAACAAGAAGGTCATAGGGATACAGTAAACCGGAAGTGAAGCATCGGAATCTATAACTAGTGTCACAGGAATGGTTCGAAACATAGACAGTAAGAAGAGTCAGTTCTCTTGTACTTAAGTCGTCATTGTGCCTTTTGTATTTAATTCCGATGCAATTTCTGTGTTTCATCGTAAATAAGAAGGTCAGAGGGATAAAGTAAACCTGAAGTGAAGCATCGGAATCTAAAACCGGTCTCACAGGAATGTTTCAAAACATAGACAGTAAGAAGAGCCAGTCTTCTTGTACTTGAGTCGGCAATGTGCCTTTTGTATTGAATTCGGATGCAATATCTGTGTTTCATCGTCAATTAGAAGGTCAGAGGGATACAGAAAACCTGAAGTGAATCATCGTAATCTATAACTAGTGTCACAGGAATGGTTCAAAACATAGATAGTAACAAGAATCAGTTTTCAGGTACTTAATTGGCCTTGTGCCTTTTCTAATTAATTCCGATGCAATTTCTGTGTTTCATCGACAATAAGAAGGGCAGAGGGATACAGTAAACCTGAAGTGAAGCATCGGAATCAATAACTAGTGCCACGGGAACGGGTAAAAACATAGATAGAAAGAAGAGTCACTTTTCTTGAACTTAAGACGGCATTGTGCTTTTCTATTTAATTCCGTCGCAATTTCTGTGTTTCATCGTCAATAAGAATGTCAGAGGGATACAGTAAACCTGATGTGAAGCATCGGAATCTATAACTAGCGTCACAGGAATGGTTCAAAACATAGACAGTAAGAAGAGCCAGTCTTCTTGTACTTGAGTCGGCATTGTGCCTATGTATTAAATTCCGATGCAATTTCTGTGTTTCATCGTCAATAAGAAGGTCAGAGGGATACAGTAAACCTAAAGTGAAGCATCGGAATCTATAACCAGTGTCACAGGAATGGTTCAAAGCATAGACAGTAAGAAGAGCCAGTCTTCAAGTACTTGCGTCGGCATTGTGCCTTTTGAATTTAATTCCGATGCAATTTCTGTGTATCATCGTCAATAAGAAGGTCAGAAGGATACAGTAAACCCGAAGTGAAGCATCGGAATCTATAACTAGTGTCACAGGAATGGTTCAAAACATAGACAGTAGGAAGAGTCAGTTCTCTTGTACTTAAGTCGGCATTGTACTTTAGTATTTAATTCCGATGCAATTTCTGTGTTTCATCGTCAATAAGAAGGTCAGTGGGATACAGTATACCTGACGTGAAGCATCGGAATCTGTAACTAGTGTCACAGGAATGGTTCAAAACATAGACAGTAGGAAGAGTCAGTTCTCTTGTACTTAAGTCGGCATTGTACTTTAGTATTTAATTCCGATGCAATTTCTGTGTTTCATCGTCAATAAGAAGGTCAGAGGGATACAGTAAACCTGAAGTGAAGCATCGGAATCTATAACTAGTGCCACGGGAACGGGTAAAAACATAGATAGAAAGAAGAGTCACTTTTCTTGAACTTAAGACGGCATTGTGCTTTTCAATTTAATTCCGTCGCAATTTCTGTGTTACATCGTCAATAAGAATGTCAGAGGGATACAGTAAACCTGATGTGAAGCATCGGAACCTATAACTAGCGTCACAGGAATGGTTTAAAACATAGACAGTAAGAAGAGCCAGTCTTCTTGTACTTGAGTCGGCATTGTGCCTATGTATTAAATTCCGATGCAATTTCTGCGTTTCATCGTCAATAAGAAGGTCAGAGGGATACAGTAAACCTGAAGTGAAGCATCGGAATCTATAACCAGTGTCACAGGAATGGTTCAAAACATAGACAGTAAGAAGAGCCAGTCTTCAAGTACTTGCGTCGGCATTGTGCCTTTTGTATTTAATTCCGATGCAATTTCTGTGTATCATCGTCAATAAGAAGGTCAGAAGGATACAGTAAACCCGAAGTGAAGCATCAGAATCTATAACTAGTGACGCAGGAATGGTTCAAATCATAGACAGTAGGAAGAGTCAGTTCTCTTGTACATAAGTCGGCATTGTGCTTTTGTA
Organism: Schistocerca americana; assembly: GCF_021461395.2. NCBI lineage: Eukaryota > Metazoa > Arthropoda > Insecta > Orthoptera > Acrididae > Schistocerca > Schistocerca americana. The sequence continues at coordinate 2,207,030 of NW_025726104.1, forward strand.
TTTTATTCCGATGCAATTTCTGTGTTTCATCGTCAACAAGAAGGTCAGAGGGATATAGTAAACTTGAAGTGAATCATCGGAATCTATAACTACTGTCACAGGAATAGTTCAAAGAATAGACAGTAAGAAGAGTCAGTCTTCTTGTACTTAAGTCGGCATTGTGCCTTTTGTATTTAATTCCGATGCAATCTCTGTGTTTCATCGTCAATAAGAATGTCAGAGGGATACTGTAAACCTGACGTGAAGCATCACAATCTATAACTAGTGTCACAGGTATAATTCAAAGCATTGACATTAGGAAGAGTCAGTCTTCTTGTACTTGAGTCGGCATTGTGCTTTTTGTATTTAATTCCGATGCAATTTCTGTGTATCATCGTCAATAAGAAGGTCAGAAGGATACAATAAACCTGAAGTGAAGCATCGGAATCTATAACTAGTGTCACAGGAATGGTTCAAAACATAGTCAGTAAGAAGAGTCAGTCTTCTTGCCCTTAAGTCGGCATTGTGCCTTTTGTATTTAATTCCGATGCAATTTCTGTGTTTAATCGTCAATAAGATGATCAGAGCGATACAGTAACCCTGAAGTGAAGCATCGGGATCTACAACTAGTGTCACAGAAATGGTTCAAAGCATAGTCAGTAAGAAGAGTCAGTCTTCTTGTACTTATGTCGGCATTGTGCCTTTTGTATTTAATTCCGATGCAATCTCTGTGTTTCATCGTCAATAAGAATGTCAGAGGGATACTGTAAACCTGACGTGAAGCATCACAATCTATAACTAGTGTCACAGGTATGGTTCAAAGCATTGACATTAGGAAGAGTCAGTCTTCTTGTACTTGAGTCGGCATTGTGCTTTTTGTATTAAATTCCGATGCAATTTCTGTGTTTCATCGTCAATAAGAAGGTCCAAGGGATACAGTACACCTGAAGGCAAGCATCGGAATCCATAACTAGTGTCACAGGAATGGTTCAAATCATAGACAGTAAGAAGAGTCTATCTTCTTGTACTTAAGTCGGTATTGTGCCATTTGTATTTAATTCCAATGCAATTTCTGTGTTTCATCGTCAATAAGGTCAGAGGGATACAGTAAACCTGTAGTGAAGCATCGGATTCTATAACTAGTTTCACAGGAATGGTTCAAAACATAGACAGTAGGAAGAGTCAGTCTTCTTGTACATATGTCGGCATTTTGCTTTTTGTATTTAATTCCGATGCAAATTCTGTGTTTCATCGTAAAGAAGATGCTCCAAGGGATACAGTAAACCTGGAGTGAAGCATCGGAATCTATAACTAGTGTCAATGGAATGGTGCAAAACATAGACAGTAAGAAGAGTCACTCTTCTTGTACTTAAGTCGGCATTGTGCCTTTTGTATCTAATTCCGGTGCAATTTCTGTGATTCATCGTCAATAAGAAGGCCAGGGGGATACAGTAAACCTGAAGTGAAGCATCGGAATCTAGAACTAGTGTCACAGGAATGGTTCAAGAACATAGTCAGTAAGAAGAGTCAGTCTTCTTGTCCTTAAGTCGGCATTGTGCCTATTGTATTTAATTCCGATGCCATTTCTGTGTTTCATCGTCAATAAGAAGGTCCAAGGGATACAGGTAACCTGGAGTGAAGCATCGGAATCCATAACTAGTGTCACAGGAATGGTTCAAAACAGAGACAGTAAAAAGAGTCAGTCTTCATATACTTAAGTCGCCATTGTGCCTTTTGTAATTAATTCCGATGCAAATTATGTCTTTCATAGTCAATAAGAAGGTTCAAGGGATACAGTAAACCTGAACAGAAGCATCGGAATCTATAACTAGTGTCACAGGAATAGTTCAAAACATAGTCAGTAAGAAGTGTCAGTCTTCATGTACTTAAGTCGGCATTGTGCCTTGTGTATTTAATTCCGATGCAATTTCTGTGTTTCATCGTCAATAAGAAGGTCCAAGGGATACAGTAAATCTGAAGTGAAGCATCAGAATCTATAACTAGTGTCACAGCAATGGTTCAAAAATAGTCAGTGAGGAGAGTCAGCCTTCATATCCTTAAGTCGGCCTTCTACCTTTTGTATTTAATTCCGATGCAATTTGTGTGTTTCATCGTGAATAAGAAGGTCCAAGGGATACAGTAAACCTCGAGTGAAGCATCGGAATCTATAACTAGTGTCACAGGATTGGTTGAAAACATAGACAGTAGGAAGAGTCAGTCTTCTTGTACTTAAGACGGCATTGTGCCATTTGTATTTAATTCCGATGCAATTTCTGTGTTTCATCGTCAATAAGAAGGTCCAAGGGATACAGTAAACCTGAAGTGAAGCATCGGAATCCATAACTAGTCTCAATGGAATGGTTCAAAACATAGACAGTAGGAAGAGTCAGTCCTCTTGTACTTAAGTCGGCATTGTGCCTTTTGTATTTAATTCCGGTGCAATTTCTGTGTTTCATCGTCAATAGGAAGGTCAGAGTGATTCAGAAAACCTGATGTGAAGCATCGGAATCTATAACTAGTGTCACTGGAATGGTTCAAATCATAGCCAGTAAGAAGAGTCCGTCTTCCTATCCTTAAGTCGGCCTTGTGCCTTTTGTATTTAATTCCGATGCAATTTCTGTGTTTCACCGTCAATAAGAAGGTCCAAGGTATACAGTAAGCCTGAAGTGAAGCATCGGAATCAATATCTAGTGTCACAGGAATGGTTCAAAACATAGACAGTAAGAAGAGTCAGTCTTCTTGTACCTAAGTCGACATTGTGCCGCTTGTATTTAATTCCGATGCGATGTCTGTGTTTCATCGTCAATAAGAAGGTCAGAGGGATACAGTAACCCTGAAGTGAAGCATCGGAATCTATAACTAATGTCACAGAAATAGTTCAAAACATAGTCAGTAAGAAGAGTCACTCTTCTTGTACTTAAGTCGGCATTGTGCCTTTTGTATTTAATTCCGATGCCATTTCTGTGTTTCATCGTCAATAAGAAAGTCGAATGGATACAGTAAACCTGACGTCAAGCCTCGGAATCTATAACTAGTGTCATAGGAATGGTTCAAATCATAGACAGTAAGAAGAGTCACGCTTCTTGTACTTAAGTCTTCATTGTGCATTTTCTACTTCATTCCGATGCAATTTCTGTGTTTGATCGTCAATACGAAGGTCCAAGGGATACAGTAAACCTGAAGTGAAGCATCGGAATCTATAACTAGTGTCACAGGAATGGTTCAAAACATAGTCAGTAGGAAGAGTCAGTCTTCTTGTCCTTAAGTCGGCATTGTGCATTTTGTATTTAATTCCTATCCAATTTCTGTGTTTCATCGTCAATAAGAAGGTCCAAGGGATACAGTAAACCTGGAGTGAAGCATCGTAATCTATAACTAGTGTCACAGGAATGGTTCAAAACATAGACAGTACTTAAGTCGGCATTGTGCCTTTTGTATTTAATTCCGATGCAATTTCTGTGTTTCATCGTCAATAAGAAAGTCCAAGGGATAAAGGAACCTGAAGTGAAGCATCGGAATCTATAACTAGTGTCACAGGAATGGTTCAAAACGTAGTCAGTAAGAAGAGTCAGTCTTCTTGTCCTTAAGTCGGCATTGTGCCTTTGTATATAATTCCGATGCAATTTCTGTGTTTCATCGTCAATAAGAAGGTCCAAGGGACACAGTAAACCTGGAGTGAAGCATCAGAATCAATAACTAGTGTCACAGGAATGGTTCAAAACATAGTCAGTAAGAAGAGAAAGTCTTCTTGTCCATAAGTCGGCATTGTGCCTTTTGTATTTAATTCCGATGCTATTTCTGTGTTTCATCGTCAATAACAAGGTCCAAGGGATACAGTAAACCTGAAGTGAAGCATCGGAATCTATAACTAGTGTCACAGGAATGGTTCAAAACATAGACAGTAAGAAGAGACAGTCTTCTAGGCCGTAAGTCGACATTGTCCCGCTTGTATTTAATTCCGATGCAATTTCTGTGTTTCATCGTCAATAAGAAGATCAGAGGGATACAGTAACCCTGAAGTGAAGCATCGGAATCTATAACTAGTGTCACAGGAATGGTTCAAACATAGTCAGTAACAAGAGTCACTCTTCCTGTCCTTAAGTCGGCATTGCGCCTTTTTTATTTAATTCCGATGCTATTTCTGTGTTTCATCGTCAATAAGAAGGTCCAAGGGATACAGTAAACCTGGAGTGAAGCATCGAAATCAATAACTAGTGTCACAGGAATGGTTCAAAACATAGACAGTAAGAAGATACAGTCTTCTTGTACTTAAGTCGGCATCGTGCCTTTTGTATTTAATTCCGATGCAATTTCTGTGTTTCATCGTCAATAAGAAGGTCAGAGGGATACAGTAAACGTCAAGTGAAGCATCGGAATCTATAACTAGTGTCACAGGAATGGTTCAAAGCATAGTCAGAAAGAAGGGTCAGACTTCTTGTCCTTAAGTCGGCATTGTGCCTTTTGTATTTAATTCCGATGCAATTTCTGTGTTTCATCGTCAATAAGAAGGTCCAAGGGATACAGCAAACCTGGAGTGTAGCATATGAATCAATAACTAGTGTCACAGGAATGGTTCAAAACGTAGTCAGTAAGATGAGTCAGTCTTCATGTAGTTAAGTCGGCATTGTGCCTTTTGTATTTATTTCCGATGCAATTTCTGTGTTTCATCGTCAATAAGAAGGTCCAAGGGATACAGTAAACCTGACGTGAAGTATCGGAATCTATAAATAGTGTCAATGGAATGGTTCAAAGCATAGACAGTAAGAAGAGTCAGTCTTCTTGTAATTAAGTCGGCTTTGTGCCTTTTGTATTTATTTCCGGTGCAATTTCGGTATTTCATCGTCAATAAGAAGGTCAGAGGGATACAATAAACCTGAAGTGAAGCATCGGAATCTATAACTAGTGTCACAGGAATGGTGCAAAACATAGTCAGTAAGAAGAGTCAGTCTTCTTGTCCTTAAGTGGGCCTTGTGCCTTTTGTATTTCATTCCGATGCAATATCTGTGTTTCATCGTCAATAAGAAGGTCCAAGGGATACAGTAAACCTGGAGTTAAGCATCGGAATCTATAACTATTGTCTCAGAAATGGTTCAAATCATAGACAGTACTTAAGTCGGCATTGTGCCTTTTCTATTTAATTCCGATGCAATTTCTGTGTATCATCGTCAATAAGAAGGTCCAAGGGAAACAGTAAACCAGAAGTGAAGCATCGTAATCTATAACAAGTGTCACACGAATGGTTCAAAACATAGTCAGTAAGAAGAGTCGGTCTTCATGTACTTAAGTCGGCATTGTGCCTTTTGTATTTAATTCCGATGCAATTTCAGTGTTTAATCGTCAATAAGAAGGTCCAAAGGATACAGTAAACCTGAAGTGAAGCATCGGAATCTATAACTAGTGTTACAGGAATGGTTGAAAACAGAGACAGTAAGAGGAGTCAGTCTTCATGTACTTAATCGGCATTGTTCCTTTTGTATTTAATTCCGATGCAATTTCTGTGTTACATCGGCAAGAAGAAGGTTCAAGGGATACAGTAAACCTGAAGTGAAGCATCGGAATCTGTAACTAGTGTCACAGGAATGGTTCAAACATAGTCAGTAAGAAGAGTCAGCCTTAATGTACTTATTCGGCATTGTTCCTTTTGTATTTAATTCCGATGCAATTTCTGTGTTTCATCGTCAATAAGAAGGTCCAAGGGATACAGTAAACCAGAAGTGAAGCATCGTAATCTATAACAAGTGTCACACGAATGGTTCAAAACATAGTCAGTAAGAAGAGTCGGTCTTCATGTACTTAAGTCGGCATTGTGCCTTTTGTATTTAATTCCGATGCAATTTCTGTGTTTCATCGTCAATAAGAAGGTCCAAGGGACACAGTAAACCTGGAGTGAAGCATCAGAATCAATAACTAGTGTCACAGGAATGGTTCAAAACATAGTCAGTAAGAAGAATCAGTATTCTTGAGCTTAAGTCGGCATTGTGATTTTTCTATTTAATTCCGATGCAATTTCTGTGTTTCATCGTCAATTCGAAGGTCAGAGGGATACAGTTAACCTGAAGTGAAACATAGGAATCTATAACTAGTGTCACAGGAATGGTTCAAAACATAGTCAGTAGGAAGAGTCAGTCTTCTTGTCCTTAAGTCGGCATTGTGCATTTTGTATTTAATTCCTATCCAATTTCTGTGTTTCATCGTCAATAAGAAGGTCCAAGGGATACAGTAAACCTGGAGTGAAGCATCGTAATCTATAACTAGTGTCACAGGAATGGTTCAAAACATAGACAGTACTTAAGTCGGCATTGTGCCTTTTGTATTTAATTCCGATGCAATTTCTGTGTTTCATCGTCAATAAGAAAGTCCAAGGGATAAAGGAACCTGAAGTGAAGCATCGGAATCTATAACTAGTGTCACAGGAATGGTTCAAAACGTAGTCAGTAAGAAGAGTCAGTCTTCTTGTCCTTAAGTCGGCATTGTGCCTTTGTATTTAATTCCGATGCAATTTCTGTGTTTCATTGTCAATAAGAAGGTCCAAGGGACACAGTAAACCTGGAGTGAAGCATCAGAATCAATAACTAGTGTCACAGGAATGGTTCAAAACATAGTCAGTAAGAAGAGAAAGTCTTCTTGTCCATAAGTCGGCATTGTGCCTTTTGTATTTAATTCCGATGCTATTTCTGTGTTTCATCGTCAATATCAAGGTCCAAGGGATACAGTAAACCTGAAGTGAAGCATTGGAATCTATAACTAGTGTCACAGGAATGGTTCAAAACATAGACAGTAAGAAGAGACAGTCTTCTTGGCCGTAAGTCGACATTGTCCCGCTTGTATTTAATTCCGATGCAATTTCTGTGTTTCATCGTCAATAAGAAGATCAGAGGGATACAGTAACCCTGAAGTGAAGCATCGGAATCTATAACTAGTGTCACAGGAATGGTTCAAACATAGTCAGTAACAAGAGTCACACTTTCTGTCCTTAAGTCGGCATTGTGCCTTTTTTATTTAATTCCGATGCTATTTCTGTGTTTCATCGTCAATAAGAAGGTCCAAGGGATACAGTAAACCTGGAGTGAAGCATCGAAATCAATAACTAGTGTCACAGGAATGGTTCAAAACATAGACAGTAAGAAGATACAGTCTTCTTGTACTTAAGTCGGCATCGTGCCTTTTGTATTTAATTCCGATGCAATTTCTGTGTTTCAACGTCAATAAGAAGGTCAGAGGGATACAGTAAACGTCAAGTGAAGCATCGGAATCTATAACTAGTGTCACAGGAATGGTTCAAAACATAGTCAGAAAGAAGGGTCAGACTTCTTGTCCTTGAGTCGGCATTGTGCCTTTTGTATTTAATTCCGATGCAATTTCTGTGTTTCATCGTCAATAAGAAGGTCCAAGGGATACAGTAAACCTGGAGTGTAGCATATGAATCTATAACTAGTGTCACAGGAATGGTTCAAAACACAGTCAGTAAGATCAGTCAGTCTTCATGTAGTTAAGTCGGCATTGTGCCTTTTGTATTTAATTCCGATGCAATTTCTGTGTTTCATCGTCAATAAGAAGGTCCAAGGGATACAGTAAACCTGACGTGAAGCATCGGAATCTATAACTAGTGTCACAGGATTTGTTCAAAACATAGTCAGTAAGAAGAGTGAGTCTTCTTGTTCTTAAGTCGACATTGTGCTTTTTCTATTTAATTCCGATGCAATTTCTGTGTTTCATCGTCATTAAGAAGGTCCAAGGGATACAGTAAACCTGGAGTGAAGTATCGGAATCTATAAATAGTGTCAATGGAATGGTTCAAAGCATAGACAGTAAGAAGAGTCAGTCTTCTTGTAATTAAGTCGGCTTTGTGCCTTTTGTATTTATTTCCGGTGCAATTTCTGTGTTTCATCGTCAATAAGAAGGTCAGAGGGATACAATAAACCTGAAGTGAAGCATCGGAATCTATAACTAGTGTCACAGGAATGGTGCAAAACATAGTCAGTAAGAAGAGTCAGTCTTCTTGTCCTTAAGTGGGCCTTGTGCCTTTTGTATTTAATTCCGATGCAATATCTGTGTTTCATCGTCAATAAGAAGGTCCAAGGGATACAGTAAACCTGGAGTTAAGCATCGGAATCTGTAACTATTGTCACAGAAATGGTTCAAATCATAGACAGTACTTAAGTCGGCATTGTGCCTTTTCTATTTAATTCCGATGCAATTTCTGTGTATCATCGTCAATAAGAAGGTCCAAGGGAAACAGAAAACCAGAAGTGAAGCATCGTAATCTATAACAAGTGTCACACGAATGGTTCAAAACATTGTCAGTAAGAAGAGTCGGTCTTCATGTACTTAAGTCGGCATTGTGCCTTTTGTATTTAATTCCGATGCAATTTCAGTGTTTAATCGTCAATAAGAAGGTCCAAAGGATACAGTAAACCTGAAGTGAAGCATCGGAATCTATAACTAGTGTTACAAGAATGGTTGAAAACAGAGACAGTAAGAGGAGTCAGTCTTCATGTACTTAATCGGCATTGTTCCTTTTGTATTTAATTCCGATGCAATTTCTGTGTTTCATCGTCAATAAGAAGGTCCAAGGGATACAGTAAACCTGGAGTGAAGCATCGGACTCTATAACTAGTGTCAATGGAATGTTCAAAACATAGACAGTAGGAAGAGTCAGTCTTCTTGTACTTAAGTCGGCATTGTGCCTTTTGTATTACATTCCGGTGCAATTTCTGTGTTTAATCGTCAATAAGAAGGTCAGAGGGATACAGTAAACCTCAAGTGAAGCATCGGAATCTATAACTAGTGTCACTGGAATGGTTCACAACATAGTCAGTAAGAAGAGTCAGTCTGCTTGTCCTTAAGTCGGCCATGTGCCTTTTGTATTTAATTCCGATGCAATTTCTGTGTTTCTTCGTCAATAAGAAGGTCCAAGCGATACAGTAAACCTGGAGTGAAGCATCGAAATCTATAACTAGTGTCACAGGAATGGTTCAAACATAGTCAGTAAGAAGAGTCAGTCTTAATGTCCTTAAGTCGGCACTGTGCCGTTTGTTTTTAAATCCGATGCAATTTCTGTGTTTCATCGTTAATAAGAAGGTCCAAGGGATACAGTAAACCTGAAGTGAAGCATCGCAATCTATTACTAGTGTCACAGGAATGGTTCAAATCATAGTCAGTAAGATGAGCCAGTCTTCGTGTCCCTAAGTCGGCCATGTGCCTTTTGTATTTCATTCCAATGCAATTTCTGTGTTTCATCGTCAATAAGAAGGTTCAAGGGATACAGTAAACCTGAAGTGAAGCATCGGAATCTAAAACTAGTGTCACAGGAATGGTTCAAAACATTGTCAGTAAGATGAGTCAGTCTCTTTGTACTTAAGTAGGCATTGTGCCCTTTGTATTTAATTCCGAGGTAATATCTGTGTATCATCGTCAATATGAGGTTCCAAATAATACAGTAAACCTGAAGTGAAGCATCGGAATCTATAACTAGTGTCACAGCTATGGTTGAAAGCATAGACAGTAAGAAGAGTCAGTCTTCTTGTACTTGAGTCGGCATTGTGCTTTTTGTGTTAAATTTCGATGCAATTTCTGTGTTTCATCGTCAATAACAAGGTCCAAGGAATACAGTAAACCTGAAGTCAAGCATCGGAATCTATAGCTAGTGTCACAGGAATGGTTCAAAACATAGTTAGTAAGAAGGGTCACTCTCCTTGTACTTAAGTCGGCATTGTGCCTTTTGTATTTAATTCCGATGCCATTTCTGTGTTTCATCGTCAATAAGAAAGTCTGAGGGATACAGTAAACCTGAAGTGAAGCCTCGGAATCTATAACTAGTGTCACAGGAATAGTTCAAATCATAGACAGTAATAAGAGTCAGTCTTCTTGTACTTATGTCGGCATTGTGTATTATCTATTTCATTCCGATGCAATTTCTGTGTTTCATCGTCAATAAGAAGGACAGAGGGATACAGTAAACCTGAAGTGAAGCATCGGAATCTCTAACTAGTGTCACAGAAATGGTTCAAAACATAATCAGTAAGAAGAGTCAGTCTTCTGGACCTTTAGTCGGCATTGTGCATTTTGTATTTAATTCCAATGCAATATCTGTGTTTCATCGTCAATAAGAAGGTCCAAGGGATACAGTAAACCTGGAGTGAAGCATGGGAATTTATATCTAGTGTCACAGGAATGGTTCAAAACATAGTCAGTAAGATGAGTCAGTCTTCTTGACCTTAAGTCGACCATGTGCCTTTTGTATTTAATTCCGATGCAATATCTGTGTTTAATCGCCAATAAGAAGGTCCAAGGGATAGAGTAAACCTGGAGTGAAGCATGGGATTCTATAACTAGTGTCACAGCAATGGTTCAAAACATAGACAGTAAGATGAATGAGTATTCTTGTGCTTAAGTCGGCATTGTGATTTTTCTATTTAATTCCGATGCAATTTCTGTGTTTCATCGTCAATACGAAGGTCAGAGGGATACAGTTAACCTGAAGTGAAGCATAGGAATCTATAACTAGTGTCACAGGAATGGTTCAAAACATAGTCTGTAAGAAGAGTCAGTCTTAATGTACTTAAGTCGGCATTGTGCCGTTTGTTTTTAATTCCCATGCAATTTCTGTGTTTCATCGTTAATAAGAAGGTCCAAGGGATACAGTAAACCTGGAGTGAAGCATCGGAAACTATAACTAGTGTCACAGGAATGGTTCAAATCATAGTCAGTAAGAAGAGTCAGTCTTCTTGTACTTAAGTCGGCTTTGTGCCTTTTGTATTTAATTCCGGTGCAATTTCTGTGTTTCATCGTCAATAAGAGGGTCAGAGGGATACAGTAAACCTGAAGTGAAGCATCGGAATCTATTACTAGTGTCACTGGAATGTTTCAAAACATAGTCAGTAAGAAGAGTCAGTCTTCTTGTACTTGAGTCGGCATTGTATTTTTTCTATTTTATTCCGATGCAATTTCAGTGTTTCATCGTCAATAAGAAGGTTCAAGGGATACAGTAAACCTGAAGCGAAGCATAGGAGTCTATAACTAGTGTCACAGGAATGGTTCAAAACATAGTCTGTATGAAGAGTCAGTCTTAATGTACTTAAGTCGGCATTGTGCCGTCTGTTATTAATTCCGATGCAATTTCTGTGTTTCATCGTTAATAAGAAGGTCCAAGGGATACAGTAAACCTGAAATGAAGCATCGCAATCTATAACTAGTGTCACAGGAATGATTCAAATCATAGTCAGTAAGAAGAGTCAGTCTTCTTGTTCTTAAGTCGGCATTGTGCCTTTTGTATTTAATTCCGGTGCAATTTCTGTGTTTCATCGTCAATAAGAGGGTCAGAGGGATACAGTAAACCTGAAGTGAAGCATCGGAATCTATTACTAGTGTCACTGGAATGGTTCAAAACATAGTCAGTAAGAAGAGTCAGTCTTCTTGTACTTGAGTCGGCATTGTATTTTTTCTATTTTATTCCGATGCAATTTCAGTGTTTCATCGTCGATAAGAAGGTCCAAGGGATACAGTAAACCTGGAGTGAAGCATCGGAAACTATAACTAGTGTCAATGGAATGTTCAAAACATAGACAGTAGGAAGAGTCAGTCATCTTGTACTTAAGTCGGCATTGTGCCTTTTGTATTTAATTCCGGTGCAATTTCTGTGTTTCATCGTCAATAAGAAGGTCAGAGGGATACAGTAAACCTGAAGTGAAGCATCGGAATCTATAACTAGTGTCACTGGAATGGTTCAAAACATAGTCAGTAAGAAAAGTCAGTCTTCTTGTCCTCAAGTCGGCCATGTGCCCTTTGTATTTAATACCGATGCAATGTCTGTGTTTTATCGTCAATAAGAAGGTCCAACGGATACAGTAAACCTGGAGTGAAACATCGGAATCTATAACTAGTGTCACAGGAATGGTTCAAAACATAGACAGTACTTAAGTCGGCATTGTGCCTTTCGCATTTAATCCCGATGCAATTTCTGTGTTTCATCGTCAATAAGAAGGTCCAGTAGCTACTGGAAACCTGAACTAAAGCATCGGAATCTATAACTAGTGTCACAGGAATGGTTCAAAACATAGTCAGTAAGAAGAGTCAGTCGTCTTGCCCTTAAGTCGGCTTTGTGCCTTTGTATTTAATTCCGATGCAATTTCTGTGTTTCATCGTCAATAAGAAGGTCCAAGGGATACAGTAAACCTGGAGTGAAGCATCGGAATCTGTAACTAGTGTCACAGGAATGGTTCAATACATAGTCAGTAAGAAGAGTCAGTCTTCTTGTCCTTAAGTCGGCATTGAGCCTTTTGTATTTAATTGCGATGCAATTTCAGTGTTTCATCGTCAATAAGAAGATCCAAGGGATACAGTAAACCTGGAGTGAAGCATCGGAATCTATAACTAGTGTCAATGGAATGATTCAAAGGATAGACAGTAAGAAGAGTCAGTCTTCTTGTACCTAAGTCGACATTGTGCCGCTTGTATTTAATTCCGATGCTATTTCTGTGTTTCATCGTCAATAAGAAGATCCAAGGGATACAGTAAACCTGCAGTGAAGCATCGGAATCTATAACTAGTGTCACAGGAATGGTTCAAAACAAAGACAGTAAGAGGAGTCAGTCTTCATGTACTTAAGTCGGCATTGTGCCTTTTGTATTCAATTCCGATGCAATTTCTGTGTTTCACCGTCAATAAGAAGGTCAGAGGGATACAGTAAACCTGAAGTGAAGCATCGGAATCTATAACTAGTGTCACTGGAATGGTTCAAAACATAGTCAGTAAGAAAAGTCAGTCTTCTTGTCCTTAAGTCGGCCATGTGCCCTTTGTATTTAATACCGATGCAATGTCTGTGTTTTATCGTCAATAAGAAGGTCCAACGGATACAGTAAACCTGGAGTGAAACATCGGAATCTATAACTAGTGTCACAGGAATGGTTCAAAACATAGACAGTACTTAAGTCGGCATTGTGCCTTTCGCATTTAATCCCGATGCAATTTCTGTGTTTCATCGTCAATAAGAAGGTCCAGTAGCTACTGGAAACCTGAACTAAAGCATCGGAATCTATAACTAGTGTCACAGGAATGGTTCAAAACATAGTCAGTAAGAAGAGTCAGTCGTCTTGCCCTTAAGTCGGCTTTGTGCCTTTGTATTTAATTCCGATGCAATTTCTGTGTTTCATCGTCAATAAGAAGGTCCAAGGGATACAGTAAACCTGGAGTGAAGCATCGGAATCTGTAACTAGTGTCACAGGAATGGTTCAAAACATAGTCAGTAAGAAGAGTCAGTCTTCTTGTCCTTAAGTCGGCATTGTGCCTTTTGTATTTAATTGCGATGCAATTTCAGTGTTTCATCGTCAATAAGAAGATCCAAGGGATACAGTAAATCTGGAGTGAAGCATCGGAATCTATAACTAGTGTCAATGGAATGATTCAAAGGATAGACAGTAAGAAGAGTCAGTCTTCTTGTACCTAAGTCGACATTGTGCCGCTTGTATTTAATTCCGATGCTATTTCTGTGTTTCATCGTCAATAAGAAGATCCAAGGGATACAGTAAACCTGCAGTGAAGCATCGGAATCTATAACTAGTGTCACAGGAATGGTTCAAAACAAAGACAGTAAGAGGAGTCAGTCTTCATGTACTTAAGTCGGCATTGTGCCTTTTGTATTCAATTCCGATGCAATTTCTGTGTTTCACCGTCAATAAGAAGGTCCACGGGATACAGTAAACCTGAAGTGAAGCATCGGAATCTATAACTAGTGTCACAGGAATGGTTCAAAACATAGTCAGCAAGCAGAGTCAGACTTCTTAACCTTAAGTCGGCCTTCTGCCTTTTGTATTTAATTCCGATGCAATTTCTGTGTTTCATCGTCATTAAGAAGGTCCAAGGGGTACTGTAAACCTGGAGTGAAGCATCGGAATCTATAACTAGTGTCACAGGATTGGTTCAAAACATAGACAGTAGGAAGAGTCAGTCTTCTTGTACTTAAGTCGGCATTGTGCCATTTGTATTTAATTCCGATGCAATTTCTGTGTTTCATCGTCAATAAGAAGGTCCAAAGGATACAGTAAACCTGAAGAGAAGCATCGGAATCTATAACTAGTGTCACAGGAATGGTTCAAAACATAGACAGTAAGAAGATACAGTCTTCTTGTACTTAAGTTGGCATTGTGCCTTTTGCATTTAATTCCGATGCAATTTCTGTGTTTCATCGTCAATAAGAAGGTCCAAGGGATACAGTAAAGCTGAAGTGAAGCATCGGAATCTATAACTAGTTTCACTGAAATGGTTCAAAACACAGTCAGTAAGAAGAATCACTCTTCTTGTACTTAAGTCGGCATTGTGCCTTTTGTATTTAATTCCGATGCCATTTCTGTGTATCATCGTCAATAAGAAAGTCAGAGGGATACAGTAAACCTGAAGTCAAGCCTCGGAATCTATAACTAGTGTCACAGGAACGGTTCAAATCATAGACAGTAAGAAGAGACAGTCTTCTTGTACTTATGTCGGCATTGTGCATTTTCTATTTAATTCCGATGCAATTTCTGTGTTTCATCGTCAATAAGTAGGTCAGAGGGATACATTAAACCTGAAGTGAAGCATCGGAAAATATAACTAGTGTCACAGAAATGGTTCAAAACATAATCAGTAAGAAGAATCAGTCTACTTGTCCTTGAGTCGGCATTGTGCTTTTTGTATTTAATTCCTATGCAATTTCTGTGTTTCATCGTCAATAAGAAGGTCCAAGGGATTCGGTAAACCTGGAGTGAAGCATGGGAATCTACAACTAGTGTCACAGGAATGGTTCAAAACATAGTCAGTAAGAAGAGTCAGTCTTCATGTACCTAAGTTGGCATTGTGCCTTTTGTATTTAATTCCCATGCAATATCTGTGTTTCATCGTCAATAAGAAGGTTCAAGGAATACAGTAAACCTGAAGTGAAGCATAGGCATCTATAACTAGTGTCACAGGAATGGTTCAGAACATAGTCAGTAAGAAGAGTCAGTCTTAATGTACTTAAGTCGGCATTGAGCCGTTTGTTTTTATTTCCGATGCAATTTCTGTGTTTCATCGTTAATAAGAATGTCTGAGGGATACAGTAAACCTGAAGTGACGCATCGGAATCTATAACTAGTGTCACAATAATGGTTCAAATCATAGTCAGTAAGATGAGCCAGTCTCCTTGTACTTAAGTCGGCATTGTGTTTTTCTATTTAATTCCGATGCTATTTCAGTGTTTCATCGTCAATAAGAAGGTCCAAGGGATACAGTAAACCTGGAGTGAAGCATCGGAATCTATAACTAGTGTCAATGGAATGTTCAAATCATAGACAGTAGGAAGAGTCAGTCTTCTTGTACTTAAGTCGGCATTGTGCCTAATGTATTTAATTCCGGTGCAATTTCTGTGTTTCATCGTCAATAAGAAGGTCAGAGGGATACAGTAAACCTGAAGTGAAGCATCGGAATCTATAACTAGTGTCACCGGAATGGTTCATAACATTGTAAGAAGAGTCAGTCTTCTTGTCCTTAAGTTGGCCATGTGCCTTTTGCATATAATTCCAAGGCAATTTCTGTGTTTCATCGTCAATATGAAAGTCCAAGGGATGCAGTAAACCTCGAGTGAAGCATCGGAATCTATAACTAGTGTCACAGGAATGGTTCAAATCATAGACAGTAAGAAGAGTCGGTCTTCATGTACTTAAGTCGGCATTATGCTTTTTGTATTTAATTCTGATGCACTTTCTGTGTTTCATCATCAACAAGAAGATCCAAGGGATTCAGTAAACCTGGAGTGAAGCATCGGAATCTATAACTAGTGTCAATGGAATTGTTCAAAACATAGACAGTAAGGAGAGTCAGTCATCTTGTACTTAAGTCGGCATTGTGCGTTTTGTATTTAATTCCGGTGCAATTTCTGTGTTTCATCGTCAATAAGAAGGTCAGAGGGATACAGTAAACCTGGAGTGAAGCATCGGAATCTATAACTAGTGTCACATGAATGGTTCAAAACATAGACAGTAAGAACATACAGTCTTCTTGTACTTAAGTCGGCATTGTGCTTTTCGTATTTAATCCCGATGCAATTTCTGTGTTTCATCATCAACAAGAAGGTCCAAGGGATTCAGTAAACCTGGAGTGAAGCATCGGAATCTATAACTAGTGTCAATGGAATGGTTCAAAGCATAGACAGTAAGGAGAGTCAGTCATCTTGTACTTAAGTCGGCATTGTGCGTTTTGTATTTAATTCCGGTGCAATTTCTGTGTTTCATCGTCAATAAGGTCAGAGGGATACAGTAAACCTGAAGTGAAACATCGGAATCTATAACTAGTGTCACAGGAATGGTTCAAAACACAGTCAGTAAGAAGCGTCAGTCTTCTTGTTCGTAAGTCGGCATTGTACATTTTGTATTTAATTCCGGTGCAATTTCTGTGTTTCATCGTCAATAAGAAGGTCAGATGGATACAGTTAACCTGAAGTGAAGCATCGGAATCTATAACTAGTGTCACAGGAATGGTTCAAAACATAGTCAGTAAGAAGAGCCAGTCTTCTTGTTCTTAAGTCGACATTGTGCCTTTTGTATTTCATTCCGATGCAATTTCTGTGTTTCATCGTCAATAAGAAGATCAGAGGGAATCAGTAACCCTGAAGTGAAGCATCGGAATCTATAACTAGTGTCACTGGAATGGTTCAAAACATAGTCAGTAAGAAGAGTCAGTCTTCTTGTCCTTAAGTCGGCCATGTGCTTTTTGCATTTAATTCCGATGCAAATTCTGTGTTTCATCGTCAATAAGAAGGTTAGAGGGATACAGTAAACCGGGAGTGAAGCATCGGAATCTATAACTAGTGTCACAGGAGTGGTTCAGAACATAGACAGTACTTAAGTCGGCATTGTGCCTTTCGTATTTAATCCCGATGCAATTTCTGTGTTTCATCGTCAATAAGAAGGTCCAAGAGTTACAGGAAACCTGAAGTGAAGCTTCGGAATCTATAACTAGTGTCACAGGAATGGTTCAAAACATAGTCAGTAAGAAGAGTCGGTCTTCTTGTACTTAAGTCGGCATTGTGCCTTTTGTATTAAAATCCGATGCAAGTTCTGTGTTTCTTCGTCAATAAGAAGGGCCAAAGGGATACAGTAAACATGAAGTCAAGCATCGGAATCTATAACTTGTGTCACAGGAATGGTTCAAAACATAGACAGTACTTATGTCGGCATTGTGACTTTTGTATTTAATTTCAATGCAATTTCTGTGTTTCATCGTCAATAAGAAGGTCCAAGGGATACAGGAAACCTGAAGTGAAGCATCGGAATCTATAACTAGTGTCACAGGAATGGTTCAAAACATAGTCAGTAAGAAGAGTCGGTCTTCATGTACTTAAGTCGGCATTGTGCCTTTTGTAATTAATTCCGATGCAATTTCTGTGTTTCATCGTCAACAAGAAGGGCCAAGGGATTCAGTAAACCTGGTGTGAAGCATCGGAATCTATAACTAGTGTCACAGAAATGGTTCAAAACATTGTCAGTAAGAAGAGTCAGTCTTCTTGTACTTGAGTCGGCATTGTGCCTTTTGTATTAAAATCCGATGCAATTTCTGTGTTTCATCGTCAATAAGAAGGTCCAAGGGATACAGTAAACATGAAGTCAAGCATCGGAATCTATAACTAGTGTCACAGGAATGGTTCAAACATAGACAGTAAGAAGAGTCAGTCTTCTTGTACTTAAGTCGGCATTGTGCCTTTTCTATTTAATTCCGGTGCAAGTTCTGTGTTTCTTCGTCAATACGAAGGTCAGAGGGATCCAGTAAACCTGAAGTGAAGCATCGAAATCTAAAACTAGTGTGAAAATAATGGTTCAAATCATAGTCAGTAAGAAGAGTCAGTCTTTTTGTACTTAAGTCTCCATTGTGCCTTTTGTATTTAATTCCGAGGTAATTTCTGTGTTTCATCGTCAATATGAGGTTCCAAATGATACAGTAAACCTGAAGTGAAGCATCTGAATCGCTAACTAGTGTCACAGGAATGGTTCAAAACATAGGCAGTAAGAAGAGTCTGTCTTCTTGTACTTAAGTCGGCATTGTGCCTTTTGTATTTAATTCTGATGCAATTTCTGTGTTTCATCGTCAATAAGATGATCAGAGAGGTACAGTATCCCTGAAGGGAAGCATCGGAATCTATAACTAGTGTCACAGAATGGTTCAAAACATAATCAGTAAGAAGTGTCAGACTTCTTGTACTTAAGTCGGCATTGTGCCTTTTGTATTTAATTCCGATGCAATTTCTGTGTTTCATCGTCAATAAGAAGGTCAGAGGGATTCAGTAAACCTGAAGTGAAGCATCGGAATCTATAACTAGTGTCACAGGAATGGTTCAAAACATAGACAGTAAGAAGAGTCAGTATTCTTTTACTTAAGTCGGCATTGTGATTTTTCTATTTAATTCCGATGCAATTTCTTTGTTTCACGGTCAATAAGAAGGTCAGAGATATACAGTAAACCTGAAGTGAAGCATCGGAATCTATAACTAGTGTCACAGGAATGTTTCTAAACATAGTCAGTAAGAAGAGTCAGTCTTTTTGTACTTAAGTCGGCATTGTGCCTTTTGTATTTACTTCCGATGTAATTTCTGTGTTTCATCGTCAATAAGAAGGTTCAAGTGATACAGTAAACCTGAAGTGATGCATCGGAATCTATAACTAGTGTCACAGGAATGGATCAAAACATAGACAGTAAGAAGAGTCTATCTTCTGGTACTTAAGTCGGTATTATGATTTTTGTATTTAATTCAAATGCAATTACTGTGTTTCATTGTCAATAAGGTCAGAGGGATACAGTAAACCTGAAGTAAAGCATCGGATTCAGTAACTAGTGTCACAGGAATGGTTCAAAACATAGACAGTAGGATGTGTCAGTCTTCTTGTACTTAAGTCGGCATTTTGCCTTTTGTATTAATTCCGATGCAATTTCAGTGTTTCATCGTCGATAATAAGGTCCAAGGGATACAGTAAACCTGGAGTGAAGCATCGGAATCTATAACTGGTGTCACAGGAATGGTTCAAAACAGAGACAGTAAGAGGAGTCAGTATTCATGTACTTAAGTCGGCATTGTGCCTTTTGTATTTAATTCCGATGCAATTTCTGTGTTTCATCGTCAATAAGAAGGTTCAAGGGATACAGTAAACCTGAAGTGCAGCATCGTAATCTATAACTAGTGTCACAGGAATGGTTCAAAACATAGTCAGTAAGAAGAGTCAGTCTATATGTACTTAAGTCGGCATTGTGCCTTTTGTATTTAATTCCGATGCAATTTCTGTGTTTCATCGTCAATAAGAAGGTCCAAGGGATACAGTAAACCTGAAGTGAAGCATCGGAATCTATAACTGGTGTCACAGGAATGGTTGAAAACATAGTCAGTAAGAAGAGTCAGTCTTCTTGTACTTAAGTCGCATTGTGCCTTTTCTATTTATTTCCGATGCATCTTCAGTGTTTCATCGTCAATAAGAAGGTCCAAGGGATACAGTATACCTGGAGTGAAGCATCGGAATCTATAACTAGTGTCAATGGAATGGTTCAAAACATAGACAGTAAGAAGAGTCAGTTTTCTTGTACTTAAGTCGGCATTGTGCCTTTTGTATTTAATGCGATGCAATTTCTGTGTTTCATCGTCAATACGAAGGTCAGAGGGATACGGTAAAGCTGAAGTGAGGCATCGGAATCTATAACTAGTGTCACAGGAATTGTTCAAAACATGGACAGTAAGAAGAGTCAGTTTTCTTGTACTTAAATCGGCATTGTGCCTTTTGTATTTAATTCCGATGCAATTTCTGTGTTTCATCGTCAATAAGAAGGTCAGTGGGATACAGTAAACCTGAAGTGAAGCATCGGAATCTATAACTAGTGTCACAGGAAATGTTCAATACATAGACAGTAAGAATGGTTTGTTCTCTTGTACGTAAGTCGGCAATGTGCTTTTGTATTTAATTGCGATGCAATTTATGTGTTTCATCGTCAATATGAAGGTCAGAGGGATACAGTAAACCTGAAGTGAATCATCCGAATCTATGACTAGTGTCACGGGAATGGGTCAGCACATAGACAGTAAGAAGAGACAGTTTTCTTGTACTTAAGTCGGCATTGTACCTTTTCTATTCAATTCCGACGCAATTTCTGTGTTTCATCGGCAATAGGAAGGTCAGAGGGATACAGTAAACCTGAAGTGAAGCATCGGAATCTATAACAAGTGTCACAGGAATGGTTCAAACCATAGACAGTAGGAAGAGTCAGTTCTCTTGTACTTAAGTCGGCATTGTGCTTTTGTATTTAATTCCGATGCAATTTCTGTGTTTCATCGTCAATAAGAGGGTCACAGGGATACAGCAAACCTGAAGTGAAGCATCGGAATCTATAACTAGTGTCTCGGGAATGCTTCAAAACATAGACAGTAAGAAGGGTCAGTTTTCTTATACTTAAGTCCACGTTGTGCATTTTCGATTTAATTCCGATGCAATTTCTGTTTCATCGTCAATAAGAACGTCCAATTGATACAGTAAACATATAGTGAAGCATCAGAATCTAAAACTGGTCTCACAGGAAAAGTTGATATCATACTCACTAGGAAGAGTCAGTGTTCTTGTACTTAAGTCAGCATTGTGCCTTTTGTATTTAATTCTGATGCAATTTCTGAGTTTCATCGTCAATAAGAAGGTCCAAGGGATACAGTAAACATATAGTGAAGCATCGGAATCTAAAACTGGTCTCACAGGAAATGATCATAACATAGTCAGTAAGAAGAGTCAGTCTTCTTGTTCTTAAGTCGGTGTTGTGCCTTTTCTATTTGATTCCGATGCAATTTCTGTGTTTCATCGTCAATAAGAAGGTCAGAGGGATACCGTGAAACTGAGGTGAAGCATCGGAATCTATAACTAGTGTCACAGGAATGGTTGAAACATAGACAGTAGGAAGAGTCAGTCTTCCTGTACATAAGTCGGCATTGTGCCTTTTATATTTAATTCCGGTGCAATTTCTGTGTTTCGTCGCCAATAAGAAGGTCCAAAGGATACAGTAAACCTGAAGTGAAGCATCGGAATCTATAACTAGTGTCACAGGAATGGTACAAATCATAGTCAGTAAGAAGAGTCAGTCTTGTTGTACTTAAGTCGGCATTGTGCCTTTTCTATTTAATTCTGATTCAATTTCTGTGTTTCATCGTCAATAAGAAGGTCCAAGGGATACAGTAAACATATAGTGAAGCATCGGAATCTAAAACTGGTCCCACAGGAAATGTTGAAATCATAGTCAGTAGGAAGAGTCAGTCTTCTTGTACATAAGACAGCATTGTGCCTTTTTTTTTAAATTCTGATGCAATTTCTGTGTTTCATCGTCAATAAAAAGGTCCAAGGGATACAGTTAACATATAGTGAAGCATCGGAATCTGAAACTGGTCTCACAGGAAATGTTCAAAACATAGTCAGTAAGAAGAGTCAGTCTCCTTGTACTTACGGCGGCATTGTGATTCTGTATTTAATTCCGATGCAATTTCTGTGTTTAACCGTCAATAAGGAGGTCCAAGGGATACAGTAAACATATAGTGAAGCATCGGAATCTAAAACAGTATAACAGGAAATGTTCAAAACATTGTCAGTGAGGACAGTCAGTCTTCTTGTACTTAAGTTGGCATTGTGCCTTTTATATTTAATTCCGGTGCAATTTCTGTGTTTCGTCGCCAATAAGAAGGTCCAAAGGATACAGTAAACCTGAAGTGAAGCATCGGAATCTATAACTAGTGTCACAGGAATGGTACAAAGCATAGTCAGTAAGAAGAGTCAGTCTTGTTGTACTTAAGTCGGCATTGTGCCTTTTCTATTTAATTCTGATTCAATTTCTGTGTTTCATCGTCAATAAGAAAGTCCAAGGGATACAGTAAACAAATAGTGAAGCATCGGAATCTAAAACTGGTCCCACAGGAAATGTTGAAATCATAGTCAGTAGGAAGAGTCAGTCTTCTTGTACATAAGACAGCATTGTGCCTTTTTTTTAAAATTCTGATGCACTTTCTGTGTTTCATCGTCAATAAGAAGGTCCAAGGGATACAGTTAACATATAGTGAAGCATCGGAATCTGAAACTGGTCTCACAGGAGATGTTCAAAACATAGTCAGTAAGAAGAGTCAGTCTCCTTGTACTTACGGCGGCATTGTGATTCTGTATTTAATTCCGATGCAATTTCTGTGTTTCAGCGTCAACAAGAAGGTCATAGGGATACAGTAAACCGGAAGTGAAGCATCGGAATCAATAACTAGTGTCACAGGAATGGTTCGAAACATAGACAGTAAGAAGAGTCAGTTCTCTTGTACTTAAGTCGTCATTGTGCCTTTTGTATTTAATTCCGATGCAATTTCTGTGTTTCATCGTAAATAAGAAGGTCAGAGGGATACAGTAAACCTGAAGTGAAGCATCGGAATCTAAAACCGGTCTCACAGGAATGTTTCAAAACATAGACAGTAAGAAGAGCCAGTCTTCTTGTACTTGAGTCGGCAATGTGCCTTTTGTATTGAATTCGGATGCAATATCTGTGTTTCATCGTCAATTAGAAGGTCAGAGGGATACAGAAAACCTGAAGTGAATCTTCGTAATCTATAACTAGTGTCACAGGAATGGTTCAAAACATAGATAGTAACAAGAATCAGTTTTCAGGTACTTAAGTCGGCCTTGTGCCTTTTCTAATTAATTCCGATGCAATTTCTGTGTTTCATCGACAATAAGAAGGGCAGAGGGATACAGTAAACCTGAAGTGAAGCATCGGAATCAATAACTAGAGCCACGGGAACGGGTAAAAACATAGTTAGAAAGAAGAGTCACTTTTCTTGAACTTAAGACGGCATTGTGCTTTTCTATTTAATTCCGTCGCAATTTCTGTGTTTCATCGTCAATAAGAATGTCAGAGGGATACAGTAAACCTGATGTGAAGCATCGAAATCTATAACTAGCGTCACAGGAATGGTTCAAAACATAGACAGTAAGAAGAGCCAGTCTTCTTGTACTTGAGTCGGCATTGTGCCTATGTATTAAATTCCGATGCAATTTCTGTGTTTCATCGTCAATAAGAAGGTCAGAGGGATACAGTAAACCTGAAGTGAAGCATCGGAATCTATAACCAGTGTCACAGGAATGGTTCAAAGCATAGACAGTAAGAAGAGCCAGTCTTCAAGTACTTGCGTCGGCATTGTGCCTTTTGAATTTAATTCCGATGCAATTTCTGTGTATCATCGTCAATAAGAAGGTCAGAAGGATACAGTAAACCCGAAGTGAAGCATCGGAATCTATAACTAGTGTCACAGGAATGGTTCAAAACATAGACAGTAGGAAGAGTCAGTTCTCTTGTACTTAAGTCGGCATTGTACTTTAGTATTTAATTCCGATGCAATTTCTGTGTTTCATCGTCAATAAGAAGGTCAGTGGGATACAGTATACCTGACGTGAAGCATCGGAATCTGTAACTAGTGTCACAGGAATGGTTCAAAACATAGACAGTAGGAAGAGTCAGTTCTCTTGTACTTAAGTCGGCATTGTACTTTAGTATTTAATTCCGATGCAATTTCTGTGTTTCATCGTCAATAAGAAGGTCAGAGGGACACAATAAACCTGAGGTGAACCATCGAAATCTATAACTAGTGTCACAGGAATGGTTCAAAACAAAAACAGTAAAAAGAGTCAGTTTTCTTGTATTTATGTCGGCATTTTGCTTTTTTGTATTTAATTCCGCTGCAATTTCTGTGTTTCATCGTCAACAAGAAAGTCAGAGTGATACAGTAAACCTGAAGTGAAGAATCGGAATGTGTAACTAGTGTCACAGGAATGGTTCAAAACATAGATAATAACAAGAATCAGTTTTCATGTACTTGAGTCGGCATTGTGCCTTTTCTATATAATTCCGATGCAATTCCTGTGTTTCATCGTTAATAAGAAGGTCTGAGGGATACAGTAAACCTGAAGCGAAGCATCTGAATCTATAACTAGTGTCACAGGAATGGTTCAAATCATAGACTGTAAGAAGAGCCAGTCTTCTTGTACTCGAGTCGGCATTGTGCCTTTTGTATTTCATTCCGATGCAATTTCTGTGTTTCATCGTCAATAAGAAGGTCAGAGGGAGGCAGTAAACCTGAAGCGAAGCATCGGAATCTATAACTAGTGTCACGGGAATGGGTAAAAACATAGATTGAAAGAAGAGTCACTTTTCTTGTACTGAAGACGGCATTGTGCATTTCTATTTAATTCCGATGCAATTTCTGTGTTTCATCGTCAATACGAAGATCAGAGGGAAACTGTAAACCTGAAGAGAAGCATCGGAATCTATAACTAGTGTCACAGGAATGGTTCAAAGCATAGACAGTAAGAAGAGCCAGTCTTCTAGTACTTGAGTCGGCATTGTGCCTTTTGTATTTAATTACGATGCAATTTCTGTGTTTCATCGTCAATAAGAAGGTCAGAGGGATACAGTAAACCCGAAGTGAAGCATCGGAATCTATAACTAGTGTCACAGGAATGGTTCAAAGCATAGACAGTAGGAAGAGTCAGTTCTCTTGTACTGAACTCGGCATTGTGCTTTTTTATTTAATTCCGATGCAATTTCTGTGTTTCATCGTCAATAAGAAGGTCAGAGGGATACAGTATACTTGAAGTGAAGCATCGGAATCTATAACTAGTGTCACGGGAATGCTTCGAAACATAGACAGTGAGAAGAGTCAGTTATCTTGTACTTAAGTCGGCATTGTGCCTTTTCCTTTTAATTCTGATGCAATTTCTGTGTTTCATCGTCAATAAGAAGGTCAGAGGGATACAGTAAACCTGAAGTGAAGAATCGGAATGTGTAACTAGTGTCACAGGAATAGTTCAAAGAATAGACAGTAAGAAGAGTCAGACTTCCTGTACTTAAGACGGCATTGTGCCTTTTGTATTTAATTCCGATGCAATTTCTGTGTTTCATCGTCAATAAGAAGGTCAGAGGGATACAGTAAACCTGAAGTGAAGCATCGGAATCTATAACTAGTGTCACAGGAATGGTTCAAAACAAAAACAGTAAGAAGAGTCAGTTTTCTTGTACTTATGTCGGCATTTTGCTTTTTTGTATTTAATTCCGCTGCAATTTCTGTGTTTCATCGCCAATAAGAAGGTCAGAGGGATACAGTTAACCTGAAGTGAAGAATCGGAATGTGTAACTAGTGTCACAGGAATGGTTCAAAACATAGGTAATAACAAGTATCAGTTTTCATGTACTTAAGTCGGCATTGTGCCTTTTCTATTTAATTCCGATGGCATTTCTGTGTTTCATCGGCAATAAGATGGTCAGAGGGATACAGTAAACCTGAAGTGAAGGATCGGAATCTAAAACTAGTGTCACAGGAATGGTTCTAAAAATAGACTGTAAGAAGAGCCTGTCTTCTTGTACTCGAGTCGGCATTGTGCCTTTTGTATTTAATTCCGATGCAATTTCTGTGTTTCATCGTCAATAAGAAGGTCAGTGCGATACAGTAAACCTGAAGTGAAGCATCGGAATCTATATCTAATGTCACAGGAATGGTTCAAAACATAGACAGTAGGTAGAGTCAGTTCTCTTGTACTTAAGTCGGCATTGTGCATTTGTATTTAATTCCGATGCAATTTCTGTGTTTCATCGTCAATACGAAGGTCAGAGGGAGACAGTAAACCTGAAGTGAAGCATCGGAATCTATAACTAGTGTCACGGGAATGGGTAAATACATAGATCGAATGAAGAGTCACTTTTCTTGTACTGAAGACGGCATTGCGCATTTCTATTTAATTCCGATGCAATTTCTGTGTTTCATCGTCAATTTGAAGGTCAGAGGGAAACAGTAAACCAAACGTGAAGCATCGGAATCTATAACTAGTGTCACGGGAATGCTTCAAAACATAGACAGTAGCAAGAGCCAGTCTTCTTGTACTTGATTCGGCATTGTGCATTTTGTATTTAATTCCGATGCAATTTCTGTGTTTCATCGTCAATAAGAAGGTCAGAGGGATACAATAAACCTGAAGTGAAGCATCGGAATCTATAACTAGTTCACAGGAATAGTTCAAAGAATAGACAGTAAGAAGAGTCAGTCTTCATGTACTTAACTTGGCATCGTGCCTTTTGCATTTAATTCCGATGCAATTTCTGTGTTCCATCGTCAACAAGAAGGTCAGAGGGATACAGTAAACCTGAAGTGAAACATCGGAAACTATAACTAGTGTCACAGGATGGTTCAAAACAAAAACAGTAAGAAGAGACAGTTTTCTTGTACTTATGTCGGCATTTTGCTTTCTTGTATTTAATTCCGCTGCAATTTCTGTGTTTCATCGCCAATAAGGTCAGAGGGATACAATAAACCTGAGGTGAAGCATCGAAATCTATAACTAGTGTCACAGGAATGGATCAAAACATAGACAGTAGGAAGAGTCAGTTCTCTTGAACTTAAGTCGGCATTGTGCTTTTCTATTTAATTCTGATGCAATTTCGGTGTTTCATCGTCAATAAGAAGGTCAGAGGGATGCAGTAAACCTGAAGTGAAGCATCGAAATCTGTAACAAGTGTCACAGGAGTCTTTCAAAACAAAGACAGTAAGAAGAGCCAGTCTTCTTGTACTTGAGTCGCCATTGTGCCTATGTATTTAATTCCGATGCAATTCCTGTGTTTCATCGTCAATAAGGCGGTCAGAGGGATACAGTAAACCTGAAGTCAAGCATCGGGATGTGTAACTAGTGTCACAGGAATGGTTCAAAACATAGACAGTAGGAAGAGCCAGTCTTCTTGTACTTGAGTCGGCATGGTGCCATTTGTATTTAATTCCGATGCAATATCTGTGTTTCGTCGTCAATAAGAAGGTCAGAGGGATACAGTAAACCTGAAGTGAAGCATCGGAATCTATAACTAGCGTCACATGAATGGTTCAAAACACAGACAGTAAGAAGAGTCAGTTTTCTTGTACTTAAGTCGGCATTGCGCCTTTTCTATTTAATTCCGATGCAATTTCTTTGTTTCATCGTCAATAAGAAGGTCAGAACGATACATTAAATCTGAGGTAAAGCATCGGAATCGATAACTAGTGTCACAGGAATGGTTCAAAACATAGACAGTAAGAAGAGTCAGATTTCTTGTACTTAAGTCGGCATTGTGACTTTTGTATTTAATTCCGATGCAATTTCAGTGTATCATCGTCAATAAGAAGGTCTGAGGGATTCAGTAAACCTGAAGTGAAGCATCGAAATCTATAACTAGTGTCACAGGAATGGTTCAAAACAAAAACAGTAAGAAGAGTCAGTTTTCTTGTACTTATGTCGGGATTTTGCTTTTTTGTATTTAATTCCGCTGCAATTTCTGTGTTTCATCGTCAATAAGAAGATCCAAGGGATACAGTAAAACTGAAGTGAAGGATTGGAATCTAAAACCGGTCTCACAGGAAAGTTTCAAAACATAGACAGTAAGAAGAACCAGTCTTCTTGTACTTGAGTCGGCGTTGTGCATTTTGTATTTCATGCCGATGCAATTTCTGTGTTTCATCCTCAATAAGAAGGTCAGAGGGATACAGTATACCTGAAGTGAAGCATCGGAAAGTATAACTAGTGTCACAGGAATAGTTCAAATCATACACAGTAAGAAGAGTCAGTTTTCTTGTACTTAAGGCGGCATTGTGCCTTTTCGATTTACTTCCCATGCAGTTTCTGTGTTTCATCGTCAATAAGAAGGTCCAAGGGATACAGTAAACATATAGTGAAGCATCGGAATCTAAAACTGATCTCATACTAAATGTTGAAATCATAGTCAGTAGGAAGGGTCGGTCCTCTTGTACTTAAGTCAGCATTGTGCCTCTTGTATTTAATTCTGATGCAATTTCTGTGTTTCATCGTCAGTAAGAAGGTCCAAGGGATACAGTAAACATAATGTGAAGCATCGGAATCTACAACTGGTCTCACAGGAAATGTTCAAAAGATAGTCAGTAAGAAGAGCCGGTCTTCTTGTACTTAAGTCTTCATTGTGCCTTTTGTATTTAATTCCGATGCAATTTCTGTATTTAATCGCCAATGAGAAGGTCCAAGGGATGCAGTAAACATATAGTGAAGCATCGGAATCTAAAACTGGTCTCACAGGAAATGTTCAAAAGATAGTCAGTAAGAAGAGTCAGTCTTCTTGTACTTAAGTCGGCATTGTGCCTTTTGTACTTAATTCCGATGCAATTTCGGTGTTTCATCGTCAATAAGAAGGTCCAAGGGATACAGTAAACATATAGTGAAGCATCAGAATCTAAAACTGGTCTCACAGGAAATGTTCAAAACATAGTCAGTAAGAAGAGTCAAATTTCTTGTACTTAAGTCGGCATTGTGCCTTTTGTATTTAAATCCCATGCAATTTCTGTGTTTCATCGTCAATAAGAGGGTCAGAGGGATACAGTAAACCTGAAGTAATGCTTCGGAATCTATAACTAGTGTCACAGGAATGGTTCAAAACATAGACAGTAAGAAAAGCCAGTCTTCTTGCACTTGAGTCCGCATTGTGCCTTTTGTATTTAATTCCGATGCAATATCTGTGTTTCATCGTCAATAAGAAGATCAGAGGGATACAGTAAACCTGAAGTGAAGCATCGGAATCTATAACTAGCGTCACATGAATGGTTCAAAACATAGACAGTAAGAAGGGTCAGTTTTCTTGTACTTAAGTCGGCATTGTGCCTTCTGTATTTAATTCCGGTGCAATATCTGTGTTTCATCGTCAATAAGAAGGTCAGTGGGATACAGAAAACCTGAAGTGAATCATTGGAATCTATAACTAGTGTCACAGGAATGGTTCAAAACATAGATAGTAACAAGAATCAGTTTTCATGTGCTTAAGTCGGCATTGTGCCTTTTCTATTTAATTCCGATGCAATTTCTGTGTTTCATCGTCCATAAGAAGGTCAGAGGGATACAGTAAACCTGAAGTGATGCATCGGAATCTATAACTAGTGTCACAGGAATAGTTCAAAACATAGACAGTAAGAAGAGCCAGTCTTCTTGTACTTGAGTCGGCATTGTGCCTTTTGTATTTAATTCCGATGCAATTTCTGTGTTTCATCGTCAATAAGAAGGTCAGAGGGATACAGTAAACCTGAAGTGAAGCATCGGAATCTATAACTAGCGTCACGGGAACGGGTAAAAACATAGATTGATAAAAGAGTCACTTTTCTTGAACTTAAGACGGCATTGTGCATTTCTATTTCATTCCGACGCAATTTCTGTGTTTCATCGTCAATAAGAATGTCAGAGGGATACAGTAAACCTGATGTGAAGCATCGGAATCTATAACTAGTGTCACAGGAATGGTTCAAAACATAGACAGTAAGAAGAGTCAGTCTTCGTGTACTTAAGTCGGCATTGTGCCTTTTCTATTTAATTCCGATGCAATTTTTGTGTTTCGTCGTCAATAAGAAGGTTAGAGGGATACAGTAAACCTGAAGTGAAGCATCGGAATCTATAACTAGTGTCACAGAAATGGTTCAAAACACAGACAGTAAGATGAGTTAGTCTTCCTGTACGTAAGTCGGCATTGTGCCTTTTCTGTTTAATTCCGATGCAATTTCTGTGTTTCATCATCAAGAAAAAGGTCTGAGGGATGCAGTAAACCTGAAGTGAAGCATCGGAATCTATAACTAGTGTCACAGGAATGGTTCAAATCATAGACAGTGAGAAGAGTCGGTGTTCTTGTACTTAAGTCGGCATTGTGCCTTTTCTATTTAATTCCGATGCAATTTCTATATTTCGTCGTCATTAAGAAGGTCCAAGGGATACAGTAAAGCTGAAGTGAAGCATCGGAATCTATGACTAGTGTCACAGAAATGGTTCAAAACACAGACAGTAAGATGAGTCAGTCTTCCTGTACGTAAGTCGGCATGGTGCCTTTTGTATTTAATTCCGATGCAATTTCTGTGTTTTATCGTCAATAAGAAGGTCCAAGGGATACAGTACACCTGAAGTGAAGCATCGGAATCTATAACTGGTGTCACAGGAATGGTTCAAATCATAGACAGTAAGAAGAGTCAGTCTTCTTGTACTTAAAACGACATTGTGCCTTCTGTATTTAATTCCGATGCAATTACTGTGTTTCATCGTCAATAGGAAGGTCAGAGTGATACAGTAAACCTGAAGTGAAGCATCGGAATCTATAACTAGTGTCACAGGAATGGTTCAAAGCATAGACAGTAGGAAGAGTCAGTCTTCTTGTACTTAAGTGGGCATTGTGCCTTTTCTATTTAATTCCGATGCAATTTTTGTGTTTCGTCGTCAATAAGAAGGTTACAGGGATACAGTAAACCTGAAGTGAAGCATCGGAACCTATAACTAGTGTCACAGAAATGGTTCAAAACACAGACAAAAGATGAGTTAGTCTTCCTGTACGTAAGTCGGCATTGTGCCTTTTCTGTTTAATTCCGATGCAATTTCTGTGTTTCATCATCAAGAAGAAGGTCTGAGGGATGCAGTAAACCTGAAGTGAAGCATCAGAATCTATAACTAGTGTCACAGAAACGGTTTGAAAACATAGACAGTAAGAAGAGTCCGTCTTCTTGTACTTTTAAACGACATTGTGCCTTCTGTATTTAATTCCGATGCAATTTCTGTGTTTCATCGTCAGTAAGAAGGTCAGAGTGATACAGTAAACCTGAAGTGAAGCATCGGAATCTATAACTAGTGTCGCAGGAATGGTTCAAAGCATAGACAGTAGGAAGAGTCAGTCATCTTGTACTTAAGTGGGCATTGTGCCTTATCTATTTAATTCCGATGCAATTTTTGTGTTTCGTCGTCAATAAGAAGGTTAGAGGGATACAGTAAACCTGAAGTGAAGCATCGGAATCTATAACTAGTGTCACAGGAATGGCTCAAATCATACACAGCAAGAAGAATCAGTCTTCTTGTACTTAAGTCGGCATTGTGCCCTTTATACTTAATTCCGATGCAATTTCTGTGTTTCATCGTCAATAAGAAGGTCCAAGGGATACAGTAAACCTCAAGTGATGCACCGGAAACTATAACTAGTGTCACAGCAATGGTTTAAAACATAGACAGTAAGAAAAGTCAGTCTTCTTGTACTTAAGTCGGCATTGTGCCTTTTGTATTTAATTCCGATGCTATTTCTGTGTTTCATCGTCGATAAGAAGGTCCAAGGGATACAGTAACCCTGAAGTGAAGCATCCGAATCTATAACTAGTGTCACAGGAATTGCTCAAAACATAGACAGTAAGAAGAGTCAGTCTTCTTGTACTTAAGTTGGCATTGTGCCTTTTGTATTTAATTCCGATGCAAATCCTGTGTTTCATCGTCAATAAGAAGGTCCAAAGGATACAGAAAAACCTGAAGTGAAGCTTCGGAATCTAAAACCGGTCTCACAGGAAAGGTTCAAATCATAGAGAGTAAGAAGAGCCAGATATCTTGTATTTGAGTCTGCATTGTGCCTTTTGTATTTAATTCCGATGCAATTTCTGTGTTTCATCGTCAGTAAGAAGGGCAGAGGGATACAGTAAACCTGAAGTAAAGCATCGGAATCTATAACTAGTGTCACAGGAATGGTTAAAACATAGACAGTCGGAAGAGTCAGTCTTCTTGTACTTAAGTCCGCATTGTGCCTTTTGTATTTAATCCCGATGCAATTTCTGTATTTCGTCGTCAATAAGAAGGTCCAAATGATACAGTAAACCTGAAGTGAAGAATCGGAATAAATATCTAGTGTCACAGGAATGGATCAAAACATAGACACGGAAGAGTCAGTCGTCTTGTACTGAAGTCGCCATTGTGGCTTTTGTATTAAATTCCGATGCAATATCTGTGTTTCATCATCAAGAAGAAGGTCCGAGGGATGCAGTAAACCTGCAGTGAATCATCGGATTCTATAACTAGTGTCACAGAAAAGGTTCAAAACATAGAAAGTAAGAAGAGTCCATCTTCTTGTACTTAAAACGACATTGTGCGTACTGTATTTAATTCCGATGCAATTTCTGTGTTTCATCGTCAATAAGAAGGTCAGAGGGATACAGTAAACCTGAAGTGAAGCATCGGAATCTATAACTAGTGTCACAGGAATGGTTCAAAGCATAGACAGTAGGAAGAGTCAGTCTTCTTGTACTTAAGTGGGCATTGTGCCTTTTCTATTTAATTCCGATGCAATTTTTGTGTTTCGTCGTCAATAAGAAGGTCAGAGGGATACGGTAAACCTGAAGTGAAGCATCGGAATTTATAACTAGTGTCACAAGAATGGCTCAAAACATACACAGCAAGAAGAGTCAGTCTTCTTGTACTTAAGTCGGCATTGTGCCCTTTGTATTTAATTCCGATGCAAATCCTGTGTTTCATCGTCAATAAGAAGGTCCAAAGGATACAGAAAATCTTGAAGTGAAGCTTCGGAATCTATAACTAGTGTCACAGGAATAGTTCAAAACGTAGGCAGTAAGAAGAGTCAGTCTTCTTGTACTTAAGTCGGCATTGTGCCTTTTCCATTTAATTCCGATGCAATTTCTGTGTTTCGTCGACCATAAGAAGGTCCAAAGGACACAGTAAACCTGAAGTGAAGCAACGGAATCTAAAACTAGTGTCACAGGAATAGTTCAAAACATAGGCAGTAAGAAGAGTCAGTCTTCTTGTACATAAGTCGGCATTGTGCCTTTTCTATTTAATTTCGATGCAATTTCTGTGTTTTATCGTCAATAAGAGGTCAGAGGGATACAGTAAACCTGAAGTGAAGCATCGGAATCTATAACTAGTGTCACAGGAATGGTTCAAAATATAGACAATAGGAACAGTCAGTCTTCTTGTACTTAAGTCGGCATTGTGCTTTTCCTATTTAATTCCGATGCTATTTCTGCGTTTCGTCGTCAATAAGAAGGTCCAAGCGATGCAGTAAACCTGAAGTGAACCATCGGAATCTATAACTAGTGTCACAGGAATGGTTCAAAACATAGACAGTGAGAAGAGTCGGTGTTCTTGTACTTAAGTCGGCATTGTGCCTTTTCTATTTAATTCCGATGCAATTTCTGTGGTGCATCGTCAATAAGAGTGTCAGAGGGGTACACCAAACCTGAAGTGAGGCATCGGAATCTATAACTAGTGTCACAGGAATTGTTCAAAACATAGACAGTAAGAAGAGTAAGTCTTCTAGTACTTAAGTCGGCATTGTGCCTTTTGGATTTAATTCAGAGGCAATTTCTGTGTTTTATCGTCAATAAGAAGGTCCAACTGATACAGTAAACCTGAAGTGAAGCATCGGAAACTATAACTAGTGTCACCGGACTGGTTCAAATCATAGACAGTAAGAAGAGTCAGTCTTCTTGTACTTAAGTCGGCATTTTGCCTTTTGTATTTAATTCCGATGCAATTTCTGTGTTTCATCGTAAGTAAGAAGTTCAGAGGGAGACAGTAAACCTGAAGTGAAGCATCGGAATCTATAACTAGTGTCACAGGAATGGTTCAAAACATAGACAGTAAGAAGTGTCAGTCTTCTTGTACTTAAGTCGGCTTTGTGCCTTTTCTATTTCATATCGATGCAATTTCTGTGTTTTATCGTCAATAAGAGGTCAGAGGGATACAGTAAACCTGAAGTGGAGCATCGGAATCTATAACTAGTGTCACAGGAATGGTTCAAAATATACACAATAGGAACAGTCAGTCTTCTTGTACTTAAGTCGGCATTGTGCCTTTCCTATTTAATTCCCATGCAATTTCTGCGTTTCGTCGTCAATAAGAAGGTCCAAGGGATGCAGTAAATGTGAAGTGAAGCATCGGAATCTATAACTAGATTCACAGGAATGGTTCAAATCTTAGACAGTGAGAAGAGTAAGTCCTCTTGTACTTAAGTCGGCATTGTGCCTTTTCTATTTAATTCCGATGCAATTTCTGTGTTTCATCGCCAATAAGAAGGTGAGAGGGATACAGTAAACCTGACGTGAAGCATCGGAATCTATAACTAGTGTCACAGCAATGGTTCAAAACATAGACAGTGAGAAAAGTCGGTGTTCTTGTACTTAAGTCGGCATTGTGCCTTTTCTATTTAATTCCGATGCAATTTCTATATTTCGTCGTCAATAAGAAGGTCCAAGGGATACAGTAAACCTGAAGTGAAGCATCGGAATCTATAACTAGTGTCACAGGAATGGTTCAAATCATAGACAGTAAGAAGAGTCAGTCTTCTTGTACTTAAGTCGGCGTTGTGCCTTTTCTATTTAATTCCGATGCAATTTCTGTGTTTCATCATCAAGAAGAAGGTCAGAGGGATGCAGTAAACCTGAAGTGAAGCATCGGAATCTATAACTAGTGTCACAGAAATGGTTCAAAACATAGACAGTAAGAAGAGTCCGTCTTCTTGTACTTAAAACGACATTGTGCCTTCTGTATTTAATTCCGATGATATTTCTGTGTTTCATCGTCAATAAGTAGGTCAGAGTGATACAGTAAACCTAAAGTGAAGCATCGGAATCTATAACTAGTGTCACAGGAATGGCTCAAATCATACAAAGCAAGAAGAGTCAGTCTTCTTGTACTTAAGTCGGCATTGTGCCCTTTATATTTAATTCCGATGCAATTTCTGTGTTTCATCGTCAATAAGAAGGTCCAAGGGATACAGTAAACCTCAAGTGATGCATCGGAATCTATAACTAGTGTCACAGCAATGGTTCAAAACATAGACAGTAAGAAAAGTCAGTTTTTGTACTTAAGTCGGTATTGTGCCTTTTGTATTTAATTCCGATGCTATTTCTGTGTTTCATCGTCGATAAGAAGGTCCAAGGGATACAGTAACCCTGAAGTGAAGCATCGGAATCTATAACTAGTGTCACAGGAATTGCACAAAACATAGACAGTAAGAAGAGTCAGTCTCCTTGTACTTAAGTCGGCATTGTGCCTTTTGTGTTTAATTCCGATGCAAATCCTGTGTTTCATCGTCAATAAGGTGGTCCAAAGGATACAGAAAAACCTGAAGTGAAGCTTCGGAATCTATAACTAGCGTCACAGGAATAGTTCAAACGTAGGCAGTGAGAAGAGTCAGTCTTCTTGTACTTGAGTCGGCATTGTGCATTTCTATTTCATTCCGACGCAATTTCTGTGTTTCATCGTCAATAAGAATGTCAGAGGGATACAGTAAACCTGATGTGAAGCATCGGAATCTATAACTAGTGACACAGGAATGGTTCAAAGCATAGACAGTAAGAGGAGCCAGTCTTCTTGTACTTGAGTCGGCATTGTGCCTTTTGTATTTAATTCCGATGCAATTTCTGTGTTTCATCGTCAATAAGAATGACAGAGGGAAACAGTAAACCTGAAGTGAATCATCGAAATCTATAACTAGTGTCACAGGAATGGTTCAAAACATAGATAGTAACAAGATAAAGTTTTCATGTGCTTAAGTCGGCATTGTGCCTCTTGTATTCAATTCCGATGCAATTTCTGTGTTTCATCGTAAATAAGAATGTCAGAGGGATCCAGTAAACCTGAATTGAAGCATCGGAATCTATAACTAGTGTCACAGGAATGGTTCAAAACATAGACAGTAAGAAGAGTCAGTCTTCGTGTACTTAAGTCGGCATTGTGCCTTTTCTATTTAATTCCGATGCAATTTTTGTGTTTCGTCGTCAATAAGAATGTTAGAGGGATACAGTAAACCTGAAGTGAAGCATCGGAATCTATAACTAGTGTCACAGAAATGGTTCAAAACACAGACAGTAAGATGAGTTAGTCTTCCTGTACGTAAGTCGGCATTGTGCCTTTTCTGTTTAATTCCGATGCAATTTCTGTGTTTCATCATCAAGAAAAAGGTCTGAGGGATGCAGTAAACCTGAAGTGAAGCATCGGAATCTATAACTAGTGTCACAGGAATGGTTCAAATCATAGACAGTGAGAAGAGTCGGTGTTCTTGTACTTAAGTCGGCATTGTGCCTTTTCTATTTAATTCCGATGCAATTTCTATATTTCGTCGTCATTAAGAAGGTCCAAGGGATACAGTAAACCTGAAGTGAAGCATCGGAATCTATGACTAGTGTCACAGAAATGGTTCAAAACACAGACAGTAAGATGAGTCAGTCTTCCTGTACGTATGTCGGCATGGTGCCTTTTGTATTTAATTCCGATGCAATTTCTGTGTTTCATCGTCAATAAGAAGGTCCAAGGGATACAGTACACCTGAAGTGAAGCATCGGAACCTATAACTGGTGTCACAGGAATGGTTCAAATCATAGACAGTAAGAAGAGTCAGTCTTCTTGTACTTAAAACGGCATTGTGCCTTCTGTATTTAATTCCGATGCAATTACTGTGTTTCATCGTCAATAGGAAGGTCAGAGTGATACAGTAAACCTGAAGTGAAGCATCGGAATCTATAACTAGTGTCACAGGAATGGTTCAAAACATAGACAGTTGGAAGAGTCAGTCTTCTTGTACTTAAGTCGGCATTGTGCCTTTTCCATTTAATTCCGATGCAATTTCTGTGTTTCGTCCACCATAAGAAGGTCCAAAGGACACAGTAAACCTGAATTGAAGCATCGGAATCTATAACTAGTGTCACAGGAATGGTTCAAAGCATAGACAGTAGGAAGAGTCAGTCTTCTTGTACTTAAGTGGGCATTGTGCCTTTTCTATTTAATTCCGATGCAATTTTTGTGTTTCGTCGTCAATAAGAAGGTTAGAGGGATACAGTAAACCTGAAGTGAAGCATCGGAACCTATAACTAGTGTCACAGAAATGGTTCAAAACACAGACAGTAAGATGAGTTAGTCTTCCTGTACGTAAGTCGGCATTGTGCCTTTTCTGTTTAATTCCGATGCAATTTCTGTGTTTCATCATCAAGAAGAAGCTCTGAGGGATGCAGTAAACCTGAAGTGAAGCATCGGAATCTATAACTAGTGTCACAGAAAAGGTTTGAAAACATAGACAGTAAGAAGAGTCCGTCTTCTTGTACTTTTAAACGACATTGTGCCTTCTGTATTTAATTCCGATGCAATTTCTGTGTTTCATCGTCAG
The DNA here is from genome assembly GCF_021461395.2 of Schistocerca americana. Classification (NCBI taxonomy): domain Eukaryota; kingdom Metazoa; phylum Arthropoda; class Insecta; order Orthoptera; family Acrididae; genus Schistocerca; species Schistocerca americana. The sequence continues at coordinate 2,243,993 of NW_025726104.1, forward strand.
TAAGAAGGTCAGAGTGATACAGTAAACCTGAAGTGAAGCATCGGAATCTATAACTAGTGTCGCAGGAATGGTTCAAAGCATAGACAGTAGGAAGAGTCAGTCATCTTGTACTTAAGTGGGCATTGTGCCTTATCTATTTAATTCCGATGCAATTTTTGTGTTTCGTCGTCAATAAGAAGTTTAGAGGGATACAGTAAACCTGAAGTGAAGCATCGGAATCTATAACTAGTGTCACAGGAATGGCTCAAATCATACACAGCAAGAAGAGTCAGTCTTCTTGTACTTAAGTCGGCATTGTGCCCTTTATATTTAATTCCGATGCAATTTCTGTGTTTCATCGTCAATAAGAAGGTCCAAGGGATACAGTAAACCTCAAGTGATGCACCGGAAACTATAACTAGTGTCACAGCAATGGTTTAAAACATAGACAGTCAGAAAAGTCAGTCTTCTTGTACTTAAGTCGGCATTGTGCCTTTTGTATTTAATTCCGATGCTATTTCTGTGTTTCATCGTCGATAAGAAGGTCCAAGGGATACAGTAACCCTGAAGTGAAGCATCGGAATCTATAACTAGTGTCACAGGAATTGCTCAAAACATAGACAGTAAGAAGAGTCCGTCTTCTTGTACTTAAGTCGGCATTGTGCCTTTTGTATTTAATTCCGATGCAAATCCTGTGTTTCATCGTCAATAAGAAGGTCCAAAGGATACAGAAAAACCTGAAGTGAAGCTTCGGAATCTAAAACCGGTCTCACAGGAAAGGTTCAAATCATAGAGAGTAAGAAGAGCCAGATATCTTGTATTTGAGTCTGCATTGTGCCATTTGTATTTAATTCCGATGCAATTTCTGTGTTTCATCGTCAGTAAGAAGGGCAGAGGGATACAGTAAACCTGAAGTAAAGCATCGGAATCTATAACTAGTGTCACAGGAATGGTTAAAACATAGACAGTCGGAAGAGTCAGTCTTCTTGTACTTAAGTCCGCATTGTGCCTTTTGTATTTAATCCCGATGCAATTTCTGTGTTTCGTCGTCAATAAGAAGGTCCAAATGATACAGTAAACCTGAAGTGAAGCATCGGAATAAATATCTAGTGTCACAGGAATGGATCAAAACATAGACACGGAAGAGTCAGTCGTCTTGTACTGAAGTCGCCATTGTGGCTTTTGTATTAAATTCCAATGCAATATCTGTGTTTCATCATCAATAAGAAGGTCCGAGGGATGCAGTAAACCTGCAGTGAATCATCGGAATCTATAACTAGTGTCACAGAAAAGGTTCAAAACATAGACAGTAAGAAGAGTCCATCTTCTTGTACTTAAAACGACATTGTGCTTACTGTATTTAATTCCGATGCAATTTCTGTGTTTCATCGTCAATAAGAAGGTCAGAGGGATACAGAAAACCTGAAGTGAAACATCGGAATCTATAACTAGTGTCACAGGAATGGTTCAAAGCATAGACAGTAGGAAGAGTCAGTCTTCTTGTACTTAAGTGGGCATTGTGCCTTTTCTATTTAATTCCGATGCAATTTTTGTGTTTCGTCGTCAATAAGAAGGTCAGAGGGATACGGTAAACCTGAAGTGAAGCATCGGAATTTATAACTAGTGTCACAGGAATGGCTCAAAACATACACAGCAAGAAGAGTCAGTCTTCTTGTACTTAAGTCGGCATTGTGCCCTTTGTATTTAATTCCGATGCAAATCCTGTGTTTCATCGTCAATAAGAAGGTCCAAAGGATACAGAAAATCCAGAAGTGAAGCTTCGGAATCTATAACTAGTGTCACAGGAATAGTTCAAAACGTAGGCAGTAAGAAGAGTCAGTCTTCTTGTACTTGAGTCGGCATTGTGCTTTTTGTATTTAATTCCGATGCATTTTATGTGGTGCATCGTCAATAAGAGTGTCAGAGGGATACAGCAAACCTGAAGTGAAGCATCGGAATCTATAACTAGTGTCACAGGAATGGTTCAAAACATAGACAGTTGGAAGAGTCAGTCTTCTTGTACTTAAGTCGGCATTGTGCCTTTTCCATTTAATTCCGATGCAATTTCTGTGTTTCGTCGACCATAAGAAGGTCCAAAGGACACAGTAAACCTGAAGTGAAACAACGGAATCTAAAACTAGTGTCACAGGAATAGTTCAAAACATAGGCAGTAAGAAGAGTCAGTCTTCTTGTACATAAGTCGGCATTGTGCCTTTTCTATTTAATTTCGATGCAATTTCTGTGTTTTATCGTCAATAAGAGGTCAGAGGGATACAGTAAACCTGAAGTGAAGCATCGGAATCTATAACTAGTGTCACAGGAATGGTTCAAAATATAGACAATAGGAACAGTCAGTCTTCTTGTACTTAAGTCGGCATTGTGCTTTTCCTATTTAATTCCGATGCTATTTCTGCGTTTCGTCGTCAATAAGAAGGTCCAAGCGATGCAGTAAACCTGAAGTGAAGCATCGGAATCTATAACTAGTGTCACAGGAATGGTCCAAAACATAGACAGTGAGAAGAGTCGGTGTTCTTGTACTTAAGTCGGCATTGTGCCTTTTCTATTTAATTCCGATGCAATTTCTGTGGTGCATCGTCAATAAGAGTGTCAGAGGGGTACACCAAACCTGAAGTGAGGCATCGGAATCTATAACTAGTGTCACAGGAATTGTTCAAAACATAGACAGTAAGAAGAGTAAGTCTTCTAGTACTTAAGTCGGCATTGTGCCTTTTGTATTTAATTCAGAGGCAATTTCTGTGTTTTATCGTCAATAAGAAGGTCCAACTGATACAGTAAACCTGAAGTGAAGCATCGGAAACTATAACTAGTGTCACCGGACTGGTTCAAATCATAGACAGTAAGAAGAGTCAGTCTTCTTGTACTTAAGTCGGCATTTTGCCTTTTGTATTTAATTCCGATGCAATTTCTGTGTTTCATCGTAAGTAAGAAGTTCAGAGGGAGACAGTAAACCTGAAGTGAAGCATCGGAATCTATAACTAGTGTCACAGGAATGGTTCAAAACATAGACAGTAAGAAGTGTCAGTCTTCTTGTACTTAAGTCGGCATTGTCCCTTTTCTATTTCATATCGATGCAATTTCTGTGTTTTATCGTCAATAAGAGGTCAGAGGGATACAGTAAACCTGAAGTGGAGCATCGGAATCTATAACTAGTGTCACAGGAATGGTTCAAAATATACACAATAGGAACAGTCAGTCTTCTTGTACTTAAGTCGGCATTGTGCCTTTCCTATTTAATTCCCATGCAATTTCTGCGTTTCGTCGTCAATAAGAAGGTCCAAGGGATGCAGTAAATGTGAAGTGAAGCATCGGAATCTATAACTAGATTCACAGGAATGGTTCAAATCTTAGACAGTGAGAAGAGTAAGTCCTCTTGTACTTAAGTCGGCATTGTGCCTTTTCTATTTAATTCCGATGCAATTTCTGTGTTTCATCGTCAATAAGAAGGTGAGAGGGATACAGTAAACCTGAAGTGAAGCATCGGAATCTATAACTAGTGTCACAGCAATGGTTCAAAACATAGACAGTGAGAAAAGTCGGTGTTCTTGTACTTAAGTCGGCATTGTGCCTTTTCTATTTAATTCCGATGCAATTTCTATATTTCGTCGTCAATAAGAAGGTCCAAGGGATACAGTAAACCTGAAGTGAAGCATCGGAATCTATAACTAGTGTCACAGGAATGGTTCAAATCATAGACAGTAAGAAGAGTCAGTCTTCTTGTACTTAAGTCGGCGTTGTGCCTTTTCTATTTAATTCCGATGCAATTTCTGTGTTTCATCATCAAGAAGAAGGTCAGAGGGATGCAGTAAACCTGAAGTGAAGCATCGGAATCTATAACTAGTGTCACAGAAATGGTTCAAAACATAGACAGTAAGAAGAGTCCGTCTTCTTGTACTTAAAACGACATTGTGCCTTCTGTATTTAATTCCGATGATATTTCTGTGTTTCATCGTCAATAAGTAGGTCAGAGTGATACAGTAAACCTAAAGTGAAGCATCGGAATCTATAACTAGTGTCACAGGAATGGCTCAAATCATACACAGCAAGAAGAGTCAGTCTTCTTGTACTTAAGTCGGCATTGTGCCCTTTATATTTAATTCTGATGCAATTTCTGTGTTTCATCGTCAATAAGAAGGTCCAAGGGATACAGTAAACCTCAAGTGATGCATCGGAATCTATAACTAGTGTCACAGCAATGGTTCAAAACATAGACAGTAAGAAAAGTCAGTTTTTGTACTTAAGTCGGTATTGTGCCTTTTGTATTTAATTCCGATGCTATTTCTGTGTTTCATCGTCGATAAGAAGGTCCAAGGGATACAGTAACCCTGAAGTGAAGCATCGGAATCTATAACTAGTGTCACAGGAATTGCACAAAACATAGACAGTAAGAAGAGTCAGTCTCCTTGTACTTAAGTCGGCATTGTGCCTTTTGTGTTTAATTCCGATGCAAATCCTGTGTTTCATCGTCAATAAGGAGGTCCAAAGGATACAGAAAAACCTGAAGTGAAGCTTCGGAATCTATAACTAGCGTCACAGGAATAGTTCAAACGTAGGCAGTGAGAAGAGTCAGTCTTCTTGTACTTGAGTCGGCATTCTGCCTTTTGTATTTAATTCCGATGCAAATCCTGTGTTTCATCGTCAATAAGAAGGTCCAAAGGATACAGAAAATCCTGAAGTGAAGCTTCGGAATCTATAACTAGTGTCACAGGAGTAGTTCAAATCGTAGGCAGAGAGAAGAGTCAGACTTCTTGTACTTGAGTCGGCATTGTGAATTTTGTATTTAATTCCGATGCAATTACTGTGGTGCATCGTCAATAAGAGTGTCAGAGGGATACTGCCAACCTGAAGTGAAGCATCGGAATCTATAACTAGTGTCACAGGAATGGTTCAAAACATAGACAGTTGGAAGAGTCAGTCTTCTTGTACTTAAGTCGGCATTGTTCCTTTTCCATTTAATTCCGATGCAATTTCTGTGTTTCGTCGACAATAAGAAGGTCCAAAGGATACAGTAAACCGAAGTGAAGCATCGGAATAAATATCTAGTGTCACAGGAATGGTTCAAAACATAGACACGGAAGAGTCAGTCGTCTTGTACTTATGTCGGCATTGTGGCTTTTGTATTAAATTCCGATGCAATTTCTGTGTTTCATCATGAAGAAGAAGGTCCGAGGGATGCAGTAAACCTAAAGTGAATCATCGGAATCTATAACTAGTGTCACAGAAAAGGTTCAAAACATAGACAGTAAGAAGATTCCGTCTTCTTGTACTTAAAACGACATTGTGCCTTCAGTATTTAATTCCGATTTAATTTCTGTGTTTCATCGTCAATAAGATGCTCAGAGGGATACAGTAAACCTGAAGTGAAGCATCGGAATCTATTAGTAGTGTCACAGGAATGGTTCAAAGCATAGACAGTAGGCAGAATCAGTCATCTTGTACTTAAGTGGGCATTGTGCCTTTTCTATTTAATTCCAATGCAATTTTTGTTTCGTCGTCAATAAGAAGGTTAGAGGGATACAGTAAACCTGAAGTGAAGCATCGGAATCTATAACTAGTGTCACTGGAATGGCTCAAAACATACACAGCAAGAAGAGTCAGTCTTTTTGTACTTAAGTCGGCATTGTGCCCTTTGTATTTAATTCCGATGCAAATTCTGTGTTTCATCGTCAATAAGAAGGTCCAAAGGATACAGAAAAACCTGAAGTGAAGCATCGGAATCTATAACTAGTGTCACAGGAATGTTTCAATACATAGACAGTTGGAAGAGTCAGTCATCTTGTACTTAAGTCGGCATTGTGCCTTTTCCATTTAATTCCGATGCAATTTCTGTGTTTCGTCGACAATAAGAAGGTCCAAAGGATCCAGTAAAGCTGAAGTGAGGCATCGGAATCTAAAACTAGTGTCACAGGAATGGTTCAAAACATAGACAGTAAGAAGAGTCAGTCTTCTTGTACATAAGTCGGCATTGTGCCTTTTCTATTTAATGTCGATGCAATTTCTGTGTTTTATCGTCAATAAGAGGTCAGAGGGATACAGTAAACCTGAAGTGAAGCATCGGAATCTATAACTAGTGTCACAGGAATGGTTCAAAATATAGACAATAGGAACAGTCAGTCTTCTTGTACCTAAGTCGGCATTGTGCCTTTCCTATTTAATTCCGATGCAATTTCTGCGTTTCGTCGTCAATAAGAAGGTCCAAGCGATGCAGTAAACCTGAAGTGAAGCATCGGAATCAATAACTAGTGTCACAGAAAAGGTTCAAAACATAGACAGTGAGAAGAGTCCGTCTTCTTCTACCTAAAACGACATTGTGCCTTCGGTATTTTATTCCGGTGCAATTTCTGTGTTTCATCGTCAATAAGAAGGTCAGAGTGATACAGTAAACCTGAAGTGAAGCATCGGAATCAATAACTAGTGTCACAGGAATGGTTCAAAGCATAGACAGTAGGAAGAGTCAGTCTTCTTGTACTTAAGTGGGCATTGTGCCTTTTCTATTTAATTCCAATGCAATTTTTGTGTTTCGTCGTCAATAAGAAGGTTAGAGGGATACAGTAAACCTGAAGTGAAGCATCGGAATCTATAACTAGTGTCACAGGAATGGCTCAAATCATACACAGCAAGAAGAGTCAGTCTTCTTGCACTTAAGTCGGCATTGTGCCTTTTGTATTTAATTCCGATGCAAATCCTGTGTTTCATCGTCAATAAGGAGGTCCAAAGGATACAGAAAAACCTGAAGTGAAGCTTCGGAATCTATAACTAGTGTCACAGAAAAGGTTCAAAACATAGACAGTAAGAAGAGTCCGTCATCTTGTACTTAAGTCGGCATTGTGCCTTTTGTATTTAATTCCGATGCAAATCCTGTGTTTCATCGTCAATAAGAAGGTCCAAAGGATACAGAAAAACCTGAAGTGAAGCTTCGGAATCTATAACTAGTGTCACAGGAGTAGTTCAAAACGTAGGCAGTGAGAAGAGTCAGTCTTCTTGTACTTGAGTCGGCATTGTGCCTTTTGCATTTAATTCCGATGCAATTTCTGTGGTGCACCGTCAATAAGAGTGTCAGAGGGATACAGCAAACCTGAAGTGAAGCATCGGAATCTATAACTAGTGTCACAGGAATGGTTCAAAACATAGACAGTTGGAAGAGTCAGTCTTCTTGTACTTAAGTCGGCATTGCGCCTTTTCCATTTAATTCCGATGCAATTTCTGTGTTTCGTCGACAATAAGAAGGTCCAAAGGATACAGTAAACCTTAAGTGAAGCATCGGAATCTAAAACTAGTGTCACAGGAATGGTTCAAAACATAGACAGTAAGAAGAGTCAGTCTTCTTGTACTTAAGTCGGCATTGTGCCTTTTCTATTTAATTTCGATGCCATTTCTGTGTTTTATCGTCAATAAGAGGTCAGAGGGAAACAGTAAACCTAAAGTGACGCATCGGAATCTTTAACTAGTGTCACAGGAATGGTTTAAAATATAGACAATAGGAACAGTCAGTCTTCTTGTTCTTAAGTCGGCATTGTGCCTTTCCTATTTAATTCCGATGCAATTTTTGTGTTTCGTCGTCAATAAGAAGGTTAGAGGGAAACAGTAAACCTGAAGTGAAGCATCGGAATCTATAACTAGTGTCACAGGAATGGCTCAAGTCATACACAGCAAGAAGAGTCAGTCTTCTTGTACTTAAGTCGGCATCGTGCCCTTTATATTTAATTCCGATGCAATTTCTGTGTTTCATCGTCAATAAGAAGGTCCAAGGGATACAGTAAACCTCAAGTGATGCATCGGAATCTATAACTAGTGTCACAGCAATGGTTCAAAACATAGACAGTAAGAAAAGTCAGTCTTCCTGTACTTAAGTCGGCATTGTGCCTTTTGTATTTAATTCCGATGCTATTTCTGTGTTTCATCGTCGATAAGAAGGTCCAGGGGATACAGTAACCCTGAAGTGAAGCATCGGAATCTATAACTAGTGTCACAGGAGTTGCTCTAATCATAGACAGTAAGAAGAGTCAGTCTTCTTGTAATTAAGACGGCATTGTGCCTTTTGTATTTAATTCCGATGCAAATCCTGTGTTTCATCGTCAATAAGAAGGTCCAAAGGATACAGAAAAACCTGAAGTGAAGCTTCGGTATCTATAACTAGTGTCACAGGAATGGTTTAAAACATAGACAGTAGGAAGAGTCAGTCTTCTTGTACTTAAGTGGGCATTGTGCCTTTTCTATTTAATTCCGATGCAATTTTTGTGTTTCGTCGTCAATAAGAAGGTCAGAGGGATACAGTAAACCTAAAGTGAAGCATCGGAATCTATAACTAGTGTCACTGGAATGGTTCAAAACATAGACACGGAAGAGTCAGTCTTCTTGTACTTAAGTCGGCATTGTGCCTTTTGTATTTAATTCCGATGCAATTTCTGTGTTTCGTCGTCAATAAGAAGGTCCAAGGGATACAGTAAACCTGAAGTGAAGCATCGGAATCTATAACTAGTGTCACAGAAAACGTTGAAAACACAGACAGTAAGAAGAGTCAGTCTTCTTGTACTTAAGTCTTCATTGTGCCTTTTGAATTTAATTCCGATGTAATTTCTGTGTTTCATCGTCAATAAGAAGGTCCGAGGGATACAGTAAACGTGAAGTGAAGCATCGGAATCTATAACTAGAGTCACAGGAATGGTTCTAAACATAGACAGTAGGAAGCGTCAGTCTTCTTGTACATAAGTCGGCATGGGCCTTTTCAATTTAATTCCGAAGCAATTTCTGTGTTTCGTCGTCAATAAGACGGTGAGAGGGATACAGTAAACCTGAAATGAAACATCGGTATGTATAACTTGTGTCACAGGAATGGTTCAAAACATACAAAGCAAGAAGAGTCAGTCTTCTTGTACTTTAGGCGCTTTGTGCCTTTTGTATTTAATTCCGATGCAATTTCTGTGCTTCATCGTCAATAAGAAGGTCCAAGAAATACGGGACACCTGAAGTGATGCATCGGAATCTAAAACCTGTCTCTCAGAAAAGGTTCAAAACATAGAGAGTAAGAAGAGCCAGCCATCTTGTATTTGGGTCGGCATTGTGCCTTTTGTATTTAATTCCGATGCAATTTCTGTGTTTCATTGTCAATAAGAAGGTCAGAGGGATACAGTAAACCAGAAGTCAAGGATCGGAATCTATAACTAGTGTCACAGGAATGGTTAAGACATAGACAGTAGGAAGAGTCAGTTTTCTTGTACTTAAGTCGGCATTGTGCCTTTTGTATTTCATTCCGATGCAATTTCTGTGTTTCATCGTTAATAAGTAGGTCCAAGGGATACAGTAAACATATAGTGAAGCATCGGAATCTAAATCTGGTCTCACAGGAAATGTTCAAAACACAGACAGTAAGAAGAGTCAGTCTTCTTGTACTTAAGTCGGCATTGTGCCTTTTGTAGTTAATTCCGATGCAATTTCTGTGTTTTATCGTCGATAAGTAGGTCCTAGCGATACAGGAAACCGGAAGTGAAGCATTGGAATCTATAACTAGTGTCACAGGAGTGGTTCAAAACATAGACAGTAAGAAGAGTCAGTCTTCTTGTACTTAAGTCGACATTGTGCATTTTATATTTAATTCCGATGCAAATACTGTGTTTCATCGTCAATAAGAAGGTCAGAGGGATACAGTAAATTTGAAGTGAAGCAACGTTTCTATGACTATTGTTACAGCAATTTTACAAAACATAGACTGAAAGAAGAGTCAGTCTTCTTGTACTTAATACGGCATTGTGCCTTTTGTATTCAATTCCGATGCGATCTCTGGGCTTCATCGTCAATAAGAAGGTCAGAGAGATACAGTAAACCTGAAGTGAAGCATCGGAATCTGTAACTAGTATAACAGGGATGGTTCAAAACATATACTGTAAGAAGAGTCAGTCTTCTTGTACTTAAGTCGGCATTGTGCCTATTTTATTTAATTCCGGTGCAATTTCTGTGTTTCATCGTAAATAAGAAGGTCAGACGGATACAGTAAAATTGAAGTGAAGCATCGGAATCTATAACTAGTGTCACAGGAATGGTTCTAAACATAGCCAGTAAGAAGAGTCAGTTTTCTTGTACTTAAGTCGGCATTGTGCCTTTTGTATTTAATTCCGATGCAATTTCTGTGTTTCATCATCAACAAAAAGGTGAGAGGGATACAGTAAACTTGAAGTGAAGCATCGGAATCTATAACTAGTGTCACAGGAATGGTTCAAAACACAGACATTGAGAAGAGTCGGACTTCTTGTACCTAAGTCGGCATAGTGCCTTTCCAATTTAAATCCAATGGAATTTCTATGTTTCGTCGTCAATACCAAGGTCCAAGGGATACAGTGAACCTGAAGTGAAGCATCGGAATCTATAACTAGTGACACAGGAATGATTCCAAACATAGACAGTAAGATGAGTCAGTCTTCTCGTATGTAAGTCGGCATTGTGCCTTTGGTATTTCATTACGATGCAATTTCTGTGTTTCATCGTCAATATGAAGGTCAGAGGGATACAGTAAACCTGAAGTGAAGCATCAGAATCTATAACTAGTGTCACGGGAATGGTTCAAAGCATAGAGAGTAAGAGGAGTCATTCTTCTTATACTTAAGTCGGCACTGTGCCATTTGTATTTAATTCCGATGCAATTTCTGTGTTTCATCGTCAATAAGAAGGTCAGAGGGATACAGTAAACCTGAAGTGAAGCATCGGAATCTATAACTAGTGTCACAGGAATGGTTCAAAACACAGACATTGGGAAGAGTCAGACTTCTTGTACTTAAGTCGGCATAGTGCCTTTCCAATTTAATTCCGATGGAATATCTATGTTTCGTCGTCAATACGAAGGTCCAAGGGATACAGTGAACCTGAAGTGAAGCATCGGAATCTATAACTAGTGTCACAGGAATGATTCCAAACATAGACAGTAAGATGAGTCAGTCTTCTTGTACGTAAGTCGGCATTGTGCCTTTTGTATTTCTTTCCGATGCAATTTCTGTGTTTCATCGTCAATATGAAGGTCAGAGGGATACAGTAAACCTGAAGTGAAGCATCAGAATCTATAACTAGTGTCACGGGAATGGTTCAAAACATAGAGAGTAGGAAGAGTCAGTCTTCTTATACTTAAGTCGGCACTGTGCCATTTGTATTGAATTCCGATGCAATTTCTGTGTTTCATCGTCAATAAGAAGGTCAGAGGGATACAGTAAACCTTAAGTGAAGCATAGGAATCTATAACTAGTGCTACAGGAATGGTTCAAAACATAGTCGGTAAGAAGAGTCAGTCTTCTTGTACTTGAGTCGGCATTGTGGCTTTTTATTTAATCCCGATGCAATTTCTATGTTTCATCGTCAGTAAGAAGGTCCAAGGGATACAGTAAACCTGAAGTGAAGCATCGGAATCTATAACTAGTGTCACAGGAATGGTTCAAACATAGTCAGTAAGAAGAGTGAGTCTTCTTGTACTTAAGTCGGCATTGTGCCTTTTCTATTTATTTCTGATGCATTTTCTGTGTTTCATGGTCAATAAGAAGGTCAGAGGGATCCAGTAAACCTGATGTGAAGCATCGGAATGTATAACTAGTGTCACAGGAATGGTTCAATACATAGACAGTAGGAAGAGTCATTCTTCTTGTACTTAAGTCGGCATTGTGCCTTTTCTATTTAATTCCGATGCAATTTCTGTGTTTCATCGTCATTAAGAAGGTCCAAGGGATACAGTAAACGTGAGGTGAATCATCGAAATCTATAACTACTGTCACAGGAATTGTTCAAATCATAGACAGTAGGAAGAGTCAGTCTTCTTGTACTTAAGTCGGCATTGTGCCTATTGTATTTAATTCCGATGCAGTTTCTGTGTTTCATCGTCAATAAGAAGGTCCAAGGGATACAATAAACATATCGTGATGCATCGGAATCTAAAACTGGTCTCACAGGAAATGTTCACAACACAGTCAGAAAGGAGAGTCAGTCTTCTTGTACTTAAGTCAGCATGGTGCCTATTGTATTTAATTCCGATGCAGTTTCTGTGTTTCATCGTCAATAAGAAGATCAGAGGGAATCAGTAAACCTGAAGTGAGCATCGGAATCTATAACTAGTGTCACAGGAATGGTTAAAACATAGACAGTAGGAAAAGTCAGTCTTCTTGTACTTAAGTCGGCATTGTGCCTTTTCTATTTAATTCCGATGCAATTTCTGTGTTTCATCGTCAACAAGAAGGTCCAAGGGATGCAGTAAACATATAGTGGAGCATCGGAATCTAAAACTGGTCTCACAGGAATTGTTCACAACATAATCAGGAAGAAGAGTTAGTCTTCTTGTACTTAAGTCGGCATTTTGCCTTTTGTATTTAATTCCGATGCAATTTCTGTGTTTCATCATCAATAAGAAGGTCAGAGGGATACAGTAAACCTGAAGTGAAGCATCGGAATCCATAACTAATGCCACAGGAATGGTTCAAAACATAGACAGTAGGAAGAGTCAGTCTTCTTGTACTTAAGTCGGCATTGTGCATTTTCTATTTAATTCCGATGCAATTTCTGCGTTTCGTCGTCAATAAGAAGGTCCAAGGGATACAGTGAACCTGAAGTGAATCATTGGAATCTATAACTAGTGGCACAGGAATTGTTCAAAGCATAGACAGTAAGAAGAGTCAGTCTTCTTGTACTTAAGTCGGCATTGTGCCTTTTGTATTTAATGCAGATGTAATTTCTGTGTTTCATCTTCAATAAGAAGGTCCAACTGATACAGTAAACCTGAAGTGAAGCATCGGAAACTATATCTAGTGTCACCGAAATGGTTCATATTCATAGACAGTAAGAAGAGTCAGGCCGCTTGTACTTAAATCAGCATTTTGCGTTTTGTACTTAATTCCGATGCTATTTCTGTGTTTCATCGTAAATAAGAAGGTTAGAGGGATACAGTAAACCTAAAGTGAAGCATCGGAATCTATAACTAGTGTCACTGGAATGGTTCTAAACATAGACAGTAAGAAGAGTCAGCCTTCTTGTACTTAAGTCGCCATTGTGCCTTTTGTCTTTAATTCCGATGCAATTTCTGTGTTTAATCGTCAATAAGAAGGTCAGAGGGATTCAGTAAACCTGAAGTGAAGCATCGGAATCTATACCTAGCGTCACAGGAATGGTTCAAAACGGAGATAGTAGGAAGAGTCAGTCTTCTTGTACTTAAGTCGGCTTTGTGCCTTTTCTATTTAATTCCGATGCAAATTCAGTGTTTCGTCGTCAATAAGAAGGTACAAGGGATACAGTAAACCTGAAGTGAGGCATCGGAATGTATAACTAGTGTCAAAGGAATGGTTCAAAGCATAGACAGTAAGAAGAGTCAGTCTTCTTGTACTTAAGTCGGCATTGTGCCTCTTCTATATAATTTCGATGCAATTTCTGTGTTTCATCGTCAATAAGAAAGTCTAAGGGATACAGTAAACTTGGAGTGAAGCATCGGAATCTATAACTAGTGTCACAGGAATGGTTCAAAACATAGACAATAGGAAGAGTCAGTCTTCTTGTACTTAAGTCGGCATTGTGCCTTTCCTATTTAATTCCGATGCCATTTCTGTGTTTCGTCGACAATAAGAAGGTCCAAGGGATGCAGTAAACCTGAAGTGAAGCATCGGAATCTATAACTAGTGTCAAAGGAATGGTTCAATACATAGACAGTGAAAAGAGTCAGTCCTCTTGTACTTAAGTCGGCATTGTGCCTTTTGTACTTAATTCCGATGCAATTTCTGTGTTTCATCGTCAATAAAAAGGTGAGAGGGATACAGTAAACCTGAAGTGAAGCATCGGAATGTATAACTAGTGTCACAGGAATGGTTCAAAACATAGACAGTGTGGAAGAGTCATTCTTCTTGTACTTAAGTCGGCATTGTGCCTTTCCTATTTAATTCCGATGCAATTTCTGTGTTTCGTCGACAATAAGAAGGTCAAAGGGATACAGTAAACGTGAAGTGAATCATCGGAATCTATAACTAGTGTCACAGGAATGGTTCAAGACATAGACAGTAGGAAGAGTCAGTCTTCTTGTACTTATGTCGGCATTGTGCCTTTTGTATTTAATTCCGATGCAATTTCTCTGTTTCATCGTCAATAAGACGGTCCAAGGGATACAGTAAACCTGAAGTAAAGCATCGGAATCTATAACTAGTGTCACAGGAATGGTTCAAAACATAGTTAGTAAGAAGAGTCAGTCTTCTTGTACTTAAGTCGGCATTGTGACTATTCTATTTAATTCCGATGCAATTTCTGTGTTTCATCGTCAATAAGAAGGTTAGAGGGATACAGTAAACTTGAAGTGAAGTATCGGAATCTCTAACTAGTGTCACAGTGATGGTTCAAAACATAGACGGTAGGAAGTGAAAGTCTTCTTTTACTTAAATCGGCATTGTGCTTATTGTATTAATTTGCGATTCAATTTCTGTGTTTCATCGTCAATAAGAAGGTTCTAGGGATACAGTAAAACTGAAGTGAAGCATCAGAATCAATAACTAGTGTCACAGGAATGGTTCAAAACATATACAGTAAGAAGCGCAGTCTACTTGTACTTAAGTCGGCATTGTGCCTTTTGTATTTAATCCCGATGCAATTTCTGTGTTTCATCGTCAATAAGAAGGTTCAAGGGATACAGTAAACGTGAAGTGTATCATCGAAATCTATAACTAGTGTCAGAGGAATGGTTCTAACCATAGACAGTAGGAAGAGTCAGTCTTCTTGTACTTATGTCGGCATTGGGCCTTTTGTATTTAATTCAAATGCAATTTCTGTGTTTCATCGTCAATAAGAATGTCAGAGGGATACAGTAAACCTGAACTGAAGCATCGGAATGTATAACTAGTGTCACAGGAATTGTTCAAAACATAGCCAGTAAGAAGAGTCAGTGTTCTTGTACTTAAGTCGGCATTGTGCCTTTTGTATTTAATTCCGATGCAATTACTGTGTTTCATCGTCAATAAGAAGGTCAGAGGGATACAGTAAATTTGAAGTGAAGCATCGGAATCTATAACTATTGTTACAGCAATTTTACAAAACATAGACTGAAAGAATAGTCAGCCTTCTTGTACTTATTACGGCTTTGTGCCATTTGTATTTAATTCCGATGCGATTTCTGGGCTTCATCGTCAATAAGAAGGTCAGAGGGATACAGTAAACCTGAAGTGAAGCATCGAAATCTTTGACTAGTACTACAGGGATGGTTCAAAACATAGACTGTAAGAAGTGTCAGACTTCTTGTACTTAAATCAGCATTTTGCCTTTTGTATTTAATTCCGATGCAATTTCTGTGTTTCATCGTAAATAAGAAGGTCAGAGGGATACAGTAAACCTGAAGTGAATCATCGGAATCTATAACTAGTGTCACAGCAATTGTTCAAAACATAGACAGTAGGAAGAGTCTGTCTTCTTGTTCTTAAGTCGGCATTGTGCCTTTTGTATTTAATGCAGATGCAATTTCTGTGTTTCATCGTCATTAAGAAGGTCCAACTGATACAGTAAACCTGAAGTGAAGCATCGGAAACTATAACTAGTGTCACCGAAATGGTTCAAATCATAGACAGTAAGAAGAGTCAGTCTTCTTGTACTTAAATCAGCATTTTGCCTTTTGTATTTAATTCCGATGCAATTTCTGTGTTTCATCGTAAATAAGAAGGTCAGAGGGATACAGTAAACCTGAAGTGAAGCATCGGAATCTATAACTAGTGTCACAGGAATGGTTCTAAACATAGACAGTTAGAAGCGTAAGTCTTCTTGTACTTAAGTCGCCATTGTGCCTTTTGTATTTAATTCCGATGCAATTTCTGTGTTTCATCGTCAATAAGAAGGTCAGAGGGATTCAGTAAACCTGATGTGAAACATCGGAATCTATACCTAGTGTCACAGGAATGGTTCAAAACAGAGATAGTAGGAAGAGTCAGTCTTCTTGTACTTAAGTCGGCATTGTGCCTCTTCTACTTAATTCCGATGCAAATTCAGTGTTTCGTCGTCAATAAGAAGGTCAGAGGGATACAGTAAACCTGAAGTGAAGCATCCGAATGTACAACTAGTGTCACAGGAATGGTTCAAAGCATAGACACTAAGAAAAATCAGTCATCTTGTACTTAAGTCAGCATTGTGCCTCTTCTATTTAATTTCGATGCAATTTCTGTGTTTCATCGTCAATAAGAAAGTCAGAGGGATACGGTAAACCTGAAGTGAAGCATCGGAATCTATAACTAGTGTCACAGGAATGGTTCAAAACATAGACAATAGGAAGAGACAGTCTTCTTGTACTTAAGTCGGCATTGTGCCTTTCCTTTTTAATTCCGATGCAATTTCTGTGTTTCGTCGTCTATAAGAAGGTCCAAGGGATGCAATAAACCTGAAGTGAAGCATCGGAATCTATAACTAGTGTCAAAGGAATGGTTCAATACATAGACAGTGAGAAGAGTCAGTCCTATTGTACTTAAGTCGGCATTGTGCCTTTTGTATTTAATTCCGATGCAATTTCTGTGTTTCATCGTCAACAAAAAGGTGAGAGGGTTACAGTAAACCTGAAGTGAAGCATCGGAATCTATAACTAGTGTCACAGGAATGGTTCAAAACACAGACATTGGGAAGAGTCGGTCTTCTTGTACTTAAGTCGGCATAGTGCTTTTCCTTTTTAATTCCGATGGAATTTCTATCTTTCGTCGTCAATAAGATGGTCCAAGGGATACAGTAAACCTGAAGTTAAGCATCGGAATCTATAACTAGTGTGACAGAAATGGTTCAAAGCATAGACAGTAAGATGAGTCAGTCTTCTTGTACGTAAGTCGGCATTGTGCCTTTTGTGTTTCATTCCGACGCAATTTCTGTGTTTCATCGTCAATATCAAGGTCAGAGGGATACAGTAAACCTGAAGTGAAGCATCAGAGTCTATAACTAGTGTCACGGAAATGGTTCAAAACATAGAGAGTAGGAAGAGTCAGTCTTCTTATACTTAAGTCGGCACTGTGCCTTTTGTATTTAATTCCGATGCAATTTCTGTGTTTCATCGTCAATAAGAAGGTCAGAGGGATACAGTAAACCTGAAGTGAAGTATCGGAATCTCTAACTAGTGTCACAGGGATGGTTCAAAACATAGACGGTAGGAAGAGCACGTCTTCTTTTACTTAAATCGGCATTGTGCTTATTGTATTTAATTCCGATGCAATTTCTGTGTTTCATCGTCAATAACAAGTTCAGAGGGATACAGTACACCTGAAGTGAAACATCGGAATCTATAACTAGTGTCACAGGAATGGTTCAAATCATAGACAGTAAGAAGAGTCAGTCTTCTTGTACTTAAGTCGGCATTGTGCCTTTTCTATCAAATTCCGATGCAGTTTCTGTGTTTCGTCGTCAATAAGAAGGTCCAAGGGATACAGTAAACCTGAAGTGAAGCACCAGAATCTAAATCCGAGCTCTCAAGAACGGTTCGAAACATAGAGAGTAAGAAGAGCCAGTCATCTTGTATTTGAGTCGGCATTGTGCCTTTTGTATTTAATTCCGATGCAGTTTCTGTGTTTCATCGTCAATAAGAAGATCCAAGGGATACAGTAAACATATAGTGAAGCATCGGAATCTAAAACTGGTCTCACAGGAAATGTTCACAACATAGTCAGTAAGAACAGTCAGTCTTGTTGTACTTAAGTCGGCATTGTGCATTTTGTATTAAAATCCGATGCAATTTCAGTGTTTCATCATCAATATGAAGGTCAGAGGGATACAGTAAACCTGAAGTGAATCGTCGGAATCTGTAACTAGTGTCACAGGAATGGTTCAAAGCACAGACAGTAGGACGAGTAATTCTTCTTGTACTTAAGTCGGCATTGTGCCTTTTTAATTTAATTCCGACGCAATTTCTGTGTTTCATCATCAAGAAGAAGGTCAGAGGCATGCAGTAAACCTGAAATGAAGCATCGGAATCTATAACTAGTGTCACAGAAAAGGTTCAAAACATAGACAGTAAGAAGAGTCTGTCTTCTTGTACTTAAGTCGACATTGTGCCTTTTGTATTTAATTCCGATGCAATTTCTGTGTTTCATCGTCAATAAGATGGTCAGATAGCTACAGTAAACCTGAAGTGAAGCATCGGAATCTATAACTAGTGTCACAGGAATGGTTCAAAGCGTAGACAGTAGGAAGAGTCAGTCTTCTTGTACTTAAGTCGGCATTGTGCCTTTTCTATTAAATTCCGATGCAGTTTCTGTGTTTCGTCGTCAATAAGAAGGTCCAAGGGATACAGTAAACCTGAAGTGAAGCACCAGAATCTAAATCCGGGCTCTCAAGAAAGGTTCAAAACATAGAGAGTAAGAAGAGCCAGTCATCTTGTATTTGAGTCAGCAATGTGCCTTTCGTATTTAATCCCGATGCAATTTCTGTGTTTCATCATCAATAAGAAGGTCAGAGGGAAACAGTAAACCTGAAGTGAAGCATTGGAATCTATAACTAGTGTCACAGGAATGGTTCAAAACATAGACAGTAGGAAGAGTCAGTCTTCCTGTACTTAAGTCGGCATTGTGCCTTTTCTAATTATTTCCGATGCAATTTCTGTGTGTCGTCGTCAATAAGAAGGTCCAAGGGATACAGTAAACCTGAAGTGAAGCATTGGAATCTACAACTAGTGTCACAGGGATTATTCAAAACATAGACAGTGGGAAGAGTCAGTCTTCTTGTACCTATGTCGGCATTGTGCCTTTTGTAATTAATTCCGATGCAATTTCTGTGTTTCATCGTCAATAAGAAGGTCCAAGGGATACAGTAAACCTGAAGTGAACCATTGGAATCTATACCTAGTGTCACAGGAATGGTTCAAGACATAGACAGTAAGAAGAGTCAATCTTCTTGTACTTAAGTCGGCATTGTGCCTTTTGTATATCATTTCGATGCAATTTCTGTGTTTCATCGTCAATAAGAAAGTCAAAGGGATTCAGTAATCACATAGAGAAGCATCGGAATCTAAAACTGGTTTCACAGGAAATGTTCAAATCATAGTCAGTAAGAAGAGTCAGTCTTCTTGTACTTAAGTCGGCATTGTGGATTTTGTATTTAATTCCGATGCAATTTCTGCGTTTCATCTTCAATAAGAAGGTCAGAGGGATACAATAAACCTGAAGTGAAGCATCGGAATCTATAACTAGTGTCACAGGAATGGTTCAAAGCATAGACATTAGGAAGAGTCAGTCTTCTTGTACTTAAGTCGGCATTGTGCCTTTAGTATTTAATTCCGATGCAATTTCTGTGTTTCATCGTCAATAAGAAGGTCCAAGGGATACAGTAAACCTGAAGTGAAGCATCGGAATCTATAAGTAGTGTCACAGGAACGGTTAAAACATAGATAGTAGGAAGAGTCTGTCTTCTTGTACTTAAGTCAGCATTGTGCCTTTTCTATTTAATTCCGATGCAATTTCTGTGTTTCATCATCATTAAGAAGGTCCAAGGGATACAGTAAACATATTGTGAAGCATCGGAATCTAAAACTGGTCTCACAGGAAATGTTCACAAAATAGTCAGTAAGAAGAGTCAGTCTTCTTGTACTTAAGTCGCCATTGTGCATTTTGTATTTAATTCCGGTGCAATTTCTGTGTTTCATCATCAATAAGAAGGTCAGAGGGAAACAGTAAACCTGAAGTGAAGCATCGGAATCTATAACTAGTGTCACAGGAATGGTTCAAGACATATACAGTAGGAAGAGTCAGTCTTCTTGTACTTAAGTCGGCATTGTGCTTTTTCTAATTATTTCCGATGCAATTTCTGTGTTTCGTCGTCGATAAGAAGGTCAAAGGGATACAGTAAACCTAAAATGAAGCATCAGAATCAATAACTAGTGACACAGGAATGGTTCAAAACATAGACAGTAAGAAGGGTCAGTCTTCTTGTACTTATGTCGGCATTGTGCCTCTTGTATTTAATTCCGATGCAATTTCTGTGTTTCATCGTCGATAAGAAGGTCCAACGGATACAGTAAACCTGAAGTGAAGCATCGGAATTTATAAATAGTGTCACAGATATTGTTCAAAACATAGACAGTAAGAATAGTCAATCTTCTTGTACCTATGTCGGCATTGTGCCTTTTGTATTTAATTCCGATGCAATTTCTGTGTTTCATCGTCAATAGGAAGGTCCAAGTGATACAATAAATATATAGTGAAGCATCTGAGTCTAAAACTGGTCTCACAGGAAATGTTCATAACATAGTCAGAAAGAAGAGTCAGTCTTCTTGAACTTAAGTCGGCATTGTGTCTGTTGTATTTCATTCCGATGCAATTTCAGTGCTTCATCGTCAATAAGAATGTCAGAGGGATACAGTAACCTTGAAGTGAAGCATCGGAATCTATAACTAGTGTCACAGGAATGGTTCAAAACAGAGACAGTAGGAGGAGTCAGTCTTCTTGTACTTAAGTCGGCATTGTGCCTTTCCTATTTAATTCCGATGCAATTTCTGTGTTTGGTCGTCAATAAGAAGGTCCAAGGGATGCAGTAAACCTGAAGTGAAGCATCGGAATCCATAACTGGTGTCACAGGAATGGTTCAAAGCATATACAGTAAGAAGATTTAGTCCTCTTGTACTTAAGTCGGCATTGTGCCTATTGTATTTAATTCCGATGCAATTTCTGTGTTTCATCGACAATAAGCAGGTCAGAGGGGTACAGTAAACCTGAAGTGAAGCATCGGAAACTATAACTAGTGTCACAGGAATGGTTCAAAACATAGACAGTAGGAAGAGTCAGTCTTCTTGTACTTAAGTCGGCATTGTGCCTTTTGTATTTAATTCCGATGCAATTTCGGTGTTTCGTCGTCAATAAGAAGGTCCAAGGGATGCAGTAAACCTGAAGTGAAGCATCGGAATCTATAATTAGTGTCAGAGGATTGGTTCAAAACAAAGACAGTAAGAAGAGTCAGTCTTCTTATACGTAAGTCGGCATTGTGCCTTTTGTATTTAATTCCGATGCAATTTCTGTGTTTCAGCGTCAATAAGATGGTCAGAGGGATACAGTAAACCTGAAGTGAAGCATCGGAATCTATAACTAGTGTCACGGGGATGGTTCAAAACATAGAGATTAGGAAGAGTCAGTCTTCTGATACTTAAGTCGGCACTGGGCCTTTTGTATTTAATTCCGATGCAATTTCTGTGTTTCATCGTCAATCAGAAGGTCAGAGAGATACAGTAAACCTGAAGGGAAGCATCGGTTTCTATAACTAGTGTCACAGGTATGGTTCAAAACATAGTTAGTAAGAAGAGACATTCTTCTTGTACTGAAGTCGGCATTGTGCCTTTTTATTTAATCCCGATGCAATTTCTGTGTTTCATCTTCAATAAGAAGGTCCATCTGATACAGTAAACCTGAAGTGAAGCATCGGAATCTATAACTAGTGTCACAGGAATGGTTCAAACATAGTCAGTAAGAAGAGTCAGTCTTCTTGTACTTAAGTCGGCATTGTGCCTTTTGTATTTAATTCCGATGCAATT
The DNA here is from genome assembly GCF_021461395.2 of Schistocerca americana. Taxonomy (NCBI): domain Eukaryota; kingdom Metazoa; phylum Arthropoda; class Insecta; order Orthoptera; family Acrididae; genus Schistocerca; species Schistocerca americana. The sequence goes on from NW_025726104.1 coordinate 2,265,456, forward strand.
TCGGTGTTTCGTCGTCAATAAGAAGGTCCAAGGGATGCAGTAAACCTGAAGTGAAGCATCGGAATCTATAATTAGTGTCAGAGGAATGGTTCAAATCATAGACAGTAAGAAGAGTCAGTCTTCTTGTACGTAAGTCGGCATTGTGCCTTTTGTATTTAATTCCGATGCAATTTCTGTGTTTCAGCGTCAATAAGATGGTCAGAGGGATACAGTAAACCTGAAGTGAAGCATCGGAATCTATAACTAGTGTCACGGGGATGGTTCAAAACATAGAGATTAGGAAGAGTCAGTCTTCTGATACTTAAGTCGGCACTGGGCCTTTTGTATTTAATTCCGATGCAATTTTTGTGTTTCATCTTCAATAAGAAGGTCCAAGGGATACACAAAACCTGAAGTGAAGCATCGGAATCTATAACTAGTGTCACAGGAATGGTTCAAACATAGTCAGTAAGAAGAGTCAGTCTTCTTGTACGTAAGTCGGCATTGTGCCTTTTGTATTTAATTCCGATGCAATTTCAGTGCTTCATCGTCAATAAGAATGTCAGAGGGATACAGTAAACTTGACGTGAAGCATCGTAATCTATAACTAGTGTCACAGGAATGGTTCAAAGCATAGGCAGTAAGAAGAGTCAGTCCTCTTGTACTTAAGTCGGTATTGTGCCGATTGTATTTAATTCCGATGCAATTTCTGTGTTTCATCGACAATAAGAAGGTCAGAGGGGTACAGTAAACCTGAAGTGAAGCATCGGAATCTATAACTAGTGCCACAGGAATGGTTCAAAGCATAGACAGTAGGAAGAGTCAGTTTTCTCGTACTTAAGTCGGCATTGCGCCTTTTGTATTTAATTCCGGTGCAATTTCTGTGTTTCGTCGTCAATAAGAAGGTCCAAGGGATGCAGTAAACCAGAAGTGAAGCATCGGAATCTATAAGTAGTGTCAGAGGAATGGTTCAAAACATAGACAGTAAGATGAGTCAGTCTTCTTGTACGTAAGTCGGCATAGGGCCTTTTGTATTTAATTCCGATGCAATTTCTGCGTTTCATCGTAAATAAGAAGGTCAGAGGGATACAGTAAACCTGAAGTGTAGCATCGGAATCTATAACTAGTGTCACGGGGATGGTTCAGAACATAGAGATTAGGAAGAGTCAGTCTTCTTATACTTAAGTAGGCACTGTGCCTTTTGTATTTAACTCCGATGCAATTTCTGTGTTTCATCGTCAATAAGAAGGTCCAAGGGATGCAGTAAACCTGAAGTGAAGCATCGGAATCTATAATTAGTGTCAGAGGATTGGTTCAAAACAAAGACAGTAAGAAGAGTCAGTCTTCTTATACGTAAGTCGGCATTGTGCCTTTTGTATTTAATTCCGATGCAATTTCTGTGTTTCAGCGTCAATAAGATGGTCAGAGGGATACAGTAAACCTGAAGTGAAGCATCGGAATCTATAACTAGTGTCACGGGGATGGTTCAAAACATAGAGATTAGGAAGAGTCAGTCTTCTGATACTTAAGTCGGCACTGGGCCTTTTGTATTTAATTCCGATGCAATTTCTGTGTTTCATCGTCAATCAGAAGGTCAGAGAGATACAGTAAACCTGAAGGGAAGCATCGGTTTCTATAACTAGTGTCACAGGTATGGTTCAAAACATAGTTAGTAAGAAGAGACATTCTTCTTGTACTGAAGTCGGCATTGTGCCTTTTTATTTAATCCCGATGCAATTTCTGTGTTTCATCTTCAATAAGAAGGTCCATCTGATACAGTAAACCTGAAGTGAAGCATCGGAATCTATAACTAGTGTCACAGGAATGGTTCAAACATAGTCAGTAAGAAGAGTCAGTCTTCTTGTACTTAAGTCGGCATTGTGCCTTTTGTATTTAATTCCGATGCAATTTCGGTGTTTCGTCGTCAATAAGAAGGTCCAAGGGATGCAGTAAACCTGAAGTGAAGCATCGGAATCTATAATTAGTGTCAGAGGAATGGTTCAAATCATAGACAGTAAGAAGAGTCAGTCTTCTTGTACGTAAGTCGGCATTGTGCCTTTTGTATTTAATTCCGATGCAATTTCTGTGTTTCAGCGTCAATAAGATGGTCAGAGGGATACAGTAAACCTGAAGTGAAGCATCGGAATCTATAACTAGTGTCACGGGGATGGTTCAAAACATAGAGATTAGGAAGAGTCAGTCTTCTGATACTTAAGTCGGCACTGGGCCTTTTGTATTTAATTCCGATGCAATTTTTGTGTTTCATCTTCAATTAGAAGGTCCAAGGGATACACAAAACCTGAAGTGAAGCATCGGAATCTATAACTAGTGTCACAGGAATGGTTCAAACATAGTCAGTAAGAAGAGTCAGTCTTCTTGTACGTAAGTCGGCATTGTGCCTTTTGTATTTAATTCCGATGCAATTTCAGTGCTTCATCGTCAATAAGAATGTCAGAGGGATACAGTAAACTTGACGTGAAGCATCGGAATCTATAACTAGTGTCACAGGAATGGTTCAAAGCATAGGCAGTAAGAAGAGTCAGTCCTCTTGTACTTAAGTCGGTATTGTGCCGATTGTATTTAATTCCGATGCAATTTCTGTGTTTCATCGACAATAAGAAGGTCAGAGGGGTACAGTAAACCTGAAGTGAAGCAGCGGAATCTATAACTAGTGTCACAGGAATGGTTCAAAGCATAGACAGTAGGAAGAGTCAGTTTTCTCGTACTTAAGTCGGCATTGCGCCTTTTGTATTTAATTCCGGTGCAATTTCTGTGTTTCGTCGTCAATAAGAAGGTCCAAGGGATGCAGTAAACCAGAAGTGAAGCATCGGAATCTATAAGTAGTGTCAGAGGAATGGTTCAAAACATAGACAGTAAGATGAGTCAGTCTTCTTGTACGTAAGTCGGCATAGGGCCTTTTGTATTTAATTCCGATGCAATTTCTGCGTTTCATCGTAAATAAGAAGGTCAGAGGGATACAGTAAACCTGAAGTGTAGCATCGGAATCTATAACTAGTGTCACGGGGATGGTTCAGAACATAGAGATTAGGAAGAGTCAGTCTTCTTATACTTAAGTAGGCACTGTGCCTTTTGTATTTAACTCCGATGCAATTTCTGTGTTTCATCGTCAATAAGAAGGTCAGAGGGATACAGTAAACCTGAAGGGAAGCATCGGTATCTATAACTAGTGTCACAGGTATGGTTCAAAACATAGTCTGTAAGAAGAGACATTCTGCTTGTACTGAAGTCGGCATTGTGCCTTTTTATTTAAACCCGATGCAATTTCTGTGTTTCATCGTCAATAAGAAGGTCCAAGGGATACAGTAAACCTGAAGTGAAGCATCGGAATCTATAACTAGTGTCACAGGAATGGTTCAAAACATAGACACTAGGAAGAGTCAGTCTTCTTGTACTTGAGTCGGCATTGTGCCTTTTGTATTTATTTCCGATGCAATTGCTGTGTTTCATCGTCAATAAGGAGGTCAGAGGGATACAGTAAACCTGAAGTGAAGCATCGGAATCTATAACTAGTGTCACAGGAATGGTTCAAAACATAGACAGTAGGAAGAGTCAATCTTCTTGTACTTAAGTCGGCATCGTGCCTTTCCTATTTAATTCCGATGCAATTTCTGTGTTTCATCGTCAATAAAAAGGGCAAAGGGATACAGTAAACGTGAAGTGAATCATCGGAACCTATAACTAGTGTCACAGGAATTCTTCATAACATAGACAGTAGGAAGTGTCAGACTTCTTGTTCTTAAGTCGGCATTGTGCCTTTTGTATTTAATTCCGATTTAATTTCTGTGTTTCATCGTCAATAAGAAGGTCCAAGGGATACAGTAAACCCGAAGTAAAGCATCGGAATCTATAACTAGTGTCACAGGGATGGTTCAAAACATAGACAGTAGGAAGAGTCAGTCTTCTTGTACTTAAGTCGGCATTGTGCCTTTTCTATTTAATTCCGATGCAATATCTGTGTTTCATCGTCAATGAGAAGGTCAGAGGGATACAGTAAAACTGGAGTGAAGCATCAGAATCTGTATCTATTGTCACAGGAGTGGTTCAAAACATAGACAGTAAGAAGAGTCAGTCTACTTGTACCTAAGTCGGCATTGTGCCTTTTGTATTTCATCCCGATGCAACTCCGGTGTATCATCGTCAATAAGAAGGTCAGAGGGATACAATAAACCTGAAGTGAAGCATCGGAATCTATAACTAGTGTCACAGGAGTGGTTCAAAGCATAGACAGTAGGAAGAGTCAGTCTTCTTGTACTTAAGTCGGCATTGTGCCTTTTGTATTTAATTCCGATGCAATTTCTGTGTTTCATCGTCAATAAGAAGGTCCCAGGGATACAGTAAACCTGAAGTGAAGCATCGGAATCTATAAGTAGTGTCACAGGAACGGTTAAAACATAGATAGTAGGAAGAGTCTGTCTTCTTGTACTTAAGTCGGCATTGTGCCTTTTCTATTTAATTCCGATGCAATTTCTGTGTTTCATCGTCATTAAGAAGGTCCAAGGGATACAGTAAACATATTGTGAAGCATCGGAATCTAAGACTGGTCTCACAGGAAATGTTCACAAAATAGTCAGTAAGAAGAGTCAGTCTTCTTGTACTTAAGTCGGCATTGTGCATTTTGTATTTAATCCCGATGCAATTTCTGTGTTTCATCATCAATAAGAAGGGCAGAGGGAAACAGTAAACCTGAAGTAAAGCATCGGAATCTATAACTAGTGTCACAGGAATGGTTCAAGACATATACAGTAGGAAGAGTCAGTCTTCTTGTACTTAAGTCGGCATTGTGCTTTTTCTAATTATTTCCGATGCAATTTCTGTGTTTCGTCGTCATTAAGAAGGTCAAAGGGATACAGTAAACCTAAAATGAAGCATCAGAATCAATAACTAGTGACACAGGAATGGTTCAAAACATAGACAGTAAGAAGAGTCAGTCTTCTTGTACTTATGTCGGCATTGTGCCTCTTGTATTTAATTCCGATGCAATATCTGTGTTTCATCGTCGATAAGAAGGTCCAACGGATACAGTAAACCTGAAGTGAAGCATCGGAATTTATAACTAGTGTCACAGATATTGTTCGAAACATAGACAGTAAGAAGAGTCAGTCTTCTTGTACGTATGTCGGCATTGTGCCTTTTGTATTTAATTCCGATGCAATTTCTGTGTTTCATCGACAATAAGAAGGTCAGAGGGGTACAGTAAACCTGAAGTGAAGCATCGGAAACTATAACTAGTGTCACAGGAATGGTTCAAAACATAGACAGTAGGAAGAGTCAGTCTTCTTGTACTTAAGTCGGCATTGTGCCTTTTGTATTTAATTCCGATGCAATTTCGGTGTTTCGTCGTCAATAAGAAGGTCCAAGGGATGCAGTAAACCTGAAGTGAAGCATCGGAATCTATAATTAGTGTCAGAGGATTGGTTCAAAACATAGACAGTAAGAAGAGTCAGTCTTCTTGTACGTAAGTCGGCATTGTGCCTTTTGTATTTAATTCCGATGCAATTTCTGTGTTTCAGCGTCAATAAGATGGTCAGAGGGATACAGTAAACCTGAAGTGAAGCATCGGAATCTATAACTAGTGTCACGGGGATGGTTCAAAACATAGAGATTAGGAAGAGTCAGTCTTCTGATACTTAAGTCGGCACTGGGCCTTTTGTATTTAATTCCGATGCAATTTCTGTGTTTCATCGTCAATCAGAAGGTCAGAGAGATACAGTAAACCTGAAGGGAAGCATCGGTATCTATAACTAGTGTCACAGGTATGGTTCAAAACATAGTTAGTAAGAAGAGACATTCTTCTTGTACTGAAGTCGGCATTGTGCCTTTTTATTTAATCCCGATGCAATTTCTGTGTTCATCTTCAATAAGAAGGTCCAATTGATACAGTAAACTTGAAGTGAAGCATCGGAATCTATAACTAGTGTCACAGGAATGGTTCAAAGCATAGACAGTAGGAAGAGTCAGACTTCTCGTACTTAAGTCGGCATTGCGCCTTTTGTATTTAATTCCGATGCAATTTCTGTGTTTCGTCGTCAATAAGAAGGTCCAAGGGATGCAGTAAACCAGAAGTGAAGCATCGGAATCTATAAGTAGTGTCAGAGGAATGGTTCAAAACATAGACAGTAAGATGAGTCAGTCTTCTTGTACGTAAGTCGGCATAGGGCCTTTTGTATTTAATTCCGATGCAATTTCTGCGTTTCATCGTAAATAAGAAGGTCAGAGGGATACAGTAAACCTGAAGTGTAGCATCGGAATCTATAACTAGTGTCACGGGGATGGTTCAAAACATAGAGATTAGGAAGAGTCAGTCTTCTTATACTTAAGTAGGCACTGTGCCTTTTGTATTTAACTCCGATGCAATTTCTGTGTTTCATCGTCACTAAGAAGGTCAGAGGGATACAGTAAACCTGAAGGGAAGCATCGGTATCTATAACTAGTGTCACAGGTATGGTTCAAAACATAGTCTGTAAGAAGAGACATTCTGCTTGTACTGAAGTCGGCATTGTGCCTTTTTATTTAAACCCGATGCAATTTCTGTGTTTCATCGTCAATAAGAAGGTCCAAGGGATACAGTAAACCTGAAGTGAAGCGTCGGAATCTATAACTAGTGTCACAGGAATGGTTCAAAACATAGACAGTAGGAAGAGTCAGTCTTCTTGTACTTGAGTCGGCATTGTGCCTTTTGTATTTATTTCCGATGCAATTGCTGTGTTTCATCGTCAATAAGGAGGTCAGAGGGATACAGTAAACCTGAAGTGAAGCATCGGAATCTATAACTAGTGTCACAGGAATGGTTCAAAACATAGGCAGTAGGAAGAGTCAATCTTCTTGTACTTAAGTCGGCATCGTGCCTTTCCTATTTAATTCCGATGCAATTTCTGTGTTTCATCGTCAATAAAAAGGGCAAAGGGATACAGTAAACGTGAAGTGAATCATCGGAACCTATAACTAGTGTCACAGGAATTCTTCATAACATAGACAGTAGGAAGTGTCAGACTTCTTGTTCTTAAGTCGGCATTGTGCCTTTTGTATTTAATTCCGATTTAATTTCTGTGTTTCATCGTCAATAAGAAGGTCCAAGGGATACAGTAAACCCGAAGTAAAGCATCGGAATCTATAACTAGTGTCACAGGGATGGTTCAAAACATAGACAGTAGGAAGAGTCAGTCTTCTTGTACTTAAGTCGGCATTGTGCCTTTTCTATTTAATTCCGATGCAATTTCTGTGTTTCATCGTCAATGAGAAGGTCAGAGGGATACAGTAAAACTGGAGTGAAGCATCAGAATCTGTATCTAGTGTCGCAGGAGTGGTTCAAAACATAGACAGTAAGAAGAGTCAGTCTACTTGTACCTAAGTCGGCATTGTGCCTTTTGTATTTCATCCCGATGCAATTCCGGTGTATCATCGTCAATAAGAAGGTCAGAGGGATACAATAAACCTGAAGTGAAGCATCGGAATATATAACTAGTGTCACAGGAGTGGTTCAAAGCATAGACAGTAGGAAGAGTCAGTCCTCTTGTACTTAAATCGGCATTGTGCCTTTTGTATTTAATTCCGATGCAATTTCTGTGTTTCATCGTCAATAAGAAGGTCCAAGGGATACAGTAAACCTGAAGTGAAGCATCGGAATCTATAAGTAGTGTCACAGGAACGGTTAAAACATAGATAGTAGGAAGAGTCTGTCTTCTTGTACTTAAGTCGGCATTGTGCCTTTTCTATTTAATTCCGATGCAATTTCTGTGTTTCATCGTCATTAAGAAGGTCCAAGGGATACAGTAAACATATTGTGAAGCATCGGAATCTAAAACTGGTCTCACAGGAAATGTTCACAAAATAGTCAGTAAGAAGAGTCAGTCTTCTTGTACTTAAGTCGGCATTGTGCATTTTGTATTTAATTCCGATGTAATTTCTGTGTTTCATCATCAATAAGATGGTCAGAGGGAAACAGTAAACCTGAAGTGAAGCATCGGAATCTATAACTAGTGTCACAGGAATTGTTCAAGACATATACAGTAGGAAGAGTCAGTCTTCTTGTACTTAAGTCGGCATTGTGCTTTTTCTAATTATTTCCGATGCAATTTCTGTGTTTCGTCGTCATTAAGAAGGTCAAAGGGATACAGTAAACCTAAAATGAAGCATCAGAATCAATAACTAGTGACACAGGAATGGTTCAAAACATAGACAGTAAGAAGAGTCAGTCTTCTTGTACTTATGTCGGCATTGTGCCTCCTGTATTTAATTCCGATACAATATCTGTGTTTCATCGTCGATAAGAAGGTCCAACGGATACAGTAAACCTGAAGTGAAGCATCGGAATTTATAACTAGTGTCACAGATATTGTTCGAAACATAGACAGTAAAAATAGTCAGTCTTCTTGTACCTAAGTCGGCATTGTGCCTTTTGTATTTAATTCCGATGCAATTTCTGTGTTTCATCGTCAATAGGAAGGTCCAAGTGATACAATAAATATATAGTGAAGCATTGGAGTCTAAAACTGGTCTCACAGGAAATGTTCATAACATAGTCAGAAAGAAGAGTCAGTCTTCTTGAACTTAAGTCGGCATTGTGCCTGTTGTATTTAATTCCGATGCAATTTCAGTGCTTCATCGTCAATAAGAATGTCAGAGGGATACAGTAAACTTGAAGTGAAGCATCGGAATCTATAACTAGTGTCACAGGAATGGTTTAAAACAGAGACAGTAGGAGGAGTCAGTCTTCTTGTACTTAAGTCGGCATTGTGCCTTTCCTATTTAATTCCGATGCAATTTCTGTGTTTCGTCGTCAACAAGAAGGTCCAAGGGATGCAGTAAACCTGAAGAGAAGCATCGGAATCTATAACTAGTCTCACAGGAATGGTTCAAAGCATAGACAGTAAGAACATTTAGTCCTCTTGTACTTAAGTCGGCATTGTGCCTATTGTATTTAATTCCGATGCAATTTCTGTGTTTCATCGACAATAAGAACGTCAGAGGGGTACAGTAAACCTGAAGTGAAGCATCGGAATCTATAACTAGTGTCACAGGAATGGTTCAAAACATAGACAGTAGGAAGAGTCAGTCTTCTTGTACTTAAGTCGGCATTGTGCCTTTTGTATTTAATTCCGAAGCAATTTCGGTGTTTCGTCGTCAATAAGAAGGTCCAAGGGATGCAGTAAACCTGAAGTGAAGCATCGGAATCTATAATTAGTGTCAGAGGATTGGTTCAAGACATAGACAGTAAGAAGAGTCAGTCTTCTTGTACGTAAGTCGGCATTGTGCCTTTTGTATTTAATTCCGATGCAATTTCTGTGTTTCAGCGTCAATAAGATGGTCAGAGGGATACAGTAAACCTGAAGTGAAGCATCGGAATCTATAACTAGTGTCACGGGGATGGTTCAAAACATAGAGATTAGGAAGAGTCAGTCTTCTGATACTTAAGTCGGCACTGGGCCTTTTGTATTTAATTCCGATGCAATTTCTGTGTTTCATCGTCAATCAGAAGGTCAGAGAGATACAGTAAACCTGAAGGGAAGCATCGGTTTCTATAACTAGTGTCACAGGTATGGTCCAAAACATAGTTAGTAAGAAGAGACATTCTTCTTGTACTTAAGTCGGCATTGTGCCTTTTTATTTAATCCCGATGCAATTTCTGTGTTTCATCTTCAATAAGAAGGTCCAAGGGATACAGTAAACCTGAAGTGACGCATCGGAATCTATAACTAGTGTCACAGGAACGGTTAAAACATAGATAGTAGGAAGAGTCTGTCTTCTTGTACTTAAGTCGGCATTGTGCCTTTTCTATTTAATTCCGATGCAATTTCTGTGTTTCATCGTCATTAAGAAGGTCCAAGGGATACAGTAAACATATTGTGAAGCATCGGAATCTAAGACTGGTCTCACAGGAAATGTTCACAAAATAGTCAGTAAGAAGAGTCAGTCTTCTTGTACTTAAGTCGGCATTGTGCATTTTGTATTTAATCCCGATGCAATTTCTGTGTTTCATCATCAATAAGAAGGGCAGAGGGAAACAGTAAACCTGAAGTAAAGCATCGGAATCTATAACTAGTGTCACAGGAATGGTTCAAGACATATACAGTAGGAAGAGTCAGTCTTCTTGTACTTAAGTCGGCATTGTGCTTTTTCTAATTATTTCCGATGCAATTTCTGTGTTTCGTCGTCATTAAGAAGGTCAAAGGGATACAGTAAACCTAAAATGAAGCATCAGAATCAATAACTAGTGACACAGGAATGGTTCAAAACATAGACAGTAAGAAGAGTCAGTCTTCTTGTACTTATGTCGGCATTGTGCCTCTTGTATTTAATTCCGATGCAATATCTGTGTTTCATCGTCGATAAGAAGGTCCAACGGATACAGTAAACCTGAAGTGAAGCATCGGAATTTATAACTAGTGTAACAGATATTGTTCGAAACATAGACAGTAAGAAGAGTCAGTCTTCTTGTACGTATGTCGGCATTGTGCCTTTTGTATTTAATTCCGATGCAATTTCTGTGTTTCATCGACAATAAGAAGGTCAGAGGGGTACAGTAAACCTGAAGTGAAGCATCGGAAACTATAACTAGTGTCACAGGAATGGTTCAAAACATAGACAGTAGGAAGAGTCAGTCTTCTTGTACTTAAGTCGGCATTGTGCCTTTTGTATTTAATTCCGATGCAATTTCGGTGTTTCGTCGTCAATAAGAAGGTCCAAGGGATGCAGTAAACCTGAAGTGAAGCATCGGAATCTATAATTAGTGTCAGAGGATTGGTTCAAAACATAGACAGTAAGAAGAGTCAGTCTTCTTGTACGTAAGTCGGCATTGTGCCTTTTGTATTTAATTCCGATGCAATTTCTGTGTTTCAGCGTCAATAAGATGGTCAGAGGGATACAGTAAACCTGAAGTGAAGCATCGGAATCTATAACTAGTGTCACGGGGATGGTTCAAAACATAGAGATTAGGAAGAGTCAGTCTTCTGATACTTAAGTCGGCACTGGGCCTTTTGTATTTAATTCCGATGCAATTTCTGTGTTTCATCGTCAATCAGAAGGTCAGAGAGATACAGTAAACCTGAAGGGAAGCATCGGTATCTATAACTAGTGTCACAGGTATGGTTCAAAACATAGTTAGTAAGAAGAGACATTCTTCTTGTACTGAAGTCGGCATTGTGCCTTTTTATTTAATCCCGATGCAATTTCTGTGTTCACCTTCAATAAGAAGGTCCAATTGATACAGTAAACTTGAAGTGAAGCATCGGAATCTATAACTAGTGTCACAGGAATGGTTCAAAGCATAGACAGTAGGAAGAGTCAGACTTCTCGTACTTAAGTCGGCATTGCGCCTTTTGTATTTAATTCCGATGCAATTTCTGTGTTTCGTCGTCAATAAGAAGGTCCAAGGGATGCAGTAAACCAGAAGTGAAGCATCGGAATCTATAAGTAGTGTCAGAGGAATGGTTCAAAACATAGACAGTAAGATGAGTCAGTCTTCTTGTACGTAAGTCGGCATAGGGCCTTTTGTATTTACTTCCGATGCAATTTCTGCGTTTCATCGTAAATAAGAAGGTCAGAGGGATACAGTAAACCTGAAGTGTAGCATCGGAATCTATAACTAGTTTCACGGGGATGGTTCAAAACATAGAGATTAGGAAGAGTCAGTCTTCTTATACTTAAGTAGGCACTGTGCCTTTTGTATTTAACTCCGATGCAATTTCTGTGTTTCATCGTCACTAAGAAGGTCAGAGGGATACAGTAAACCTGAAGGGAAGCATCGGTATCTATAACTAGTGTCACAGGTATGGTTCAAAACATAGTCTGTAAGAAGAGACATTCTGCTTGTACTGAAGTCGGCATTGTGCCTTTTTATTTAAACCCGATGCAATTTCTGTGTTTCATCGTCAATAAGAAGGTCCAAGGGATACAGTAAACCTGAAGTGAAGCGTCGGAATCTATAACTAGTGTCACAGGAATGGTTCAAAACATAGACAGTAGGAAGAGTCAGTCTTCTTGTACTTGAGTCGGCATTGTGCCTTTTGTATTTATTTCCGATGCAATTGCTGTGTTTCATCGTCAATAAGGAGGTCAGAGGGATACAGTAAACCTGAAGTGAAGCATCGGAATCTATAACTAGTGTCACAGGAATGGTTCAAAACATAGGCAGTAGGAAGAGTCAATCTTCTTGTACTTAAGTCGGCATCGTGCCTTTCCTATTTAATTCCGATGCAATTTCTGTGTTTCATCGTCAATAAAAAGGGCAAAGGGATACAGTAAACGTGAAGTGAATCATCGGAACCTATAACTAGTGTCACAGGAATTCTTCATAACATAGACAGTAGGAAGTGTCAGACTTCTTGTTCTTAAGTCGGCATTGTGCCTTTTGTATTTAATTCCGATTTAATTTCTGTGTTTCATCGTCAATAAGAAGGTCCAAGGGATACAGTAAACCCGAAGTAAAGCATCGGAATCTATAACTAGTGTCACAGGGATGGTTCAAAACATAGACAGTAGGAAGAGTCAGTCTTCTTGTACTTAAGTCGGCATTGTGCCTTTTCTATTTAATTCCGATGCAATTTCTGTGTTTCATCGTCAATGAGAAGGTCAGAGGGATACAGTAAAACTGGAGTGAAGCATCAGAATCTGTATCTAGTGTCACAGGAGTGGTTCAAAACATAGACAGTAAGAAGAGTCAGTCTACTTGTACCTAAGTCGGCATTGTGCCTTTTGTATTTCATCCCGATGCAATTCCGGTGTATCATCGTCAATAAGAAGGTCAGAGGGATACAATAAACCTGAAGTGAAGCATCGGAATCTATAACTAGTGTCACAGGAGTGGTTCAAAGCATAGACAGTAGGAAGAGTCAGTCCTCTTGTACTTAAATCGGCATTGTGCCTTTTGTATTTAATTCCGATGCAATTTCTGTGTTTCATCGTCAATAAGAAGGTCCAAGGGATACAGTAAACCTGAAGTGAAGCATCGGAATCTATAAGTAGTGTCTCAGGAACGGTTAAAACATAGATAGTAGGAAGAGTCTGTCTTCTTGTACTTAAGTCGGCATTGTGCCTTTTCTATTTAATTCCGATGCAATTTCTGTGTTTCATCGTCATTAAGAAGGTCCAAGGGATACAGTAAACATATTGTGAAGCATCGGAATCTAAAACTGGTCTCACAGGAAATGTTCACAAAATAGTCAGTAAGAAGAGTCAGTCTTCTTGTACTTAAGTCGGCATTGTGCATTTTGTATTTAATTCCGATGTAATTTCTGTGTTTCATCATCAATAAGAAGGTCAGAGGGAAACAGTAAACCTGAAGTGAAGCATCGGAATCTATAACTAGTGTCACAGGAATTGTTCAAGACATATACAGTAGGAAGAGTCAGTCTTCTTGTACTTAAGTCGGCATTGTGCTTTTTCTAATTATTTCCGATGCAATTTCTGTGTTTCGTCGTCATTAAGAAGGTCAAAGGGATACAGTAAACCTAAAATGAAGCATCAGAATCAATAACTAGTGACACAGGAATGGTTCAAAACATAGACAGTAAGAAGAGTCAGTCTTCTTGTACTTATGTCGGCATTGTGCCTCCTGTATTTAATTCCGATACAATATCTGTGTTTCATCGTCGATAAGAAGGTCCAACGGATACAGTAAACCTGAAGTGAAGCATCGGAATTTATAACTAGTGTCACAGATATTGTTCGAAACATAGACAGTAAAAATAGTCAGTCTTCTTGTACCTAAGTCGGCATTGTGCCTTTTGTATTTAATTCCGATGCAATTTCTGTGTTTCATCGTCAATAGGAAGGTCCAAGTGATACAATAAATATATAGTGAAGCATTGGAGTCTAAAACTGGTCTCACAGGAAATGTTCATAACATAGTCAGAAAGAAGAGTCAGTCTTCTTGAACTTAAGTCGGCATTGTGCCTGTTGTATTTAATTCCGATGCAATTTCAGTGCTTCATCGTCAATAAGAATGTCAGAGGGATACAGTAAACTTGAAGTGAAGCATCGGAATCTATAACTAGTGTCACAGGAATGGTTTAAAACAGAGACAGTAGGAGGAGTCAGTCTTCTTGTACTTAAGTCGGCATTGTGCCTTTCCTATTTAATTCCGATGCAATTTCTGTGTTTCGTCGTCAACAAGAAGGTCCAAGGGATGCAGTAAACCTGAAGAGAAGCATCGGAATCTATAACTAGTCTCACAGGAATGGTTCAAAGCATAGACAGTAAGAACATTTAGTCCTCTTGTACTTAAGTCGGCATTGTGCCTATTGTATTTAATTCCGATGCAATTTCTGTGTTTCATCGACAATAAGAACGTCAGAGGGGTACAGTAAACCTGAAGTGAAGCATCGGAATCTATAACTAGTGTCACAGGAATGGTTCAAAACATAGACAGTAGGAAGAGTCAGTCTTCTTGTACTTAAGTCGGCATTGTGCCTTTTGTATTTAATTCCGAAGCAATTTCGGTGTTTCGTCGTCAATAAGAAGGTCCAAGGGATGCAGTAAACCTGAAGTGAAGCATCGGAATCTATAATTAGTGTCAGAGGATTGGTTCAAGACATAGACAGTAAGAAGAGTCAGTCTTCTTGTACGTAAGTCGGCATTGTGCCTTTTGTATTTAATTCCGATGCAATTTCTGTGTTTCAGCGTCAATAAGATGGTCAGAGGGATACAGTAAACCTGAAGTGAAGCATCGGAATCTATAACTAGTGTCACGGGGATGGTTCAAAACATAGAGATTAGGAAGAGTCAGTCTTCTGATACTTAAGTCGGCACTGGGCCTTTTGTATTTAATTCCGATGCAATTTCTGTGTTTCATCGTCAATCAGAAGGTCAGAGAGATACAGTAAACCTGAAGGGAAGCATCGGTTTCTATAACTAGTGTCACAGGTATGGTCCAAAACATAGTTAGTAAGAAGAGACATTCTTCTTGTACTTAAGTCGGCATTGTGCCTTTTTATTTAATCCCGATGCAATTTCTGTGTTTCATCTTCAATAAGAAGGTCCAAGGGATACAGTAAACCTGAAGTGACGCATCGGAATCTATAACTAGTGTCACAGGAATGGTTCAAACATAGTCAGTAAGAAGAGTCAGTCTTCTTGTACTTAAGTCGGCATTGTGCCTTTTGTATTTAATTCCGATGCAATTTCGGTGTTTCGTCGTCTATAAGAAGGTCCAAGGGATGCAGTAAACCTGAAGTGAAGCATCGGAATCTATAATTAGTATCAGAGGAATGGTTCAAAACATAGACAGTAAGAAGAGTCAGTCTTCTTTTACGTAAGTCGGCATTGTGCCTTTTGTATTTAATTCCGATGCAATTTCTGTGTTTCAGCGTCAATAAGATGGTCAGAGGGATGCAGTAAACCTGAAGTGAAGCATCGGAATCTATAACTAGTGTCACGGGGATGGTTCAAAACATAGAGATTAGGAAGACTCAGTCTTCTGATACTTAAGTCGGCACTGGGCCTTTTGTATTTAATTCCGATGCAATTTCTGTGTTTCATCGTCAATCAGAAGGTCAGAGAGATACAGTAAACCTGAAGGGAAGCATCGGTTTCTATAACTAGTGTCACAGGTATGGTTCAAAACATAGTTAGAAAGAAGAGACATTCTTCTTGTACTTAAGTCGGCATTGTGCCTTTTTATTTAATCCCGATGCAATTTCTGTGTTTCATCTTCAATAAGAAAGTCCAAGGGATACAGTAAACCTGAAGTGAAGCATCGGAATCTATAACTAGTGTCACAGGAATGGTTCAAACATAGTCAGTAAGAAGAGTCAGTCTTCTTGTACGTAAGTCGGCATTGTGCCTTTTGTATTTAATTCCGATGCAATTTCAGTGCTTCATCGTCAATAAGAATGTCAGAGGGATACAGTAAACTTGAAGTGAAGCATCGGAATCTATAACTAGTGTCACAGGAATGGTTCAAAACATAGACAGTAAGAAGAGTCAGTCCTCTTGTACTTAAGTCGGTATTGTGCCGATTGTATTTAATTCCGATGCAATTTCTGTGTTTCATCGACAATAAGAAGGTCAGAGGGGTACAGTAAACCTGAAGTGAAGCATCGGAATCTATAACTAGTGTCACAGGAATGGTTCAAAGCATAGACAGTAGGAAGAGTCAGACTTCTCATACTTAAGTCGGCATTGCGCCTTTTGTATTTAATTCCGATGCAATTTCTGTGTTTCGTCGTCAATAAGAAGGTCCAAGGGATGCAGTAAATCAGAAATGAAGCATCGGAATCTATAAGTAGTGTCAGAGGAATGGTTCAAACATAGACAGTAAGATGAGTCAGTCTTCTTGTACGTAAGTCGGCATAGGGCCTTTTTATTTAATCCCGATGCAATTTCTGTGTTTCATCTTCAATAAGAAAGTCCAAGGGATACAGTAAACCTGAAGTGAAGCATCGGAATCTATAACTAGTGTCACAGGAATGGTTCAAACATAGTCAGTAAGAAGAGTCAGTCTTCTTGTACGTAAGTCGGCATTGTGCCTTTTGTATTTAATTCCGATGCAATTTCTGCGTTTCATCGTAAATAAGAAGGTCAGAGCGATACAGTAAACTTGAAGTGAAGCATCGGAATCTATAACTAGTGTCACAGGAATGGTTTAAAACAGAGACAGTAGGAGGAGTCAGTCTTCTTGTACTTAAGTCGGCATTGTGCCTTTCCTATTTAATTCCGATGCAATTTCTGTGTTTCGTCGTCAACAAGAAGGTCCAAGGGATGCAGTAAACCTGAAGAGAAGCATCGGAATCTATAACTAGTCTCACAGGAATGGTTCAAAGCATAGACAGTAAGAACATTTAGTCCTCTTGTACTTAAGTCGGCATTGTGCCTATTGTATTTAATTCCGATGCAATTTCTGTGTTTCATCGACAATAAGAACGTCAGAGGGGTACAGTAAACCTGAAGTGAAGCATCGGAATCTATAACTAGTGTCACAGGAATGGTTCAAAACATAGACAGTAGGAAGAGTCAGTCTTCTTGTACTTAAGTCGGCATTGTGCCTTTTGTATTTAATTCCGAAGCAATTTCGGTGTTTCGTCGTCAATAAGAAGGTCCAAGGGATGCAGTAAACCTGAAGTGAAGCATCGGAATCTATAATTAGTGTCAGAGGATTGGTTCAAGACATAGACAGTAAGAAGAGTCAGTCTTCTTGTACGTAAGTCGGCATTGTGCCTTTTGTATTTAATTCCGATGCAATTTCTGTGTTTCAGCGTCAATAAGATGGTCAGAGGGATACAGTAAACCTGAAGTGAAGCATCGGAATCTATAACTAGTGTCACGGGGATGGTTCAAAACATAGAGATTAGGAAGAGTCAGTCTTCTGATACTTAAGTCGGCACTGGGCCTTTTGTATTTAATTCCGATGCAATTTCTGTGTTTCATCGTCAATCAGAAGGTCAGAGAGATACAGTAAACCTGAAGGGAAGCATCGGTTTCTATAACTAGTGTCACAGGTATGGTCCAAAACATAGTTAGTAAGAAGAGACATTCTTCTTGTACTTAAGTCGGCATTGTGCCTTTTTATTTAATCCCGATGCAATTTCTGTGTTTCATCTTCAATAAGAAGGTCCAAGGGATACAGTAAACCTGAAGTGACGCATCGGAATCTATAACTAGTGTCACAGGAATGGTTCAAACATAGTCAGTAAGAAGAGTCAGTCTTCTTGTACTTAAGTCGGCATTGTGCCTTTTGTATTTAATTCCGATGCAATTTCGGTGTTTCGTCGTCTATAAGAAGGTCCAAGGGATGCAGTAAACCTGAAGTGAAGCATCGGAATCTATAATTAGTATCAGAGGAATGGTTCAAAACATAGACAGTAAGAAGAGTCAGTCTTCTTTTACGTAAGTCGGCATTGTGCCTTTTGTATTTAATTCCGATGCAATTTCTGTGTTTCAGCGTCAATAAGATGGTCAGAGGGATGCAGTAAACCTGAAGTGAAGCATCGGAATCTATAACTAGTGTCACGGGGATGGTTCAAAACATAGAGATTAGGAAGACTCAGTCTTCTGATACTTAAGTCGGCACTGGGCCTTTTGTATTTAATTCCGATGCAATTTCTGTGTTTCATCGTCAATCAGAAGGTCAGAGAGATACAGTAAACCTGAAGGGAAGCATCGGTTTCTATAACTAGTGTCACAGGTATGGTTCAAAACATAGTTAGAAAGAAGAGACATTCTTCTTGTACTTAAGTCGGCATTGTGCCTTTTTATTTAATCCCGATGCAATTTCTGTGTTTCATCTTCAATAAGAAAGTCCAAGGGATACAGTAAACCTGAAGTGAAGCATCGGAATCTATAACTAGTGTCACAGGAATGGTTCAAACATAGTCAGTAAGAAGAGTCAGTCTTCTTGTACGTAAGTCGGCATTGTGCCTTTTGTATTTAATTCCGATGCAATTTCAGTGCTTCATCGTCAATAAGAATGTCAGAGGGATACAGTAAACTTGAAGTGAAGCATCGGAATCTATAACTAGTGTCACAGGAATGGTTCAAAACATAGACAGTAAGAAGAGTCAGTCCTCTTGTACTTAAGTCGGTATTGTGCCGATTGTATTTAATTCCGATGCAATTTCTGTGTTTCATCGACAATAAGAAGGTCAGAGGGGTACAGTAAACCTGAAGTGAAGCATCGGAATCTATAACTAGTGTCACAGGAATGGTTCAAAGCATAGACAGTAGGAAGAGTCAGACTTCTCATACTTAAGTCGGCATTGCGCCTTTTGTATTTAATTCCGATGCAATTTCTGTGTTTCGTCGTCAATAAGAAGGTCCAAGGGATGCAGTAAATCAGAAATGAAGCATCGGAATCTATAAGTAGTGTCAGAGGAATGGTTCAAACATAGACAGTAAGATGAGTCAGTCTTCTTGTACGTAAGTCGGCATAGGGCCTTTTTATTTAATCCCGATGCAATTTCTGTGTTTCATCTTCAATAAGAAAGTCCAAGGGATACAGTAAACCTGAAGTGAAGCATCGGAATCTATAACTAGTGTCACAGGAATGGTTCAAACATAGTCAGTAAGAAGAGTCAGTCTTCTTGTACGTAAGTCGGCATTGTGCCTTTTGTATTTAATTCCGATGCAATTTCTGCGTTTCATCGTAAATAAGAAGGTCAGAGCGATACAGTAAACCTGAAGTGTAGCATCGGAATCTATAACTAGTGTCACGGGGATGGTTCAAAACATAGAGATTAGGAAGAGTCAGTCTTCTTATACTTAAGTAGGCACTGTGCCTTTTGTATTTAACTCCGATGCAATTTCTGTGTTTCATCGTCAATAAGAAGGTCAGATGGATACAGTAAACCTGAAGGGAAGCATCGGTATCTATAACTAGTGTCACAGGTATGGTTCAAAACATAGTCTATAAGAAGAAACATTCTGCTTGTACTGAAGTCGGCATTGTGCCTTTTTATTTAAACCCGTTGCAATTTCTGTGTTTCATCGTCAATAAGAAGGTCCAAGGGATACAGTAAACCTGAAGTGAAGCATCGGAATCTATAACTAGTGTCACAGGAATGGTTCAAAACATAGACAGTAGGAAGAGTCAATCTTCTTGTACTTAAGTCGGCATCGTGCCTTTCCTATTTAATTCCGATGCAATTTCTGTGTTTCATCGTCAATAAAAAGGGCAAAGGGATACAGTAAACGTTAAGTGAATCATCGGAACCTATAACTAGTGTCACAGGAATTCTTCTTAACATAGACAGTAGGAAGTGTCAGACCTCTTGTTCTTAAGTCGGCATTGTGCCTTTTGTATTTAATTCCGATTTAATTTCTGTGTTTCATCGTCAATAAGAAGGTCCAAGGGATACAGTAAACCCGAAGTAAAGCATCGGAATCTATAACTAGTGTCACAGGGATGGATCAAAACATAGACAGTAGGAAGAGTCAGTCTTCTTGTACTTAAGTCGGCATTGTGCCTTTTCTATTTAATTCCGATGCAATTTCTGTGTTTCATCGTCAATGAGAAGTTCAGAGGGATACAGTAAAACTGGAGTGAAGCATCAGAATCTGTATCTAGTGTCACAGGAGTGGTTCAAAACGTAGACAGTAAGAAGAGTCAGTCTACTTGTACCTAAGTCGGCATTGTGCCTTTTGTATTTCATCCCGATGCAATTCCGGTGTAATATCGTCAATAAGAAGGTCAGAGGGATACAATAAACCTGAAGTGAAGCATCGGAATCTATAACTAGTGTCACAGGAGTGGTTCAAAGCATAGTCAGTAGGAAGAGTCAGTCTTCTTGTACTTAAGTCGGCATTGTGCCTTTTGTATTTAATTCCGATGCAATTTCTGTGTTTCATCGTCAATAAGAAGGTCCAAGGGATACAGTAAACATGAAGTGAAGCATCGGAACCTATAAGTAGTGTCACAGGAACGGTTTAAACATAGATAGTAGGAAGAGTCTGTCTTCTTGTACTTAAGTCGGCATTGTGCCTTTTCTATTTAATTCCGATGCAATTTCTGTGTTTCATCGTCATTAAGAAGGTCCAAGGGATACAGTAAACATATTGTGAAGCATCGGAATCTAAAACTGGTCTCACAGGAAATGTTCACAAAATAGTCAGTATGAAGAGTCAGTCTTCTTGTACTTAAGTCGGCATTGTGCATTTTGTATTTAATTCCGATGCAATTTCTGTGTTTCATCATCAATAAGAAGGTCAGAGGGAAACAGTAAACCTGAAGTGAAGCATCGGAATATATAACTAGTGTCACAGGAATGGTTCAAGACATATACAGTAGGAAGAGTCAGTCTTCTTGTACTTAAGTCGGCATTGTGCTTTTTCTAATTATTTCCGATGCAATTTCTGTGTTTCGTCGTCATTAAGAAGGTCAAAGGGATACAGTAAACCTGAAGTGAAGCATCAGAATCAATAACTAGTGACACAGGAATGGTTCAAAACATAGACAGTAAGAAGAGTCAGTCTTCTTGTACTTATGTCGGCATTGTGCCTCTTGTATTTAATTCCGATGCAATATCTGTGTTTCATCGTCGATAAGAAGGTCCAACGGATACAGTAAACCTGAAGTGAAGCATCGGAATTTATAACTAGTGTCACAGATATTGTTCGAAACATAGACAGTAAAAATAGTCAGTCTTCTTGTACCTAAGTCGGCATTGTGCCTTTTGTATTTAATTTCGATGCAATTTCTGTGTTTCATCGTCAATAGGAAGGTCCAAGTGATACAATAAATATATAGTGAAGCATCGGAGTCTAAAACTGGTCTCACGGGAAATGTTCATAACATAGTCAGAAAGAAGAGTCAGTCTTCTTGAACTTAAGTCGGCATTGTGCCTGTTGTATTTAATTCCGATGCAATTTCAGTGCTTCATCGTCAATAAGAATGTCAGAGGGATACAGTAAACTTGAAGTGAAGCATCGGAATCTATAACTAGTGTCACAGGAATGGTTGAAAGCAGAGACAGTAGGAGGAGTCAGTCTTCTTGTACTTATGTCGGCATTGTGCCTTTCCTATTTAATTCCGATGCAATTTCTGTGTTTCGTCGTCAACAAGAAGGTCCAAGGGATGCAGTAAACCTGAAGTGAAGCATCGGAATCTATAACTAGTGTCACAGGAATGGTTCAAAGCATAGACAGTAAGAACATTTAGTCCTCTTGTACTTAAGTCGGCATTGTGCCTATTGTATTTAATTCCGATGCAATTTCTGTGTTTCATCGACAATAAGAACGTCAGAGGGGTACAGTAAACCTGAAGTGAAGCATCGGAATCTATAACTAGTGTCACAGGAATGGTTCAAAACATAGACAGTAGGAAGAGTCAGTCTTCTTGTACTTAAGTCGGCATTGTGCCTTTTGTATTTAATTCCGATGCAATTTCGGTGTTTCGTCGTCAATAAGAAGGTCCAAGGGATGCAGTAAACCTGAAGTGAAGCATCGGAATCTATAATTAGTGTCAGAGGAATGGTTCAAAACATAGACAGTAAGAAGTGTCAGTCTTCTTGTACGTAAGTCGGCATTGTGCCTTTTGTATTTAATTCCGATGAAATTTCTGTGTTTCAGCGTCAATAGGATGGTCAGAGGGATACAGTAAACCTGAAGTGAAGCATCGGAATCTATAACTAGTGTCACGGGGATGGTTCAAAACATAGGGATTAGGAAGACT
This sequence comes from Schistocerca americana, assembly GCF_021461395.2. NCBI lineage: Eukaryota > Metazoa > Arthropoda > Insecta > Orthoptera > Acrididae > Schistocerca > Schistocerca americana. Next base: position 2,287,555 of record NW_025726104.1, read on the forward strand.
CAGTCTTCTGATACTTAAGTCGGCACTGGGCCTTTTGTATTTAATTCCGATGCAATTTCTGTGTTTCATCGTCAATCAGAAGGTCAGAGAGATACAGTAAACCTGAAGGGAAGCATCGGTTTCTATAACTAGTGTCACAGGTATGGTTCAAAACATAGTTAGTAAGAAGAGACATTCTTCTTGTACTTAAGTCGGCATTGTGCCTTTTTATTTAATCCCGATGCAATTTCTGTGTTTCATCTTCAATAAGAAGGTCCAAGGGATACAGTAAACCTGAAGTGAAGCATCGGAATCTATAACTAGTGTCACAGGAATGGTTCAAACATAGTCAGTAAGAAGAGTCAGTCTTCTTGTACGTAAGTCGGCATTGTGCCTTTTGTATTTAATTCCGATGCAATTTCAGTGCTTCATCGTCAATAAGAATGTCAGAGGGATACAGTAAACTTGAAGTGAAGCAGCGGAATCTATAACTAGTGTCACAGGAATGGTTCAAAGCATAGACAGTAGGAAGAGTCAGTCTTCTTGTACTTGAGTCGGCACTGTGCCTTTTGTATTTATTTCCGATGCAATTGCTGTGTTTCATCGTCAATAAGGAGGTCAGAGGGATACAGTAAACCTGAAGTGAAGCATCGGAATCTATAACTAGTGTCACAGGAATGGTTCAAGACATAGACAGTAGGAAGAGTCAATCTTCTTGTACTTAAGTCGGCATTGTGCCTTTCCTATTTAATTCCGATGCAATTTCTGTGTTTCATCGTCAATAAAAAGGTCAAAGGGATACAGTAAACGTGAAGTGAATCATCGGAATCTATAACTAGTGTCACAGGAATTGTTCATAACATAGACAGTAGGAAGAGTCAGACATCTTGTCCTTAAGTCGGCAATGTGACTTTTGTGTTTAATTCCGATTTAATTTCTGTGTTTCATCGTCAATAAGCAGGTCCAAGGGATACAGTAAACCTGAAGTAAAGCATCGAAATCTATAACTAGTGTCACAGGGATGGTTCAAAACATAGACAGTAGGAAGAGTCAGTCTTCTTGTACTTAAGTCGGCATTGTGTCTTTTCTATTTAATTCCGATGCAATTTCTGTGTTTCATCGTCAATGAGAAGGTCAAAGGGATACAGTAAAACTGAAGTGAAACATCAGAATCTGTATCTAGTGTCATAGGAGTGGTTCAAAACATAGACAGTAAAAAGAGTCAGTCTACTTGTACTTAAGTCGGCATTGTGCCTTTTGTATTGAATTCCGATGCAATTTCTGTGTTTCATCGTAAATAAGAATGTCAGCGGGATACAGTAAACCTGAAGTGCAGCATCGGAATCTATAACTAGAGTCACAGGAATGGTTCTAAGCATAGACAGTAAGAAGAGTCAGTCTTCTTGTACTTAATTGGGCATTGTGCCTTTTGTGTTTAATTCCGATGCAATTTCTGTGTTTCATCGTCAAATAGAAGGTCCAAGTGATACAATAAACATATAGCGAAGCATCGGAGTCTAAAACTGGTCTCACAGGAAATGTTCATAACATAGTCAGAATAAAGAGTCAGTCTTCTTGTACTTAAGTCTTCATTGTGCCTCTTGTATTTAATTCCGATGCAATTTCTGTGTTTCATCGTCAATAAGCAGGTCAGAGAGATACAGTAAACCTGAAGTGAAGCATCGGAATCTATAACTAGTGTCACAGGAATGGTTCAAAACAGAGACAGTAGGAAGAGTCAGTCTTCTTGTACTTAAGTCGGCATTGTGCCTTTCCTATTTAATTCCGATGCAATTTCTGTGATTCGTCGTCAATAAGAAGGTCCAAGGGATGCAGTAAACCTGAAGTGAAGCATCGGAATCTATAACTAGTGTCACAGGAATGGTTCAAAGCATAGACAGTAAGAAGAGTCAGTCCTCTTGTACTTAAGTCGGCATTGTGCCTATTGTATTTACTTCCGATGCAATTTCTGTGTTTCATCGACAATAAGAAGATCAGAGAGGTACACTAAACCCGAAGAGAAGCATCGGAATCTGTAACTAGTGTCACAGGAATGGTTCAAAACATAGACAGCAGGAAGATTCAATCTTCTTGTACTTAAGTCGGCAATGTGCCTTTTGTACTTAATTCCGATGGAATTTCTGTGTTTCGTCGTCAATGAGAGGGTCCAAGGGATACAGTAAACCTGAAGTGAAGCATCGGAATCTGTAATTAGTGTCAGAGGATTGGTTCAAAACATAGACAGTAAGAAGAGTCAGTCTTCTTGTACGTAAGTCGGCATTGTGCCTTTTGTATTTAATTCCGATGCAATTTCTGTGTTTCAGCGTCAATAAGATGGTCAGAGGGATACAGTAAACCTGAAGTGAAGCATCGGAATCTATAACTAGTGTCACGGGGATGGTTCAAAACATAGAGATTAGGAAGAGTCAGTCTTCTGATACTTAAGTCGGCACTGGGCCTTTTGTATTTAATTCCGATGCAATTTCTGTGTTTCATCGTCAATCAGAAGGTCAGAGAGATACAGTAAACCTGAAGGGAAGCATCGGTTTCTATAACTAGTGTCACAGGTATGGTTCAAAACATAGTTAGTAAGAAGAGACATTCTTCTTGTACTTAAGTCGGCATTGTGCCTTTTTATTTAATTCCGATGCAATTTCTGTGTTTCATCTTCAATAAGAAGGTCCAAGGGATACAGTAAACCTGAAGTGAAGCATCGGAATCTATAACTAGTGTCACAGGAATGGTTCAAACATAGTCAGTAAGAAGAGTCAGTCTTCTTGTACTTAAGTGGGCATTGTGCCTTTTGTATTTAATTCCGATGCAATTTCGGTGTTTCGTCGTCAATAAGAAGGTCCAAGGGATGCAGTAAACCTGAAGTGAAGCATCGGAATCTATAATTAGTGTCAGAGGAATGGTTCAAAACATAGACAGTAAGAAGAGTCAGTCTTCTTGTACGTAAGTCGGCATTGTGCCTTTTGTATTTAATTCCGATGCAATTTCTGTGTTTTAGCGTCAATAGGATGGTCAGAGGGATAAAGTAAACCTGAAGTGAAGCATCGGAATCTATAACTAGTGTCACGGGGATGGTTCAAAACATAGGGATTAGGAAGACTCAGTCTTCTGATACTTAAGTCGGCACTGGGCCTTTTGTATTTAATTCCGATGCAATTTCTGTGTTTCATCGTCAATCAGAAGGTCAGAGAGATACAGTAAACTTGAAGGGAAGCATCGGTTTCTATAACTAGTGTCACAGGTATGGTTCAAAACATAGTTGGTAAGAAGAGAAATTCTTCTTGTACTTAAGTCGGCATTGTGCCTTTTTATTTAATCCCGATGCAATTTCTGAGTTTCATCTTCAATAAGAAGGTCCAAGGGATACAGTAAACCTGAAGTGAAGCATCGGAATCTATAACTAGTGTCACAGGAATGGTTCAAACATAGTCAGTAAGAAGAGTCAGTCTTCTTGTACGTAAGTCGGCATTGTGCCTTTTGTATTTAATTCCGATGCAATTTCAGTGCTTCATCGTCAATAAGAATGTCAGAGGGATACAGTAAACTTGAAGTGAAGCATCGGAATCTATAACTAGTGTCACAGGAATGGTTCAAAGCATAGACAGTAAGAAGAGTCAGTCTTCTTGTACTTAAGTCGGCATTGTGGCTTTTCTATTTAATTCCGATGCCATTTCTGTGTTCCATTGTCCATAAGAAGGTCAGAGGGATACAATAAACCTCAAGTGAAGCATCGGAATCTATAACTAGTGTCACAGCAATGGTTCAAAACAGAGACAGTAGGAAGAGTCAGTCTTCTTGTACTTAAGTCGCATTGTGCCTTTCCTATTTAATTCCGATGCAATTTCTGTGTTTCGTCGTCAATAAGAAGGTCCAAGGGATGCAGTAAACCTGAAGTGAGGCATCGGAATCTATAACTAGTGTCACAGGAATGGATCAAAGCATAGACAGTAAGAAGAGTCAGTCCTCTTGTACTTAAGTCGGTATTGTGCCTATTGTATTTAATGCCGATGCAATTTCTGTGTTTCATCGACAATAAGAAGGTCAGAGGGGTACAGTAAACCTGAAGTGAAGCATCGGAATCTATAACTAGTGTCACAGGAATGGTTCAAAGCATAGACAGTACGAAGAGTCAGACTTCTTGTACTTAAGTCGGCACTGCGCCTTTTGTATTTAATTCCGATGCAATTTCTGTGTTTCGTCGTCAATAAGAAGGTCCAAGGGATGCAGTAAACCTGAAGTGAAGCATCGGAATCTATAACTAGTGTCAGAGGAATGGTTCAAATCATAGACAGTAAGATGAGTCAGTCTTCTTGTACGTAAGTCGGCATTGTGCCTTTTGTGTTTAATTCCGATGCAATTTCTGTGTTTCATCGTAAATAAGAAGGTCAGAGGGATACAGTAAACCTGAAGTGAAGCATCGGAATCTATACCTAGTGTCACAGGAATGGTTCAAAACATAGACAGTAGGAAGAGTCAGTCTTCTTGTACTTGAGTCGGCATTGTGCCTTTTGTATTTATTTCCGATGCAATTGCTGTGTTTCATCGTCAGTAAGGAGGTCAGAGGGATACAGTAAACCTGAAGTGAAGCATCGGAATCTATAACTAGTGTCACAGGAATGGTTCAAAACATAGACAGTAGGAAGAGTCAATCTTCTTGTACTTAAGTCGGCATTGGGCCTTTCCTATTTAATTCCGATGCAATTTCTGTGTTTCATCGTCAATAAAAAGGTCAAAGGGATACAGTAAACGTGAAGTGAATCATCGGAATCTATAACTAGTGTCACAGGAATTGTTCATAACATAGACAGTAGGAAGAGTCAGACATCTTGTCCTTAAGTCGGCATTGTGCCTTTTGTATTTAATTCCGATTTAATTTCTGTGTTTCATCGTCAATAAGAAGGTCCAAGGGATACAGTAAACCTGAAGTAAAGCATCGGAATCTATAACTAGTGTCACAGGGATGGTTCAAAACATAGACAGTAGGAAGAGTCAGTCTTCTTGTACTTAAGTCGGCATTGTGTCTTTTCTATTTAATTCCGATGCAATTTCTGTGTTTCATCGTCAATGAGAAGGTCAGAGGGATACAGTAAAACTGAAGTGAAGCATCAGAATCTGTATCTAGTGTCATAGGAGTGGTTCAAAACATAGACAGTAAGAAGAGTCAGTCTACTTGTACTTAAGTCGGCATTGTGCCTTTTGTATATAATTCCGATGCAATTTCTGTGTTTCATCGTAAATAAGAATGTCAGAGGGATACAGTAAACCTGAAGTGAAGCATCGGAATCTATAACTAGAGTCACAGGAATGGTTCTAAGCATAGACAGTAAGAAGAGTCAGTCTTCTTGTACTTAATTCGGCATTGTGCCTTTTGTGTTTAATTCCGATGCAATTTCTGTGTTTCATCGTCAATAAGAAGGTCCAAGTGATACAATAAACATACAGCGAAGCATCGGAGTCTAAAACTGGTCTCACAGGAAATGTTCATAACATAGTCAGAATAAAGAGTCAGTCTTCTTGTACTTAAGTCTTCATTGTGCCTCTTGTATTTAATTCCGAAGCAATTTCTGTGTTTCATCGTCAATAAGCAGGTCAGAGGGATACAGTAAACCTGAAGTGAAGCATCGGAATCTATAACTAGTGTCACAGGAATGGTTCAAAACAGAGACAGTAGGAAGAGTCAGTCTTCTAGTACTTAAGTCGGCATTGTGCCTTTCCTATTTAATTCCGATGCAATTTCTGTGTTTCGTCGTCAATAAGAAGGTCCAAGGGATGCAGTAAACCTGAAGTGAAGCATCGGAATCTATAACTAGTGTCACAGGAATGGTTCAAAGCATAGACAGTAAGAAAAGTCAGTCCTCTTGTACTTAAGTCGGCATTGTGCCTATTGTATTTACTTCCGATGCAATTTCTGTGTTTCATCGACAATAAGAAGGTCAGAGGGGTACACTAAACCCGAAGAGAAGCATCGGAATCTGTAACTAGTGTCACAGGAATGGTTCAAAACATAGACAGCAGGAAGATTCAATCTTCTTGTACTTAAGTCGGCAATGTGCCTTTTGTACTTAATTCCGATGGAATTTCTGTGTTTCGTCGTCAATGAGAGGGTCCAAGGGATACAGTTAACCTGAAGTGAAGCATCGGAATCTATAATTAGTGTCAGAGGAATGGTTCAAAACATAGGCAGTAAGATGAGTCAGTCTTCTTGTACGTAAGTCAGCATTGTGCCTTTTGTATTTAATTCCGATGCAATTTCTGTGTTTCATCGTAAATAAGAAGGTCAGAGGGATACAGTAAACCTGACGTGAAGCATCGGAATCTATAACTATTGTCTCGGGGATGGTTCGAAACATAGAGATTAGGAAGAGTCAGTCTTCTTATACTTAAGTCGGCACTGTGCCTTTTGTATTTAATTCCGATGCACTTTCTGTGTTTCATCGTCAATTAGAAGGTCAGAGGGATACAGTAGACCTGAAGGGAAGCATCGGTATCTATAACTAGTGTCACAGCTATGGTTAAAAACATAGTCAGTAAGAAGAGACATTCTTCTTGTACTTAAGTCAGCATTGTGCCCTTTTATTTAATCCCGATGCAATTTCTGTGTTTCATCGTCAATAAGAAGGTCCAAGGGATACAGTAAACCTGAAGTGAAGCATCGGAATCTATAATTAGTGTCACAGGAATGGTTCAAACATAGTCAGTAAAAAGAGTCAGTCTTCTTGTACTTAAGTCGGCATTTTGACTTTTCTATTTAATTCCGATGCAATTTCTGAGTTTCATCGTCAATAGGAAGATCTGAGGGATACTGTAAACCTGAAGAGAAGCATCGGAATCTATAACTAGTGTCACAGGAATGGTTCAAAACATAGACAGTAGGAAGAGTCAGTCTACTTGTACTTGAGTCGGCATTGTGCCTTTTGTATTTACTTCCGATGCAATTTCTGTGTTTCATCGACAATAAGAAGGTCAGAGGGGTACACTAAACCCGAAGAGAAGCATCGGAATCTATAACTAGTGTCACAGGAATGGTTCAAAACATAGACAGCAGGAAGATTCAATCTTCTTGTACTTAAGTCGGCAATGTGCCTTTTGTATTTAATTCCGATGCAATTTCTGTGTTTCGTCGTCAATGAGAGGGTCCAAGGGATACAGTTAACCTGAAGTGAAGCATCGGAATCTATAATTAGTGTCAGAGGAATGGTTCAAAACATAGGCAGTAAGATGAGTCAGTCTTCTTGTACGTAAGTCAGCATTGTGCCTTTTGTATTAAATTCCGATGCAATTTCTGTGTTTCATCGTAAATAAGAAGGTCAGAGGGATACAGTAAACCTGACGTGAAGCATCGCAATCGATAACTAGTGTCACGGGGATGGTTCGAAACATAGAGATTAGGAAGAGTCAGTCTTCTTATACTTAAGTCGGCACTGTGCCTTTTGTATTTAATTTCGATGCAATTTCTGTGTTTCATCGTCAATTAGAAGGTCAGAGGGATACAGTAAACCTGAAGGGAAGCATCGGTATCTATAACTAGTGTCACAGGTATGGTTCAAAGCATAGTCAGTAAGAAGAGACATTCTTCTTGTACTTAAGTCGGCATTGTGCCCTTTTATTTAATCCCGATGCAATTTCTGTGTTTCATCGTCAATAAGGAGGTCAGAGGGATACAGTAAGCCTGAAGTGAAGCATCGGAATCTATAACTAGTGTCACAGGAATGGTTCAAAACATAGACAGGAGGAAGAGTCATTCTTCTTGTACTTAAGTCGGCATTGTGGCTTTTCTATGTAATTCCGATGCAATTTCTGTGTTTCATCATCAAGAAGAAGGTCAGAGGGATACAGTAAACCTGAAGTGATGCATCGGAATGTATAACTAGTGTCACAGGAATGGTTCAAAACATAGACATTATGAAGTGTCAGTCTTCCTGTACTTGAGTCGGTGTTGTGCCTTTTGTATTTAATTCCGATGCAATTTCGGTGTTTCATCGTCAATACGAAGGTCAGAGGGATACAGTAAACCTGAAGTGAAGCATCGGAATCTATAACTAGTGACACAGGAATGGTTCAAAACATACACAGCAAGAAGAGTCAGTTTTCTTGTACTTAAGTCGGCATTGTGCCTATAGTATTTAATTCCGATGCAATTTCTGTGTTTCATCGTCAATAAGAAGGTCCAAGGGTTACAGTCAACCTGAAGTGATGCATTAGAATCTCTAACTAGTGTTACAGGAATGGTTGAAAACATAGACAGTATGAAGAGTCAGTCTACTTGTACCTAAGCCGGATTGTGCCTTTTGTATTTAATCCCGGTGCAATATCTGTGTTTCATCGTCAATAAGAAGGTCCAAGGGAGACAGTACACCTGAAGTAAAGCATCGGAACCTATAACTAGTGTCACAGGAATGGTTCAAATCATAGACAGTAAGAAGACTCAGTCTTCTTGTACTTAAGTCGGCATTGTCTCTTTTCTATTTAATTCCGATGCAATTTCTGTGTTTCATCATCAAGAAGAAGGTCAGAGGGATACAGTAAACCTGAAGTGAAGCTCGGAATGTATAACTAGTGTCACAGGAATGGTTCAAAACATGGACAGTATGAAGAGTCAGTCTTCTTGTACTTGAGTAGGCATTGTGCCTTTTGTATTTAAATCCGATGCAATTTCTGTGTTTCGTCGTCAATAAGAAGGTCAGAGGGATACAGTAAACCTGAAGTGAAACATCGGTATCTATAACTAGTGTCACAGGAATGGTTCAAAACATACACGGCAAGCAGAGTCCATCTTCTTGTACTTAAGTCGGCATTGTGGATTTTGTATTTAATTCCGATGCAATTTCTGTGTTTCATCGTCAATAAGAAGGTCCAAGGGATTCAGTAAACACATAGTGATGCATCGGAATCTAAAACTAGTCACAAGAGAATTGTTCAAATCATAGTCAGTAAGAAGAGTCAGTCTTTTTGTACTTAAGTCGGCATTGGGGATTCTGTATTTAATTCCGATGCAATTTCTGTGTTTCATCATCAATAAGAAGGTCAGAGGAATGCAGTAAACCTGAAGTGAAGCATCGAAATCTATAACTAGTGTCACAGAAAAGGTTCAAAACATAGACAGTAAGAAGAGTCTGTCTTCTCGTACTTAAGTCGGCATTGTGCCTTTTGTATTTAATTCCGATGCAATTTCTGTGTTTCATCGTCAATAAGATGGTCCAAGGGATACAGTAAACCTGAAGTGAATCGTTGGAATCTATAACTAGTGTCACAGGGATGGTTAAAACATAGACAGTAGGAAGAGTCAGTCTTCTTGTACTTAAGTCGGCATTGTGCCTTTTCTATTTAATTCCGATGCAATTTCTGTGTTTCATCGTCAATATGAAGGTCCAAGGGATACAGTAAACATATAGTGAAGCATCGGAATCTAAAACTGGTCTCACAGGAAATGTTCACAAAATAGTCAGTATGAAGAGTCAGTCTCCTTGTACTTAAGTCGGCATTGTGCATTTTGTATTTAATTCCGATTCAATTTCTGTGTTTCATCGTCAATAGGAAGGTCAAAGGGAAACAGTAAACCTGAAGTGAAGCATCGGAAACTATAACTAGTGTACAGGAATGGTTCAAAACATAGTCAGAAAGAAGAGTCAGTCTTCTTGTACTTAAGTCGGCATTGTGCCTTTTGTATTTAATACCGATGCAATTACTGTGTTTCATCGTCAATAAGAAGGTCAGAGGGATACAGTAAACCTGAAGTGAAGCATCGGAATCTATAACTAGTGTCACAGGAATGGTTCAAAGCAGAGACAGTAGGAAGAGTCAGTCTTCTTGTACTTAAGTCGGCATTGTGCCTTTCCTATTTAATTCCGATGCAATTTCTGTGTTTTGTCGTCAATAAGAAGGTCCAAGGGATGCAGTAAACCTGAAGTGTAGCATCGGAATCTATAACTAGTGTCACAGGAATGGTTCAGAACAGAGACAGTAGGAAGAGTCAGTCCTCTTGTACTTAAGTCGGCATTGTGGCTTTCCTATTCAATTCCGATGCAATTTCTGTGTTTCGTCGTCAATAAGAAGGTCCAAGGGATGCAGTAAACCTGAAGTGTAGCATCGGAATCTATAACTAGTGTCACAGGAATTGTTCAAAGCATAGACAGTAAGAAGAGTCAGTCCTCTTGTGCTTAAGTCGGCATTGTGGCTATGGTATTTAAGTCCGATGCAATTTCTGTGTTTCATCGACAATAAGAAGGTCAGAGGGGTACAGTACACCTGAAGTAAAGCATCGGAATCTATAACTAGTGTCACAGGAATGGTTCAAAACATAGACAGCAGGAAGATTCAGTCTTCTTGTACTTAAGTCGGCATTGAACCTTTTGTATTTAATTCCGATGCAATTTCTGTGTTTCGTCGTCAATGAGAGGGTCCAAGGGATACAGTAAACCTGAAGTGAAGCATCGGAATCTATAATTAGTGTCAGAGGAATGGTTCAAAACATAGACAGTAAGATGGGTCAGTCTTCTTGTACGTAAGTCGGCATTGTGCCTTTTGTATTTATTTCCGATGCAATTTCTGTGTTTCATCGTCAATAAGAAGGTCAGAGGGATTCAGTAAACCTGAAGTGAAGCATCGGAATCTATAACTAGTGTCACGGGGATGGTTCAAAACATAGAGATTTGGAAGAGTCAATTTTCTTATACTTAAGTCGGCACTGTGCCTTTTGTATTTAATTCCGATGCAATTTCTGTGTTTCATCGTCAATTAGAAGGTCAGAGTGTTACAGTAAACCTGAAGAGAAGCATCGGTATCTATAACTAGTGTCACAGGTATGGTTCAAAACATAGTCAGTGAGAAGAGACATTCTTCTTGTACTTAAGTCGGCATTGTGCCTTTTTATTTAATCCCGATGCAATTTCTGTGTTTCATCGTCAATAAGAAGGTCCAAGGGATACAGTAAACCTGAAGTGAAGCATCGGAATCTATAACTAGTGTCACAGGAATGGTTCAAACATAGTCAGTAAGAAGAGTCAGTCTTCTTGTACTTAAGTCGGCATTGTGCCATTTCTATTTATTTCCGATGCAATTTCTGTGTTTCATCGTCAATAAGAAGGTCCAAGGGATACAGTAAACCTGAAGTGAAGCATCGGTATCTATAACTAGTGTCACAGGAATGGTTCAAATCATAGACAGTAGGAAGAGTCAGTCTTCTTGTACTTAAGTCGGCATTGTGCTATTTCTATTTATTTCCGATGCAATTTCTGTGTTTCGTCGTCAATAAGAAGGTCAAAGGGAAACAGTAAACCTGAACTGAAGCATCGGAATCTATAACTAGTGTCACAGGAATGGTTCAAAACATAGACAGTAGGAAGAGTCATTCTTCTTGTACTTAAGTCGGCATTGTGCCATTTCCATTTATTTCCGATGCAATTTCTGTGTTTCATCGTCAATAAGAAGGTCCAAGTGATACAGTAAACCTGAAGTGAAGCATCGGAAACTATAACTAGTGTCACCGGAATGGTTCATAACATAGACAGTAGGAAGAGTCAGACTTCTTGTACGTAAGTCGGCATTGTGCCTTTTGTATTTAATTCCGATATAATTTCTGTGTTTCATCGTCAATAAGAGGGTCCAAGAGATACAGTAAACCTGAAGTAAAGCATAGGAATCTATAACTAGTGTCACAGGGATGGTTCAAAGTATAGACAGAAGGAAGAGTCAGTCTTCTTGTCCTTAAGTCGGCATAGTGCCTTTCGTATTTAATTACGATGCAATTTCTATGTTTCATCGTCAATGAGAAGGTCAGAGGGATACAGTAAAACTGAAGTAAAGCATCGGAATCTATAACTAGTGTCACAGGAATTGTTCAAATCATAGACAGTAGGAAGAGTCACTCTTCTTGTACTTAAGTCGGCATTGTGGCTTTTCTATTTAATTCCGATGCAATTTCTGTGTTTCATCATCAAGAAGAAGGTCAGAGGGATACAGTAAACCTGAAGTGAAGCATCGAAATGTATAACTTGTGTCACAGGTATGGTTCAAAACATAGACAGTACGAAGAGTCAGTCTTCTTGTACTTGAGTCGGCATTGTGCCTTTTGTATTTAATTCCGATGCAATTTCTGTGTTTCATCGTCAATAAGAAGGTCAGAGGGATACAGTAAACCTGAAGTGAAGCATCGGTATCTATAACTAGTGTCACAGGAATGGTTCAAAACATACACAGCAAGCAGAGTCAGTCTTCTTGTACTTAAGTCGGCATTGTGCCTTTTGTATTTAATTCCGATGCAATTTCTGTGTTTCATCGTCACTAAGAAGGTCCAAGGGTTACAGTAAACCTGAGGTGATGCATTGGAATCTATAACTAGTGTCACAGGAATGGTTCAAACACAGACAGTAGGAAGAGTCGGTCTTCTTGTACTTATGTCTGCATTTTGCCTTTTGTATTTAATTCCGATGCAATTTCTGTGTTTCATCGTCAATAAGAAGGTCCATGGGATACAGTAAACCTGAAGTGAAGCATCGGAATCTATAACTAGTGTCACAGGAATGGTTCAAAACATAGACAGTAAGAAGAGACAGTCTTCTTGTACTTAAGTCGGCATTGTGCCTTTTGTATTTAATCCCGATGCAATTTCTGTGTTTCATCGTCAATAAGAAGGTCCAAGGGAGACAGTACACCTGAAGTAAAGCATCGGAACCTATAACTAGTGTCACAGGAATGGTTCAAGTCATAGACAGTAAGAAGAGTCAGTCTTCTTGTACTTAAGTCGGCATTGTGGCTTTTCTATTTAATTCCGATGCAATTTCTGTGTTTCATCATCACGAAGAAGGTCAGAGGGATACAGTAAACCTGAAGTGAAGCATCGGAATGTATAACTAGTGTCACAGGAATGGTTCAAAACATAGACAGTATGAAGAGTCAGTCTTCTTGTACTTGAGTCGGCATTGTGCCTTTTGTATTTAATTCCGAAACAATTTCTGTGTTTCATCGTCAATAAGAAGGTCCAAGTGTTACAGTAAACCTGAAGTGATGCATCGGAAACTATAACTAGTGTCACAGGAATGGTTCAAATCATAGACAGTAGGAAGAGTAAGTGTTCTTGTACTTATGTCGGCATTATGCCTTTTGTATTTAATTCCGCTGCAATTTCTGTGTTTCATCGTCAATAAGAAGGTCCAAGGGATACAGTAAACCTGAAGTGAAACATCGGAATCTATAACTAGTGTCACAGGAATGGTTCAAAACATAGACAGTAAGAAGAGTCAGTCTTCTTGTACTTAAGTCGGCATTGTGCCTTTTGTATTTAATCCCGATGCAATTTCTGTGTTTCATCGTCAATAAGAAGGTCCAAGGGAGACAGTACACCTGAAGTAAAGCATCGGAACCTATAACTAGTGTCACAGGAATGGTTCAAGTCATAGACAGTAAGAAGAGTCAGTCTTCTTGTACTTAAGTCGGCATTGTGGCTTTTCTATTTAATTCCGATGCAATTTCTGTGTTTCATCATCACGAAGAAGGTCAGAGGGATACAGTAAACCTGAAGTGAAGCATCGGAATGTATAACTAGTGCATTGTGCCTTTTGTATTTCATTCCGATTCAAATTTCTGTGTTTCATCGTCAATAAAAAGGTCCAAGGGATACAGTAAACCTGAAGTGAAGCATCGGAATCTATAAGTAGTTTCACAGGAATGGTTCAAACATAGACAGTAAGAAGAGTCACTCTTCTAGTACTTAAGTCCGTATTGTGCCTTTTGTATATAATTTCGATGCAATTTCTGTGTTTCATCGTCAATAAGAAAGTCGAAGGGGTTCAGTAAGCACATAGTGAAGCATCGGAATCTAAAACTGGTCTCACAGGAAATGTTCAAATCGTAGTCAGTAAGAAGAGTCAGTCTTTTTGTACTTAAGTCGGCATTGTGGATTTTGTATTTAATTCCGATGAAATTTCTGTGTTTCATCATCAATAATAAGGTCAGAGGGATGCAGTAAACCTGAAGTGAAGCATCGGAATTTATAACTAGTGTCACAGAAAAGGTTCAAAACATAGACAGTGAGAAGAGTCTGTCTTCTCGTACTTAAGTCGGCATTGTGCCTCTTGTATTTAATTCCGATGCAATTTCTGTGTTTCATCGTCAATAAGATGGTCCAAGGGATACAGTAAACCTGAAGTGATTCATCGGAATCTATAACTAGTGTCACAGGAACGGTTAAAACATAGACAGTAGGAAGAGTCAGTCTTCTTGTACTTAAGTCGGCATTGTGCATTTTGTATTTAATTCCGATGCAATTTCTGTGTTTCATCATCAATAAGAAGGTCAGAGGGAAACAGTAAACCTGAAGTGAAGCATCGGAATCTATAACTAGTGCCACAGGAATGGTTCAAAACATAGACAGTAGGAAGAGTCAGTCTTCTTGTACTTAAGTCGGCATTGTGCCATTTCTATTTAATTCCGATGCAATTTCTGTGTTTCATCGTCAATTAGAAGGTCAGAGGGATACAGTAAACCTTAAATGAAGCATCGGAATCTATAACTAGTGTCACAGGAATGGTCAAAAGCAGAGACAGTAAGAAGGGTCAGTCTACTTGTACATAAGTCGGCATTGTGCCTTTTGTATTTAATCCCGGTGCAATTTATGTGTTTCATCGTCAATAAGAAGGTCCAAGGGAGACAGTACACCTGAAGTAAAGCATCGGAACCTATAACTAGTGTCACAGGAATGGTTCAAATCATAGACAGTAAGAAGACTCAGACTTCTTGTACTTAAGTCGGCATTGTGCCTTTTCTATTTAATTTCGTTGCAATTACTGTGTTTCATCATCAAGAAGAAGGTCAGAGGGATACAGTAAACCTGAAGTGAAGCATCGAAATGTATAACTTGCGTCACAGGAATGGTTCAAAACATAGACTGTATGAAGAGTCAGTCTTCTTGTACTTGAGTCGGCATTGTGCCTTTTGTATTTAATTCCGATGCAATTTCTGTGTTTCATCGTCAATAAGAAGGTCAGAGGGATACAGTAAACCTGAAGTGAAGCATCGGTATCTATAACTAGTGTCACAGGAATGGTTCAAAACATACACAGCAAGCAGAGTCAGTCTTCTTGTACTTAAGTCGGCATTGTGCCTTTTGTATTTATTTCCGATGCAATTTCTGTGTTTCATCGTCACTAAGAAGGTCCAAGGGTTACAGTAAACCTGAGGTGATGCATGGGAATCTATAACTAGTGTCACAGGAATGGTTCAAACACAGACAGTAGGAAGAGTCAGTCTTCTTGTACTTATGTCGGCATTTTGCATTTTGTATTTAATTCAGATGCAATTTCTGTGTTTCATCGTCAATAAGAAGGTCCAAGGGATACAGTAAACCTGAAGTGAAGCATCGGAATCTATAACTAGTGTCACAGAAAAGGTTCAAAACATAGACAGTAAGAAGAGTCAGTCTTCTTTTACTTAAGTCGGCATTGTGCCTTTTGTATTTAATCCCGATGCAATTTCTGTGTTTCATCGTCAATAAGAAGATCCAAAGGACACAGTACACCTGAAGTAAAGCATCGGAACCTATAACTAGTGTCACAGGAATGGTTCAAGTCATAGACAGTAAGAAGAGTCAGTCTTCTTGTACTTAAGTCGGCATTGTGCCTTTTGTATATAATTTCTATGCAATTTCTGTGTTTCATCGTCAATAAGAAGGTCCAAGGGGTTCAGTAAACACATAGTGAAGCATCGGAATCTAAAACTGGTCTCACAGGAAATGCTCAAATTATAGTCAGTAAGAAGAGTCAGTCTTTTTGTACTTAAGTCGGCATTGTGGATTTTGTATTTAATTCCGATGCAATTTCTGTGTTTCATTATCAATAAGAAGGTCAGAGGGAAACAGTAAACCTGAAGTGAAGCATCGGAATCTATAACTAGTGTCACAGGAATGGTTCAAATCATAGACAGTAGGAAGAGTCAGTCTTCTTGTACTTAAGTCGGCATTGTGCCATTTGTATTTAATTCCGATGCAGTTTCTGTGTTTCATCGTCAATAAGAAGGTTAGAGGGATACAGTAAACCTTAAATGAAGCATCGGAATCTATAACTAGTGTCACAGGAATGGTCAAAAGCAGAGACAGTAAGAAGAGTCAGTCTACTTGTACATAAGTCGGCATTGTGCCTTTTGTATTTAATTCCGATGCAGTTTCTGTGTTTCATCGTCAATAAGAAGGTCCAAGGGTTACAGTAAACCTGAAGTGATGCATCGGAATCTATAACTAGTGTCACAGGAATGGTTCAAATCATAGACAGTAGGAAGAGTAAGTGTTCTTGTACTTATGTCGGCATTGTGCCTTTTGCATTTAATTCCGATGCAATTTCTGTGTTTCATCGTCAATAAGAAGGTCCAAGGGATACAGTAAACCTGAAGTGAAGCATCGGAATCCATAAGTAGTGTCACAGGAATGGTTCAAAACATAGACAGTAAGAAGAGTCAGTCTTCTTGTACTTAAGTCGGCATTGTGCCTTTTGTATATAATTTCGATGCAATTTCTGTGTTTCATCGTCAATAAGAAGGTCCAAGGGGTTCAGTAAACACATAGTGAAGCATCGGAATCTAAAACTGGTCTCACAGGAAATGTTCAAATCATAGTCAGTAAGAAGAGTCAGTCTTTTTGTACTTAAGTCGGCATTGTGGATTTTGTATTTAATTCCGATGCAATTTCTGTGTTTCATCATCAAGAAGAAGGTCAGAGGGATGCAGTAAACCTGAAGTGAAGCATCGGAATCTAAAACTGGTCTCACAGGAAATGTTCACAAAATAGTCAGTATGAAGAGTCAGTCTTCTTGTACTTAAGTCGGCATTGTGCATTTTGTATTTAAATCCGATGCAATTTCTGTGTTTCATCATCAATAAGAAAGTCAGTGGGAAACAGTAAACCTGAAGTGAAGCATCGGAATCTATAACTAGTGTCACAGGAATGGTTTAAAACATAGACAGTAGGAAGAGTCAGTCTTCCTGTACTTAAGTCGGCATTGTGCCATTTCTATTTAATTCCGATGCAATTTCTGTGTTTCATCGTCAATAAGAAGGTCAGAGGGATACAGTAGACCTTAAATGAAGCATCGGAATCTATAACTAGTGTCACAGGAATGGTCAAAGCAGAGACAGTAGGAAGAGTCAGTCTTCTTGTACTTAAGTCGGCATTGTGCCTTTTCTATTTAATTCCGATGCAAATTCTGTGTTCCGTCGTCAATAAGAAGGGCCAAGGGATACAGTATACGTGAAGTGAAGCATCGGAATCTATAACTACTGTCACAGGAATGGTTCAAAACATAGACAGTAATAACAGTCAGTTTTCTTGTACTTATGTCGGCATTGTGCGTTTCTATTTAATTCCGATGCAATTTCTGTGTTTCATCGTCAATAAGAGGCTCAGAGGGATACAGTAAACCTGAAGTGAAGCATCGGAATCCATAACTAGTGTCACAGGAATGGTTCAAACATAGGCAATAGGACGGGTCAGACTTCTTGTACTTAAGTCGGCATCGTGCTTTTCCTATTTAATTCCGATGCAATTTCTGTGATTCATCGACAATAAGAAGGTCAGAGGGGTACAGTAAACCTGAAGTGAAGCATCGGAATCTATAACTAGTGTCACAGGAATGGTTCAAATCAGAGACAGTAGGAAGAGTCAGTCTTCCTGTACTTAAGTCGGCATTGTGCCCTTTGTTTATAATTCCGATGCAATTTCTGTGTTTCGTCGTCAATACGAAGGTCAGAGGGGTATAGTAAACCTGAAGGGAAGCATCGGAATCTATAACTAGTGTCACGGGGATGGTTCAAAACATAGAGATTAGGATCAGTCAGTCTTCTTATACGTAAGTTGGCACTGTGCCTTTTGTATTTAATTCCGATGCAATTTCTATGTTTCATCGTCAATAAGAAGGTCAGAGGGGTACAGTAATCCTGAGGGGAAGCATCGGTATCTATAACTAGTGTCACAGGTATGGTTCAAATCATAGTCAGTAAGAAGAGACATTCTTCTTGTACTTAAGTCGGCATTGTGCCTTTTTATTTAATCCATACGCAATTTCTGTGTTTCATCGTCAATAAGAAGGTCCAAGGGATACAGTAAACCTAAAATGAAGCATCAGAATCAATAACTAGTGACACAGGAATGGTTCAAAACATAGACTGTAAGAAGAGTCAGTCTTCTTGTACCTAAGTCGGCATTGTGCCTTTTGTATTTAATTCCGATGCAATTTCGGTGTTTCATCGTCAATAAGAAGGTCCAAGTGATACAGTAAACCTGAAGTGAAGCATCGGAAACTATAACTCGTGTCACCGGAATGATTCAAAACATAGCCAGTAGGAAGAGTCAGTCTTCTTTCACTTACGTCGGCATTGTGCCTTTTGTATTTAATTCCGATGCAATTTCTGTGTTTCATCGTAAATACGAAGGTCAGAGGGATACAGTAAACCTGAAGTGAAGCATCGGAATCTATAACTAGTGTCACAGGAATTTTTCTAAACATAGTCAGTAAGAAGAATCAGTCTTCTTGTACTTAATTCGGCATTGTGCATTTTGTATTTAATTCCGATGCAATTTCTGTGTTTCATCGTCAATAAGAAGGTCCAAGTGATACAGTAAACATATAGTGAAGCATTGGAGTCTTAAACTGGTCTCACAAGAAATGTTCATAACATAGTCAGAAAGAAGAGTCAGTCTTCTTGTACTTAAGTCGGCATTGTGCCTTTTGTATTTAATTCCGATGCAATTTCTGTGTTTCATCGTCAATAAGAAGGTCAGAGGGATGCAGTAAACCTGAAGTGAAGCATCGGAATCTATAACTAGTGTCACAGGAATGGTTCAAAACAGAGACAGTAGGAAGAGTCAGTCTTCTTGTACTTAAGTCGGCATTGTGCCTTTCCTATTTATTTCCGATGCAATTTCTGTGTTTCGTCGTCAATAAGAAGGTCCAAGGGATGCAGTAAACCTGACGTGAAGAATCGGAATCTATAACTAGTGTCACAATAATGGTTCAAAGCATAGACAGTAAGAGGAGTCAGTCCTCTTGTACTTAAGTCGGCATTGTGCCTATTGTATTTAATTCCGATGCAATTTCTGTGTTTCATCGACAATAAGAAGGTCAGAGGGGTACAGTAAACCTGAAGTGAAGCATCGGAATCTATAACTAGTGTCACAGGAATGGTTCAAACCATAGACAGTAGGAAGAGTCAGTCTTCTTAACCTTAAGTCGGCATTGTGCATTTTGTATTTAATTCCGATGCAATTTCTGTGTTTCGTCGTCAATAAGAAGGTCCAAGGGATGCAGTAAACCTGAAGTGAAGCATCGGAATCTATAATTAGTGTCAGAGGAATTGTTCAAAACATAGACAGTAAGATGAGTCAGTCTTCTTGTACGTAAGTCGGCGTTGTGCCTTTTGTATTTAATTCCGATGCAATTTCTGTGTTTCATCGTCAATAAGAAGGTCAGTGGGATACAGTAAACCTGAAGTGAAGCATCGGAATCTATAACTAGTGTCACGGGGATGGTTCAAAGCATAGAGATTAGGAAGAGACAGTCTTCTTATACTTAACTCGGCACTGTGCCTTTTGTATTTAATTCCGATGCAATTTCTGTGTTTCATCGTCAATAGGAAGGTCAGAGGGATGCAGTAAACCTGAAGTGAAGCATCGGAATCTATAACTAGTGTCACAGGAATGGTTCAAAACAGAGACAGTAGGAAGAGTCAGTCTTCTTGTACTTAAGTCGGCATTGTGCCTTTCCTATTTATTTCCGATGCTATTTCTGTGTTTCGTCGTCAATAAGAAGGTCCAACGGATGCAGTAAACCTGACGTAAAGCATCGGAATCTATAACTAGTGTCACAGGAATGGTTCAAAGCATAGACAGTAAGAGGAGTCAGTAATCTTGTACTTAAGTCGGCATTGTGCCTATTGTATTTAATTCCGATGCAATTTCTGTGTTTCATCGACAATAAGAAGGTCAGAGGGGTACAGTAAACCTGAAGTGAAGCATCGGAATCTATAACTAGTGACACAGGAATGGTTCAAAACATAGACAGTAGGAAGTGTCAGTCTTCTTGTACTTAAGTCGGCATTGTGCCTTTTGTATCTAATTCATATGCAATTTCTGTGTTTCGTCGTCAATAAGATGGTCCAAGGGATTCAGTAAACCTGAAGTGAAGCATCGGAATCTATTATTAGTGTCAGAGGAATTGTTCAAAACATAGACAGTAAGATGAGTCAGTCTTCTTAAACGTAAATCGGCGTTGTGCCTTTTGTATTTAATTCCGATGCAATTTCTGTGTTTCATCGTCAATAAGAAGGTCAGTGGGATACAGTACATCTGAAGTGAAGCATCGGAATCTATATCTAGTGTCACGGGGATGGTTCAAAGCATAGAGATTAGGAAGAGTCAGTCTTCTTATACTTAACTCGGCACAGTGCCTTTTGTATTTAATTCCGATGCAATTTCTGTGTTTCATCGTCAATAAGAAGGTCAGAGGGATACAGTAAACCTGAGAGGAAGCATCGGTATCTATAACTAGTGTCACAGGTATGGTTCAAATCATAGTCAGTAAGAAGAGACATTCTTCTTGTACTTAAGTCGGCATTGTGCCTTTTTATTTAATCCCGATGCAATTTCTGTGTTTCATCGTCAATAAGAAGGTCCAAGGGATACAGTAAACCTAAAATGAAGCATCAGAATCAATAACTAGTGACACAGGAATGGTTCAAAACATAGACTGTAAGAAGAGTCAGTCTTCTTGTACTTACGTCGGCATTGTGCCTCTTGTATTTAATTCCGATGCAATTTCTGTGTTTCATCGTCGATAAGAAGGTCCATCGGATACAGTAAACCTGAAGTGTAGCATCGGAATCTATAACTAGTGTCACAGGGGTTGTTCAAAGCATAGACAGTAAGAGGCTCAGTCTTCTTGTACCTAAGTCGGCATTGTGCCTTTTGTATTTAATTCCGATGCAATTTCGGTGTTTCATCGTCAATAAGAAGGTCCAAGTGATACAGTAAACCTGAAGTGAAGCATCGGAAACTATAACTAGTGTCACCGGAATGATTCAAAACATAGCCAGTAAGAAGAGTCAGTCTTCTTTCACTTACGTCGGCATTGTGCCTTTTGTATTTAATTCCGATGCAATTTCTGTGTTTCATCGTAAATAAGAAGGTCAGAGGGATACAGTAAACCTGAAGTGAAGCATCGGAATCTATAACTAGTGTCACAGGAATTTTTCTAAACATAGTCAGTAAGAAGAATCAGTCTTCTTGTACTTAATTCGGCATTGTGCATTTTGTATTTAATTCCGATGCAATTTCTGTGTTTCATCGTCAATAAAAAGGTCCAAGTGATACAATAAACATATAGTGAAGCATTGGAGTCTAAAACTGGTCTCACAAGAAATGTTCATAACATAGTCAGAAAGAAGAGTCAGTCTTCTTGTACTTAAGTCGGCATTGTGCCTTTTGTATTTAATTCCGATGCAATTTCTGTGTTTCATCGTCAATAAGAAGGTCAGAGGGATGCAGTAAACCTGAAGTGAAGCATCGGAATCTGTAACTAGTGTCACAGGAATGGTAAAAACAGAGACAGTAGGAAGAGTCAGTCTTCTTGTACTTAAGTCGGCATTGTGCCTTTCCTATTTATTTCCGATGCAATTTCTGTGTTTCATCGACAATAAGAAGGTCAGAGGGGTACAGTAAACCTGAAGTGAAGCATCGGAATCTATAACTAGTGTCACAGGAATGGTTCAAACCATAGACAGTAGGAAGAGTCAGTCTTCTTAACATTAAGTCGGCATTGTGCCTTTTGTATTTAATTCCGATGCAATTTCTGTGTTTCGTCGTCAATAAGAAGGTCCAAGGGATGCAGTAAACCTGAAGTGAAGCATCGGAATCTATAATTAGTGTCAGAGGAATTGTTCAAAACATAGACAGTAAGATGAAGCAGTCTTCTTGTACGTAAGTCGGCGTTGTGCCTTTTGTATTTAATTCCGTAGCAATTTCTGTGTTTCATCGTCAATAAGAGGGTCAGAGGGATACAGTAAACCTGAAGTGAAGCATCGGAATCTATAACTAGTGTCACGGGGATGGTTCAAAGCATAGAGATTAGGAGGAGTCAGTCTTCTTATACTTAACTCGGCACTGTGCCTTTTGTAATTAATTCCGATGCAATTTCTGTGTTTCATCGTCAATAAGAAGGTCAGAGGGATGCAGTAAACCTGAAGTGAAGCATCGGAATCTATAACTAGTGTCACAGGAATGGTTCAAAACAGAGACAGTAGGAAGAGTCAGTCTTCTTGTACTTAAGTCGGCATTGTGCCTTTCCTATTTATTTCCGATGCCATTTCTGTGTTTCGTCGTCACTAAGAAGGTCCAAGGGATGCAGTAAACCTGACGTGAAGCATCGGAATCTATAACTAGTGTCACAGGAATGGTTCAAAGCATAGACAGTAAGAGGATTCAGACCTCTTGTACTTAAGTCGGCATTGTGCCTATTGTATTTAATTCCGATGCAATTTCTGTGTTTCATCGACAATAAGAAGGTCAGAGGGGTACAGTAAACCTGACGTGAAGCATCGGAATCTATAACTAGTGTCACAGGAATGGTTCAAAACATAGACAGTAAGAAGAGTCAGTCTTCTTGTACTTAAGTCGGCATTGTGCCTTTTGTATTTAATTCCGATGCAATTTCTGTGTTTCGTCGTCAATAAGATGGTCCAAGGGATTCAGTAAACCTGAAGTGAAGCATCGGAATCTATTATTAGTGTCAGAGGAATTGTTCAAAACATAGACAGTAGGATGAGTCAGTCTTCTTAAACGTAAATCGGCGTTGTGCCTTTTGTATTTAATTCCGATGCAATTTCTGTGTTTCATCGTCAATAAGAAGGTCAGTGGGATACAGTAAATCTGAAGTGAAGCATCGGAATCTATAACTAGTGTCACGGGGATGGTTCAAAGCATAGAGATTAGGAAGAGTCAGTCTTCTTATACTTAACTCGGCACTGTGCCTTTTGTATTTAATTCCGATGCAATTTCTGTGTTTCATCGTCAATAAGAAGGTCAGAGGGATACAGTAAACCTGAAGGGAAGCATCGGTATCTCTAACTAGTGTCACAGGTATGGTTCAAATCATAGTCAGTAAGAAGAGACATTCTTCTTGTACTTAAGTCGGCATTGTGCCTTTTTATTTAATCCCGATGCAATTTCTGTGTTTCATCGTCAATAAGAAGGTCCAAGGGATACAGTAAACCTAAAATGAAGCATCAGAATCAATAACTAGTGACACATGAATGGTTCAAAACATAGACTGTAAGAAGAGTCAGTCTTCTTGTACATACGTCGGCATTGTGCCTCTTGTATTTAATTCCGATGCAATTTCTGTGTTTCATCGTCGATAAGAAGGTCCAACGGATACAGTAAACCTGAAGTGTAGCATCGGAATCTATAACTAGTGTCACAGGGGTTGTTCAAAGCATAGACAGTAAGAGGATCAGTATTCTTGTACCTAAGTCGGCATTGTGCCTTTTCTATTTAATTCCGATGCCATTTCGGTGTTTCATCGTCAATAAGAATGTCCAATTGATACAGTAAACCTGAAGTGAAGCATCGGAAACTATAAGTAGTGTCACCGGAATGATTCAAAACATAGCCAGTAAGAAGAGTCAGTCTTCTTTCACTTACGTCGGCATTGTGCCTTTTGTATTTAATTCCGATGCAATTTCTGTGTTTCATCGTAAATAAGAAGGTCAGAGGGATACAGTAAACCTGAAGTGAAGCATCGGAATCTATAACTAGTGTCACAGGAATTTTTCAAAACATAGTCAGTAAGAAGAATTAGTCTTCTTGTACTTAATTCGGCATTGTGCATTTTGTATTTAATTCCGATGCAATTTCTGTGTTTCATCGTCAATAAGAAGGTCCAAGTGATACAATAAACATATAGTGAAGCATTGGAGCCTAAAACTGGTCTCACAAGAAATGTTCATAACATAGTCAGAAAGAAGAGTCAGTCTTCTTGTACTTAAGTCGGCATTG
The DNA here is from genome assembly GCF_021461395.2 of Schistocerca americana. Classification (NCBI taxonomy): domain Eukaryota; kingdom Metazoa; phylum Arthropoda; class Insecta; order Orthoptera; family Acrididae; genus Schistocerca; species Schistocerca americana. The sequence continues at coordinate 2,311,574 of NW_025726104.1, forward strand.
TGCCTTTTGTATTTAATTCCGATGCAATTTCTGTGTTTCATCGTCAATAAGAAGGTCAGAGGGATGCAGTAAACCTGAAGTGAAGCATCGGAATCTATAACTAGTGTCACAGGAATGGTTCAAAACAGAGACAGTAGGAAGAGTCAGTCCTCTTGTACTTAAGTCGGCATTGTGCCTTTCCTATTTATTTCCGATGCAATTTCTGTGTTTCGTCGTCAATAAGAAGGTCCAAGGGATGCAGTAAACCTGACGTGAAGCATCGGAATCTATAACTAGTGTCACAGGAATGGTTCAAAGCATAGACAGTAAGAGGAGTCAGTCCTCTTGTACTTAAGTCGGCATCGTGCCTGTTGTATTTAATTCCGATGCAATTCCTGTGTTTCATCGACAATAAGAAGGTCAGAGGGGTACAGTAAACCTGAAGTGAAGCATCGGAATCTATAACTAGTGTCACAGGAATGGTTCGAACCATAGACAGTAGGAAGAGTCAGTCTTCTTGTACTTAAGTCGGCATTGTGCCTTTTGTATTTAATTCCGTTGCAATTTCTGTGTTTCGTCGTCAATAAGAAGGTCCAAGGGATGCAGTAAACCTGAAGTGAAGCATCGGAATTTATAATTAGTGTCAGAGGAATTGTTCAAAACATAGACAGTAAGATGAGTCAGTCTTCTTGTACGTAAGTCGGCGTTGTGCCTTTTGTATTTAATTCCGATGCAATTTCTGTGTTTCATCGTCAATAAGAAGGTCAGTGGGATACAGTAAACCTGAAGTGAAGCATCGGAATCTATAACTAGTGTCACGGGGATGGTTCAAAGCATAGAGATTAGGAAGAGTCAGTCTTCTTATACTTAACTCGGCACTGTGCCTTTTGTATTTAATTCCGATGGAATTTCTGTGTTTCATCGTCAATAAGAAGGTCAGAGGTATACAGTAAACCTGAAGTGAAGCATTGAAATCCATAACTAGTGTCACAGGAATGGTTCAAAGCATACACAGCAAGCAGAGTCAGTCTTCTTGTACTTAAGTTGGCACTGTGAATTTTGTATTTAATTCCGATGCAATATCTGTGTTTCATCGTCCATAAGAAGGTCCGAGGGTTACAGTAAACCTAAAGTGATGCATCGGAATCTATAACTAGTGTCACAGGAATGGTTCAAATCATAGACAGTAGGAAGAGTAAGTCTTCTTGTACTTACGTCGGCATTGTGCCTTTTTCATTTAATTCCGATGCAATATCTGTGTTTCATCGTCAATAAGAAGGTCAGTGGGATACAGTAAACCTGAAGTGAAGCATCGGAATCTATAACTAGTGTCACAGGAATTTTTCTAAACATAGTCAGTAAGAAGAATCAGTCTTCTTGTACTTAATTCGGCATTGTGCATTTTGTATTTAATTCCGATGCAATTTCTGTGTTTCATCGTCAATAAGAAGGTCCAAGTGATACAATAAACATATAGTGAAGCATTGGAGTCTAAAACTGGTCTCACAAGAAATGTTCATAACATAGTCAGAAAGAAGAGTCAGTCTTCTTGTACTTAATTCGGCATTGTGCCTTTTGTATTTAATTCCGATGCAATTTCTGTGTTTCATCGTCAATAAGAAGGTCAGAGGGATGCAGTAAACCTGAAGTGAAGCATCGGAATCTGTAACTAGTGTCACAGGAATGGTAAAAACAGAGACAGTAGGAAGAGTCAGTCTTCTTGTACTTAAGTCGGCATTGTGCCTTTCCTATTTATTCCGATGCAATTTCTGTGTTTCGTCGTCAATAAGAAGGTCCAAGGGATGCAGTAAACCTGACGTGAAGCATCGGAATCTATAACTAGTGTCAGAGGAATGGTTCAAAGCATAGACAGTAAGAGGAGTCAGTAATCTTGTACTTAAGTCGGCATTGTGCCTATTGTATTTAATTCCGATGCAATTTCTGTGTTTCATCGACAATAAGAAGGTCAGAGGGGTACAGTAAACCTGAAGTGAAGCATCGGAATCTATAACTAGTGTCACAGGAATGGTTCTAACCATAGACAGTAGGAAGAGTCAGTCTTCTTAACCTTAAGTCGGCATTGTGCCTTTTGTATTTAATTCCGATTCAATTTCTGTGTTTCGTCGTCAATAAGAAGGTCCAAGGGATGCAGTAAACCTGAAGTGAAGCATCGTAATCTATAATTAGTGTCAGAGGAATTGTTCAAAACATAGACAGTAAGATGAAGCAGTCTTCTTGTACATAAGTCGGCGTTGTGCCTTTTGTATTTAATTCCGATGCAATTTCTGTGTTTCATCGTCAATAAGAAGGTCAGTGGGATACAGTAAACCTGAAGTGAAGCATCGGAATCTATAACTAATGTCACGGGGATGGTTCAAAGCATAGAGATTAGGAAGAGTCAGTCTTCTTATACTTAACTCGGCACTGTGCCTTTTGTATTTAATTCCGATGCAATTTCTGTGTTTCATCGTCAATAAGAAGGTCAGAGGGATGCAGTAAACCTGAAGTGAAGCATCGGAATCTATAACTAGTGTCACAGGAATGGTTCAAAACAGAGACAGTAGGAAGAGTCAGTCTTCTTGTACTTAAGTCGGCACTGTGCCTTTCCTATTTATTTCCGATGCAATTTCTGTGTTTCGTCGTCACTAAGAAGGTCCAAGGGATGCAGTAAACCTGACGTGAAGCATCGGAATCTATAACTAGTGTCACAGGAATGGTTCAAAGCATAGACAGTAAGAGGATTCAGTCCTCTTGTACTTAAGTCGGCATTGTGCCTATTGTATTTAATTCCGATGCAATTTCTGTGTTTCATCGACAATAAGAAGGTCAGAGGGGTACAGTAAACCTGAAGTGAAGCATCGGAATCTATAACTAGTGTCACAGGAATGGTTCAAAACATAGACAGTAAGAAGAGTCAGTCTTCTTGTACTTAAGTCGGCATTGTGCCTTTTGTATTTAATTCCGATGCAATTTCTGTGTTTCGTCGTCAATAAGATGGTCCAAGGGATTCAGTAAACCTGAAGTGAAGCATCGGAATCTATTATTAGTGTCAGAGGAATTGTTCAAAACATAGACAGTAGGATGAGTCAGTCTTCTTAAACGTAAATCGGCGTTGTGCCTTTTGTATTTAATTCCGATGCAATTTCTGTGTTTCATCGTCAATAAGAAGGTCAGTGGGATACAGTAAATCTGAAGTGAAGCATCGGAATCTATAACTAGTGTCACGGGGATGGTTCAAAGCATAGAGATTAGGAAGAGTCAGTCTTCTTATACTTAACTCGGCACTGTGCCTTTTGTATTTAATTCCGATGCAATTTCTGTGTTTCATCGTCAATAAGAAGGTCAGAGGGATACAGTAAACCTGAGGGGAAGCATCGGTATCAATAACTAGTGTCACAGGTATGGTTCAAATCATAGTCAGTAAGAAGAGACATTCTTCTTGTACTTAAGTCGGCATTGTGCCTTTTTATTTAATCCCGATGCAATTTCTGTGTTTCATCGTCAATAAGAAGGTCCAAGGGATACAGTAAACCTAAAATGAAGCATCAGAATCAATAACTAGTGACACAGGAATGGTTCAAAACATAGACTGTAAGAAGAGTCAGTCTTCTTGTACTTACGTCGGCATTGTGCCTCTTGTATTTAATTCCGATGCAATTTCTGTGTTTCATCGTCGATAAGAAGGTCCAACGGATACAGTAAACCTGAAGTGTAGCATCGGAATCTATAACTAGTGTCACAGGGGTTGTTCAAACCATAGACAGTAAGAGGATCAGTCTTCTTGTACCTAAGTCGGCATTGTGCCTTTTCTATTTAATTCCGATGCCATTTCGGTGTTTCATCGTCAATAAGAAGGTCCAAGTGATACAGTAAACCTGAAGTGAAGCATCGGAAACTATAACTAGTGTCACCGGAATGATTCAAAACATAGCCAGTAAGAAGAGTCAGTCTTCTTTCACTTACGTCGGCATTGTGCCTTTTGTATTTAATTCCGATGCAATTTCTGTGTTTCATCGTAAATAAGAAGGTCAGAGGGATACAGTAAACCTGAAGTGAAGCATCGGAATCTATAACTAGTGTCACAGGAATTTTTCAAAACATAGTCAGTAAGAAGAATTAGTCTTCTTGTGCTTAATTCGGCATTGTGCATTTTGTATTTAATTCCGATGCAATTTCTGTTTCATCGTCAATAAGAAGGTCCAAGTGATACAATAAACATATAGTGAAGCATTGAAGTCTAAAACTGGTCTCACAAGAAATGTTCATAACATAGTCAGAAAGAAGAGTCAGTCTTCTTGTACTTAAGTCGGCATTGTGCCTTTTGTATTTAATTCCGATGCAATTTCTGTGTTTCATCGTCAATAAGAAGGTCAGAGGGATGCAGTAAACCTGAAGTGAAGCATCGGAATCTATAACTAGTGTCACAGGAATGGTTCAAAACAGAGACAGTAGGAAGAGTCAGTCTTCTTGTACTTAAGTCGGCATTGTGCCTTTCCTATTTATTTCCGATGCAATTTCTGTGTTTCGTCGTCAATAAGAAGGTCCAAGGGATGCAGTAAACCTGACGCGAAGCATCGGAATCTATAACTAGTGTCACAGGAATGGTTCAAAGCATAGACAGTAAGAGCAGTCAGTCCTCTTGTACTTAAGTCGGCATCGTGCCTATTGTATTTAATTCCGATGCAATTCCTGTGTTTCATCGACAATAAGAAGGTCAGAGGGGTACAGTAAACCTGAAGTGAAGCATCGGAATCTATAACTAGCGTCACAGGAATGGTTCGAACCATAGACAGTAGGAAGAGTCAGTCTTCTTGTACTTAAGTCGGCATTGTGCCTTTTGTATTTAATTCCGTTGCAATTTCTGTGTTTCATCGTCAATAAGAAGGTCCAAGGGATGCAGTAAACCTGAAGTGAAGCATCGGAATTTATAATTAGTGTCAGAGGAATTGTTCAAAACATAGACAGTAAGATGAGTCAGTCTTCTTGTACGTAAGTCGGCGTTGTGCCTTTTGTATTTAATTCCGATGCAATTTCTGTGTTTCATCGTCAATAAGAAGGTCAGTGGGATACAGTAAACCTGAAGTGAAGCATCGGAATATATAACTAGTGTCACGGGGATGGTTCAAAGCATAGAGATTAGGAAGAGTCAGTCTTCTTATACTTAACTCGGCACTGTGCCTTTTGTATTTAATTCCGATGGAATTTCTGTGTTTCATCGTCAATAAGAAGGTCAGAGGTATACAGTAAACCTGAAGTGAAGCATTGAAATCCATAACTAGTGTCACAGGAATGGTTCAAAACATACACAGCAAGCAGAGTCAGTCTTCTTGTACTTAAGTTGGCACTGTGAATTTTGTATTTAATTCCGATGCAATATCTGTGTTTCATCGTCCATAAGAAGGTCCGAGGGTTACAGTAAACCTAAAGTGATGCATCGGAATCTATAACTAGTGTCACAGGAATGGTTCAAATCATAGACAGTAGGAAGAGTAAGTCTTCTTGTACTTACGTCGGCATTGTGCCTTTTTCATTTAATTCCGATGCAATATCTGTGTTTCATCGTCAATAAGAAGGTCAGTGGGATACAGTAAACCTGAAGTGAAGCATCGGAATCTATAACTAGTGTCACAGGAATTTTTCTAAACATAGTCAGTAAGAAGAATCAGTCTTCTTGTACTTAATTCGGCATTGTGCATTTTGTATTTAATTCCGATGCAATTTCTGTGTTTCATCGTCAATAAGAAGGTCCAAGTGATACAATAAACATATAGTGAAGCATTGGAGTCTAAAACTGGTCTCACAAGAAATGTTCATAACATAGTCAGAAAGAAGAGTCAGTCTTCTTGTACTTAATTCGGCATTGTGCCTTTTGTATTTAATTCCGATGCAATTTCTGTGTTTCATCGTCAATAAGAAGGTCAGAGGGATGCAGTAAACCTGAAGTGAAGCATCGGAATCTGTAACTAGTGTCACAGGAATGGTAAAAACAGAGACAGTAGGAAGAGTCAGTCTTCTTGTACTTAAGTCGGCATTGTGCCTTTCCTATTTATTCCGATGCAATTTCTGTGTTTCGTCGTCAATAAGAAGGTCCAAGGGATGCAGTAAACCTGACGTGAAGCATCGGAATCTATAACTAGTGTCAGAGGAATGGTTCAAAGCATAGACAGTAAGAGGAGTCAGTCCTCTTGTACTTAAGTCGGCATTGTGCCTATTGTATTTAATTCCGATGCAATTTCTGTGTTTCATCGACAATAAGAAGGTCAGAGGGGTACAGTAAACCAGAAGTGAAGCATCGGAATCTATAACTAGTGTCACAGGAATGGTTCTAACCATAGACAGTAGGAAGAGTCAGTCTTCTTAACCTTAAGTCGGCATTGTGCCTTTTGTATTTAATTCCGATTCAATTTCTGTGTTTCGTCGTCAATAAGAAGGTCCAAGGGATGCAGTAAACCTGAAGTGAAGCATCGTAATCTATAATTAGTGTCAGAGGAATTGTTCAAAACATAGACAGTAAGATGAAGCAGTCTTCTTGTACGTAAGTCGGCGTTGTGCCTTTTGTATTTAATTCCGATGCAATTTCTGTGTTTCATCGTCAATAAGAAGGTCAGTGGGATACAGTAAACCTGAAGTGAAGCATCGGAATCTATAACTAATGTCACGGGGATGGTTCAAAGCATAGAGATTAGGAAGAGTCAGTCTTCTTATACTTAACTCGGCACTGTGCCTTTTGTATTTAATTCCGATGCAATTTCTGTGTTTCATCGTCAATAAGAAGGTCAGAGGGATGCAGTAAACCTGAAGTGAAGCATCGGAATCTATAACTAGTGTCACAGGAATGGTTCAAAACAGAGACAGTAGGAAGAGTCAGTCTTCTTGTACTTAAGTCGGCACTGTGCCTTTCCTATTTATTTCCGATGCAATTTCTGTGTTTCGTCGTCACTAAGAAGGTCCAAGGGATGCAGTAAACCTGACGTGAAGCATCGGAATCTATAACTAGTGTCACAGGAATGGTTCAAAGCATAGACAGTAAGAGGATTCAGTCCTCTTGTACTTAAGTCGGCATTGTGCCTATTGTATTTAATTCCGATGCAATTTCTGTGTTTCATCGACAATAAGAAGGTCAGAGGGGTACAGTAAACCTGAAGTGAAGCATCGGAATCTATAACTAGTGTCACAGGAATGGTTCAAAACATAGACAGTAAGAAGAGTCAGTCTTCTTGTACTTAAGTCGGCATTGTGCCTTTTGTATTTAATTCCGATGCAATTTCTGTGTTTTGTCGTCAATAAGATGGTCCAAGGGATTCAGTAAACCTGAAGTGAAGCATCGGAATCTATTATTAGTGTCAGAGGAATTGTTCAAAACATAGACAGTAGGATGAGTCAGTCTTCTTAAACGTAAATCGGCGTTGTGCCTTTTGTATTTAATTCCGATGCAATTTCTGTGTTTCATCGTCAATAAGAAGGTCAGTGGGATACAGTAAATCTGAAGTGAAGCATCGGAATCTATAACTAGTGTCACGGGGATGGTTCAAAGCATAGAGATTAGGAAGAGTCAGTCTTCTTATACTTAACTCGGCACTGTGCCTTTTGTATTTAATTCCGATGCAATTTCTGTGTTTCATCGTCAATAAGAAGGTCAGAGGGATACAGTAAACCTGAGGGGAAGCATCGGTATCTATAACTAGTGTCACAGGTATGGTTCAAATCATAGTCAGTAAGAAGAGACATTCTTCTTGTACTTAAGTCGGCATTGTGCCTTTTTATTTAATCCCGATGCAATTTCTGTGTTTCATCGTCAATAAGAAGGTCCAAGGGATACAGTAAACCTAAAATGAAGCATCAGAATCAATAACTAGTGACACAGGAATGGTTCAAAACATAGACTGTAAGAAGAGTCAGTCTTCTTGTACTTACGTCGGCATTGTGCCTCTTGTATTTAATTCCGATGCAATTTCTGTGTTTCATCGTCGATAAGAAGGTCCAACGGATACAGTAAACCTGAAGTGTAGCATCGGAATCTATAACTAGTGTCACAGGGGTTGTTCAAACCATAGACAGTAAGAGGATCAGTCTTCTTGTACCTAAGTCGGCATTGTGCCTTTTCTATTTAATTCCGATGCCATTTCGGTGTTTCATCGTCAATAAGAAGGTCCAAGTGATACAGTAAACCTGAAGTGAAGCATCGGAAACTATAACTAGTGTCACCGGAATGATTCAAAACATAGCCAGTAAGAAGAGTCAGTCTTCTTTCACTTACGTCGGCATTGTGCCTTTTGTATTTAATTCCGATGCAATTTCTGTGTTTCATCGTAAATAAGAAGGTCAGAGGGATACAGTAAACCTGAAGTGAAGCATCGGAATCTATAACTAGTGTCACAGGAATTTTTCAAAACATAGTCAGTAAGAAGAATTAGTCTTCTTGTGCTTAATTCGGCATTGTGCATTTTGTATTTAATTCCGATGCAATTTCTGTTTCATCGTCAATAAGAAGGTCCAAGTGATACAATAAACATATAGTGAAGCATTGAAGTCTAAAACTGGTCTCACAAGAAATGTTCATAACATAGTCAGAAAGAAGAGTCAGTCTTCTTGTACTTAAGTCGGCATTGTGCCTTTTGTATTTAATTCCGATGCAATTTCTGTGTTTCATCGTCAATAAGAAGGTCAGAGGGATGCAGTAAACCTGAAGTGAAGCATCGGAATCTATAACTAGTGTCACAGGAATGGTTCAAAACAGAGACAGTAGGAAGAGTCAGTCTTCTTGTACTTAAGTCGGCATTGTGCCTTTCCTATTTATTTCCGATGCAATTTCTGTGTTTCGTCGTCAATAAGAAGGTCCAAGGGATGCAGTAAACCTGACGCGAAGCATCGGAATCTATAACTAGTGTCACAGGAATGGTTCAAAGCATAGACAGTAAGAGCAGTCAGTCCTCTTGTACTTAAGTCGGCATCGTGCCTATTGTATTTAATTCCGATGCAATTCCTGTGTTTCATCGACAATAAGAAGGTCAGAGGGGTACAGTAAACCTGAAGTGAAGCATCGGAATCTATAACTAGCGTCACAGGAATGGTTCGAACCATAGACAGTAGGAAGAGTCAGTCTTCTTGTACTTAAGTCGGCATTGTGCCTTTTGTATTTAATTCCGTTGCAATTTCTGTGTTTCATCGTCAATAAGAAGGTCCAAGGGATGCAGTAAACCTGAAGTGAAGCATCGGAATTTATAATTAGTGTCAGAGGAATTGTTCAAAACATAGACAGTAAGATGAGTCAGTCTTCTTGTACGTAAGTCGGCGTTGTGCCTTTTGTATTTAATTCCGATGGAATTTCTGTGTTTCATCGTCAATAAGAAGGTCAGTGGGATACAGTAAACCTGAAGTGAAGCATCGGAATCTATAACTATTGTCACAATAATGGTTCAAAACAGAGACAGTAGGAAGAGTCAGTCTTCTTGTACTTAAGTCGGCATTGTGCCTTTGCTATTTATTTCCGATGCAATTTCTGTGTTTCGTCGTCAATAAGAAGATCCAAGGGATGCAGTAAACCTGACGTGAAGCATCGGAATCTATAACTAGTGTCACAGGAATGGTTCAAAGCATAGACAGTAAGAGGAGTCAGTCCTCTTGTACTTAAGTCGGCATTGTGCCTATTGTATTTAATTCCGATGCAATTTCTGTGTTTCATCGACAATAAGAAGGTCAGAGGGGTACAGTAAACCTGAAGTGAAGCATCGGAATCTATAACTAGTGTCACAGGAATGGTTCAAAACATAGACAGTAGGAAGAGTCAGTCTTCTTGTACTTAAGTCGGCGTTGTGCCTTTTGTATATAATTCCGATGAAATTTCTGTGTTTCGTCGTCAATAAGATGGTCCAAGGGATGCAGTAAACCTGAAGTGAAGCATCGGAATCTATTATTAGTGTCAGAGGAATTGTTCAAAACATAGACAGTATGATGAGTCAGTCTTCTTAAACGTAAGTCGGCGTTGTGCCTTTTGTATTTAATTCCGATGCAATTTCTGTGTTTCATCGTCAATAAGAAGGTCAGTGGGATACAGTAAATCTGAAGTGAAGCATCGGAATCTATAACTAGTGTCACGGGGATGGTTCAAAGCATAGAGATTAGGAAGAGTCAGTCTTCTTATACTTAACTCGGCACTGTGCCTTTTTATTTAATCCCGATGCAATTTCTGTGTTTCATCGTCAATAAGAAGGTCCAAGGGATACAGTAAACCTAAAATGAAGCATCAGAATCAATAACTAGTGACACTGGAATGGTTCATAACATAGACTGTAAGAAGAGTCAGTCTTCTTGTACTTACGTCGGCATTGTGCCTCTTGTATTTAATTCCGATGCAATTTCTGTGTTTCATCGTCGATAAGAAGGTCCAACGGATACAGTAAACCTGAAGTGTAGCATCGGAATCTATAACTAGTGTCACAGGGGTTGTTCAAAGCATAGACAGTAAGAGGATCAGTCTTCTTGTCCCTAAGTCGGCATTGTGCCTTTTGTATTTAATTCCGATGCAATTTCGGTGTTTCATCGTCAATAAAAAGGTCCAAGTGATACAGTAAACCAGAAGTGAAGCATCGGAAACTATAACTAGTGTCAACGGAATGATTCAAAACATAGCCAGTAAGAAGAGTCAGCCTTCTTTCACTTACGTCGGCATTGTGCCTTTTGTATTTAATTCCGATGCAATTTCTGTGTTTCATCGTAAATAAGAAGGTCAGAGGGATACAGTAAACCTGAAGTGAAGCATCGGAATATATAACTAGTGTCACAGGAATTTTTCTAAACATAGTCAGTAAGAAGAATCAGTCTTCTTGTACTTAATTCGGCATTGTGCATTTTGTATTTAATTCCGATGCAATTTCTGTGTTTCATCGTCAATAAGAAGGTCCAAGTGATACAATAAACATATAGTGAAGCATTGGAGTCTAAAACTGGTCTCACAAGAAATGTTCATAACATAGTCAGAAAGAAGAGTCAGTCTACTTGTACTTAAGTCGGCATTGTGCCTTTTGTATTTAATTCCGATGCAATTTCTGTGTTTCATCGTAAATAAGAATGTCAGAGGGATACAGTAAACCTGAAGTGAAGCATCGGAAACTATAACTAGTGTCACAGGAATGGTTCAAAGCATACACAGCAAGAAGAGTCAGTCTTCTAGTACTTAAGTCGGCATTTTGCCTTTTGTATTTAATTCCGATGCAATTTCTGTGTTTCATCGTCAATAAGAAGGTCAGAGGGATGCAGTAAACCTGAAGTGAAGCATCGGAATCTATAACTAGTGTCACAGGAATGGTTCAAAACAGAGACAGTAGGATGAGTCAGTCTTCTTGTACTTAAGTCGGCATTGTGCCTTTCCTTTTTATTTCCGATGCAATTTCTGTGTTTCGTTGTCAATAAGAAGGTCCAAGGGATACAGTAAAACTGAAGTGAAGCATCAGAATCTGTATCTAGTGTCACAGGAGTGGTTCAAAACATAGACAGTAAGAAGAGTCAGTCTACTTGTACTTAAGTCGGCATTGTGCCTTTTGTATTTAATTCCGATGCAATTTCTGTGTTTCATCGTAAATAAGAATGTCAGAGGGATACAGTAAACCTGAAGTGAAGCATCGGAATCTATACCTAGTGTCACAGGAATGGTTCAAAGCATACACAGCAAGAAGAGTCAGTCTTCTTGTACTTAAGTCGGCGTTGTGCCTTTTGTATTTAATTCCGATGCAATTTCTGTGTTTCATCGTCAATAAGAAGGTCAGAGGGATGCAGTAAACCTGAAGTGAAGCATCGGAATCTATAACTAGTGTCACAGGAATGGTTCATAACAGAGACAGTAGGAAGAGTCAGTCTTCTTGTACTTAAGTCGGCATTGTGCCTTTCCTATTTATTTCCGATGCAATTTCTGTGTTTCGTCGTCAATAAGAAGGTCCAAGGGATGCGGTAAACCTACGTGAAGCATCGGAATCTATAACTAGTGTCACAGGAATAGTTCAAGGCATAGACAGTAAGAGGAGTCAGTCATCTTGTACTTAAGTCCTCATCGTGCCTTTTGTATATAATTTCGATGCAATTTCTGTGTTTCATCGTCAATAAGAAGGTCCAAGGGATTCAGTAAACACATAGTGAAGCATCGGAATCTAAAACTGGTCTCACAGGAAATGCTCAAATCATAGTCAGTAAGAAGAGTCAGTCTTTTTGTACTTAAGTCGGCATTGTGGATTTTGTATTTAGTTCCGATGCAATTTCTGTGTTTCATCATCAATAAGAAGGTCAGAGGGATGCAGTAAACCTGAAGTGAAGCATCGGAATCTACAACTAGTGTCACAGAAAAGGTTCAAAACATAGACAGTAAGAAGAGTCTGTCTTCTTGTACTTAAGTCGGCATTGTGCCTTTTGTATTTAATTCCGATGCAATTTCTGTGCTTCATCGTCAATAAGATGGTCCAAGGGATACAGTAAACCTGAAGTGAAGCATCGGAAACTATAACTAGTGTCACCGGAATGATTCAAAACATAGCCAGTAAGAAGAGTCAGTCTTCTTTCACTTACGTCGGCATTGTGCCTTTTGTATTTAATTCTGATGCAATTTCTGTGTTTCATCGTAAATAAGAAGGTCAGAGGGATACAGTAAACCTGAAGTGAAGCATCGGAATCTATAACTAGTGTCACAGGAATTTTTCAAAACATAGTCAGTAAGAAGAATTAGTCTTCTTGTGCTTAATTCGGCATTGTGCATTTTGTATTTAATTCCGATGCAATTTCTGTTTCATCGTCAATAAGAAGGTCCAAGTGATACAATAAACATATAGTGAAGCATTGAAGTCTAAAACTGGTCTCACAAGAAATGTTCATAACATAGTCAGAAAGAAGAGTCAGTCTTCTTGTACTTAAGTCGGCATTGTGCCTTTTGTATTTAATTCCGATGCAATGCCTGTGTTTCATCGACAATAAGAAGGTCAGAGGGGTACAGTAAACCTGAAGTGAAGCATCGGAATCTATAACTAGCGTCACAGGAATGGTTCGAACCATAGACAGTAGGAAGAGTCAGTCTTCTTGTACTTAAGTCGGCATTGTGCCTTTTGTATTTAATTCCGTTGCAATTTCTGTGTTTCATCGTCAATAAGAAGGTCCAAGGGATGCAGTAAACCTGAAGTGAAGCATCGGAATTTATAATTAGTGTCAGAGGAATTGATCAAAACATAGACAGTAAGATGAGTCAGTCTTCTTGTACGTAAGTCGGCGTTGTGCCTTTTGTATTTAATTCCGATGGAATTTCTGTGTTTCATCGTCAATAAGAAGGTCAGTGGGATACAGTAAACCTGAAGTGAAGCATCGGAATCTATAACTAGTGTCACAGGAATGGTTCAAAACAGAGACAGTAGGAAGAGTCAGTCTTCTTGTACATAAGTCGGCATTGTGCCTTTGCTATTTATTTCCGATGCAATTTCTGTGTTTCGTCGTCAATAAGAAGATCCAAGGGATGCAGTAAACCTGACGTGAAGCATCGGAATCTATAACTAGTGTCACAGGAATGGTTCAAAGCATAGACAGTAAGAGGAGTCAGTCCTCTTGTACTTAAGTCGGCATTGTGCCTATTGTATTTAATTCCGATGCAATTTCTGTGTTTCATCGACAATAAGAAGGTCAGAGGGGTACAGTAAACCTGAAGTGAAGCATCGGAATCTATAACTAGTGTCACAGGAATGGTTCAAAACATAGACAGTAGGAAGAGTCAGTCTTCTTGTACTTAAGTCGGCATTGTGCCTTTTGTATATAATTCCGATGAAATTTCTGTGTTTCGTCGTCAATAAGATGGTCCAAGGGATGCAGTAAACCTGAAGTGAAGCATCGGAATCTATTATTAGTGTCAGAGGAATTGTTCAAAACATAGACAGTATGATGAGTCAGTCTTCTTAAACGTAAGTCGGCGTTGTGCCTTTTGTATTTAATTCCGATGCAATTTCTGTGTTTCATCGTCAATAAGAAGGTCAGTGGGATACAGTAAATCTGAAGTGAAGCATCGGAATCTATAACTAGTGTCACGGGGATGGTTCAAAGCATAGAGATTAGGAAGAGTCAGTCTTCTTATACTTAACTCGGCACTGTGCCTTTTGTATTTAATTCCGATGCAATTTCTGTGTTTCATCGTCAATAAGAAGGTCAGAGGGATACAGTAATGCTGAAGGGAAGCATCGGTATCTATAACTAGTGTCACAGGTATGGGTCAAAACATAGTCAGTAAGAAGAGACATTCTTCTTGTACTTAAGTCGGCATTGTGCCTTTTATATTTAATTCCGATGCAATTTCTGTGATTCATCGACAATAAGACGGTCAGAGGGGTACAGTAAACCTGAAGTGAAGCATCGGAATCTATAACTAGTGTCACAGGAATTGTTCAAAACAGAGACAGTAGGAAGAGTAAGTCTTCTCGAACTTAAGTCGGCATTGTGCCCTTTGTTTATACTTCCGATGCAATTTCTGTGTTTCGTCGTCAATAAGAAGGTCAGAGGGATATAGTAAACCTGAAGGGAAGCATCGGAATCTATAACTAGTGTCACGGGGATGGTTCAAACCATAGAGATTAGGATGAGTCAGTCTTCTTATACCTAAGTCGGCACTGTGCCTATTGTAATTAATTCCGATGCAATTTCTATGTTTCATCGTCAATAAGAAGGTCAGAGGGATACAGTAAACCTGAGGGGAAGAATCGGTACCTATAACTAGTGTCACAGGTATGGTTCAAATCATAGTCAGTAAGAAGAGACATTCTTCTTGTACTTAAGTCGGCATTGTGCCTTTTTATTTAATCCCGATGCAATTTCTGTGTTTCATCGTCAATAAGAAGGTCCAAAGGATACAGTAAACCTAAAATGAAGCATCAGAATCAATAACTAGTGACACTGGAATGGTTCATAACATAGACTGTAAGAAGAGTCAGTCTTCTTGTACTTACGTCGGCATTGTGCCTCTTGTATTTAATTCCGATGCAATTTCTGTGTTTCATCGTCGATAAGAAGGTCCAACGGATACAGTAAACCTGAAGTGTAGCATCGGAATCTATAACTAGTGTCACAGGGGTTGTTCAAAGCATAGACAGTAAGAGGATCCGTCTTCTTGTCCCTAAGTCGGTATTGTGCCTTTTGTATTTAATTCCGATGCAATTTCGGTGTTTCATCGTCAATAAAAAGGTCCAAGTGATACAGTAAACCAGAAGTGAAGCATCGGAAACTATAACTAGTGTCAACGGAATGATTCAAAACATAGCCAGTAAGAAGAGTCAGCCTTCTTTCACTTACGTCGGCATTGTGCCTTTTGTATTTAATTCCGATGCAATTTCTGTGTTTCATCGTAAATAAGAAGGTCAGAGGGATACAGTAAACCTGAAGTGAAGCATCGGAATATATAACTAGTGTCACAGGAATTTTTCTAAACATAGTCAGTAAGAAGAATCAGTCTTCTTGTACTTAATTCGGCATTGTGCATTTTGTATTTAATTCCGATGCAATTTCTGTGTTTCATCGTCAATAAGAAGGTCCAAGTGATACAATAAACATATAGTGAAGCATTGGAGTCTAAAACTGGTCTCACAAGAAATGTTCATAACATAGTCAGAAAGAAGAGTCAGTCTACTTGTACTTAAGTCGGCATTGTGCCTTTTGTATTTAATTCCGATGCAATTTCTGTGTTTCATCGTAAATAAGAATGTCAGAGGGATACAGTAAACCTGAAGTGAAGCATCGGAAACTATAACTAGTGTCACAGGTATGGTTCAAAGCATACACAGCAAGAAGAGTCAGTCTTCTTGTACTTAAGTCGGCGTTGTGCCTTTTGTATTTAATTCCGATGCAATTTCTGTGTTTCATCGTCAATAAGAAGGTCAGAGGGATGCAGTAAACCTGAAGTGAAGCATCGGAATCTATAACTAGTGTCACAGGAATGGTTCATAACAGAGACAGTAGGAAGAGTCAGTCTTCTTGTACTTAAGTCGGCATTGTGCCTTTCCTATTTATTTCCGATGCAATTTCTGTGTTTCGTCGTCAATAAGAAGGTCCAAGGGATGCGGTAAACCTACGTGAAGCATCGGAATCTATAACTAGTGTCACAGGAATGGTTCAAAGCATAGACAGTAAGAGGAGTCAGTCATCTTGTACTTAAGTCCTCATCGTGCCTATTGTATTTAATTCCGATGCAATTTCTGTGTTTCATCGACAATAAGAAGGTCAGAGGGGTACAGTAAACCTGAAGTGAAGCATCGGAATCTACAACTAGTGTCACAGGAATGGTTCAAAACATAGACAGTAGGAAGAGTCAGTCTTCTTGTACTTAAGTCGGCATTGTGCCTTTTGTATTTAATTCCGATGCAATTTCTATGTTTCGCCAGCAATAAGTAGGTCCAAGGGATGCAGTAAACCTGAAGTGAAGCATCGGAATCTATAATTAGTGTCAGAGGAATTGTTCAAAACATAGACAGTGAGATGAGTCGGTCTTCTTGTACGTAAGTCGGCGTTGTGCCTTTTGTATTTAATTCCGATGCAATTTCTGTGTTTCATCATCAATAAGAAGGTCAGAGGGAAACAGTAAATCTGAAGTGAAGCATCGGAATCTATAACTAGTGTCACGGGGATGGTTCAAAGCATAGAGATTATTTAGAGTCAGTCTTCTTATACTTAACTCGGCACTGTGCCTTTTGTATTTAATTCCGATGCAATTTCTGTGTTTCATCGTCAATAAGCAGGTCAGAGGGATACAGTAATGCTGAAGGGAAGCATCGGTATCTATAACTAGTGTCACAGGTATGGGTCAGAACATAGTCAGTAAGAAGAGACATTCTTCTTGTACTTAAGTCGGCATTGTGCCTTTTATATTTAATTCCGATGCAATTTCTGTGTTTCATCGTCAATAAGAAGGTCCAAGGGATACAGTAAACCTGAAGTGAAGCATCGGAATCTATAAGTAGTGTCACAGGAATGGTTCAAAACATAGACAGTAAGAAGAGTCAGTCTTCTTGTACTTAAGTCGGCATTGTGCCTTTTGTATATAATTTCGATGCAATTTCTGTGTTTCATCGTCAATAAGAAGGTCCAAGGGATTCAGTAAACACATAGTGAAGCATCGGAATCTAAAACTGGTCTCACAGGAAATGCTCAAATCATAGTCAGTAAGAAGAGTCAGTCTTTTTGTACTTAAGTCGGCATTGTGGATTTTGTATTTAGTTCCGATGCAATTTCTGTGTTTCATCATCAATAAGAAGGTCAGAGGGATGCAGTAAACCTGAAGTGAAGCATCGGAATCTACAACTAGTGTCACAGAAAAGGTTCAAAACATAGACAGTAAGAAGAGTCTGTCTTCTTGTACTTAAGTCGGCATTGTGCCTTTTGTATTTAATTCCGATGCAATTTCTGTGCTTCATCGTCAATAAGATGGTCCAAGGGATACAGTAAACCTGAAGTGAAGCATCAGAAACTATAACTAGTGTCACCGGAATGATTCAAAACATAGCCAGTAAGAAGAGTCAGTCTTCTTTCACTTACGTCGGCATTGTGCCTTTTGTATTTAATTCTGATGCAATTTCTGTGTTTCATCGTAAATAAGAAGGTCAGAGGGATACAGTAAACCTGAAGTGAAGCATCGGAATCTATAACTAGTGTCACAGGAATTTTTCAAACCATAGTCAGTAAGAAGAATTAGTCTTCTTGTGCTTAATTCGGCATTGTGCATTTTGTATTTAATTCCGATGCAATTTCTGTTTCATCGTCAATAAGAAGGTCCAAGTGATACAATAAACATATAGTGAAGCATTGAAGTCTAAAACTGGTCTCACAAGAAATGTTCATAACATAGTCAGAAAGAAGAGTCAGTCTTCTTGTACTTAAGTCGGCATTGTGCCTTTTGTATTTAATTCCGATGCAATTTCTGTGTTTCATCGTCAATAAGAAGGTCAGAGGGATGCAGTAAACCTGAAGTGAAGCATCGGAATCTATAACTAGTGTCACAGGAATGGTTCAAAACAGAGACAGTAGGAAGAGTCAGTCTTCTTGTACTTAAGTCGGCATTGTGCCTTTCCTATTTATTTCCGATGCAATTTCTGTGTTTCGTCGTCAATAAGAAGGTCCAAGGGATGCAGTAAACCTGACGCGAAGCATCGGAATCTATAACTAGTGTCACAGGAATGGTTCAAAGCATAGACAGTAAGAGCAGTCAGTCCTCTTGTACTTAAGTCGGCATCGTGCCTATTGTATTTAATTCCGATGCAATTCCTGTGTTTCATCGACAATAAGAAGGTCAGAGGGGTACAGTAAACCTGAAGTGAAGCATCGGAATCTATAACTAGCGTCACAGGAATGGTTCGAACCATAGACAGTAGGAAGAGTCAGTCTTCTTGTACTTAAGTCGGCATTGTGCCTTTTGTATTTAATTCCGTTGCAATTTCTGTGTTTCATCGTCAATAAGAAGGTCCAAGGGATGCAGTAAACCTGAAGTGAAGCATCGGAATTTATAATTAGTGTCAGAGGAATTGATCAAAACATAGACAGTAAGATGAGTCAGTCTTCTTGTACGTAAGTCGGCGTTGTGCCTTTTGTATTTAATTCCGATGGAATTTCTGTGTTTCATCGTCAATAAGAAGGTCAGTGGGATACAGTAAACCTGAAGTGAAGCATCGGAATCTATAACTAGTGTCACAGGAATGGTTCAAAACAGAGACAGTAGGAAGAGTCAGTCTTCTTGTACTTAAGTCGGCATTGTGCCTTTGCTATTTATTTCCGATGCAATTTCTGTGTTTCGTCGTCAATAAGAAGATCCAAGGGATGCAGTAAACCTGACGTGAAGCATCGGAATCTATAACTAGTGTCACAGGAATGGTTCAAAGCATAGACAGTAAGAGGAGTCAGTCCTCTTGTACTTAAGTCGGCATTGTGCCTATTGTATTTAATTCCGATGCAATTTCTGTGTTTCATCGACAATAAGAAGGTCAGAGGGGTACAGTAAACCTGAAGTGAAGCATCGGAATCTATAACTAGTGTCACAGGAATGGTTCAAAACATAGACAGTAGGAAGAGTCAGTCTTCTTGTACTTAAGTCGGCATTGTGCCTTTTGTATATAATTCCGATGAAATTTCTGTGTTTCGTCGTCAATAAGATGGTCCAAGGGATGCAGTAAACCTGAAGTGAAGCATCGGAATCTATTATTAGTGTCAGAGGAATTGTTCAAAACATAGACAGTATGATGAGTCAGTCTTCTTAAACGTAAGTCGGCGTTGTGCCTTTTGTATTTAATTCCGATGCAATTTCTGTGTTTCATCGTCAATAAGAAGGTCAGTGGGATACAGTAAATCTGAAGTGAAGCATCGGAATCTATAACTAGTGTCACGGGGATGGTTCAAAGCATAGAGATTAGGAAGAGTCAGTCTTCTTATACTTAACTCGGCACTGTGCCTTTTGTATTTAATTCCGATGCAATTTCTGTGTTTCATCGTCAATAAGAAGGTCAGAGGGATACAGTAATGCTGAAGGGAAGCATCGGTATCTATAACTAGTGTCACAGGTATGGGTCAAAACATAGTCAGTAAGAAGAGACATTCTTCTTGTACTTAAGTCGGCATTGTGCCTTTTATATTTAATTCCGATGCAATTTCTGTGATTCATCGACAATAAGACGGTCAGAGGGGTACAGTAAACCTGAAGTGAAGCATCGGAATCTATAACTAGTGTCACAGGAATTGTTCAAAACAGAGACAGTAGGAAGAGTAAGTCTTCTTGAACTTAAGTCGGCATTGTGCCCTTTGTTTATACTTCCGATGCAATTTCTGTGTTTCGTCGTCAATAAGAAGGTCAGAGGGATATAGTAAACCTGAAGGGAAGCATCGGAATCTATAACTAGTGTCACGGGGATGGTTCAAACGATAGAGATTAGGATGAGTCAGTCTTCTTATACCTAAGTCGGCACTGTGCCTATTGTAATTAATTCCGATGCAATTTCTATGTTTCATCGTCAATAAGAAGGTCAGAGGGATACAGTAAACCTGAGGGGAAGAATCGGTACCTATAACTAGTGTCACAGGTATGGTTCAAATCATAGTCAGTAAGAAGAGACATTCTTCTTGTACTTAAGTCGGCATTGTGCCTTTTTATTTAATCCCGATGCAATTTCTGTGTTTCATCGTCAATAAGAAGGTCCAAGGGATACAGTAAACCTAAAATGAAGCATCAGAATCAATAACTAGTGACACTGGAATGGTTCATAACATAGACTGTAAGAAGAGTCAGTCTTCTTGTACTTACGTCGGCATTGTGCCTCTTGTATTTAATTCCGATGCAATTTCTGTGTTTCATCGTCGATAAGAAGGTCCAACGGATACAGTAAACCTGAAGTGTAGCATCGGAATCTATAACTAGTGTCACAGGGGTTGTTCAAAGCATAGACAGTAAGAGGATCCGTCTTCTTGTCCCTAAGTCGGTATTGTGCCTTTTGTATTTAATTCCGATGCAATTTCGGTGTTTCATCGTCAATAAAAAGGTCCAAGTGATACAGTAAACCAGAAGTGAAGCATCGGAAACTATAACTAGTGTCAACGGAATTATTCAAAACATAGCCAGTAAGAAGAGTCAGCCTTCTTTCACTTACGTCGGCATTGTGCCTTTTGTATTTAATTCCGATGCAATTTCTGTGTTTCATCGTAAATAAGAAGGTCAGAGGGATACAGTAAACCTGAAGTGAAGCATCGGAATACATAACTAGTGTCACAGGAATTTTTCTAAACATAGTCAGTAAGAAGAATCAGTCTTCTTGTACTTAATTCGGCATTGTGCATTTTGTATTTAATTCCGATGCAATTTCTGTGTTTCATCGTCAATAAGAAGGTCCAAGTGATACAATAAACATATAGTGAAGCATTGGAGTCTAAAACTGGTCTCACAAGAAATGTTCATAACATAGTCAGAAAGAAGAGTCAGTCTACTTGTACTTAAGTCGGCATTGTGCCTTTTGTATTTAATTCCGATGCAATTTCTGTGTTTCATCGTAAATAAGAATGTCAGAGGGATACAGTAAACCTGAAGTGAAGCATCGGAAACTATAACTAGTGTCACAGGAATGGTTCAAAGCATACACAGCAAGAAGAGTCAGTCTTCTAGTACTTAAGTCGGCATTGTGCCTTTTGTATTTAATTCCGATGCAATTTCTGTGTTTCATCGTCAATAAGAAGGTCAGAGGGATGCAGTAAACCTGAAGTGAAGCATCGGAATCTATAACTAGTGTCACAGGAATGGTTCAAAACAGAGACAGTAGGAAGAGTCAGTCTTCTTGTACTTAAGTCGGCATTGTGCCTTTCCTTTTTATTTCCGATGCAATTTCTGTGTTTCGTTGTCAATAAGAAGGTCCAAGGGATACAGTAAAACTGAAGTGAAGCATCAGAATCTGTATCTAGTGTCACAGGAGTGGTTCAAAACATAGACAGTAAGAAGAGTCAGTCTACTTGTACTTAAGTCGGCATTGTGCCTTTTGTATTTAATTCCGATGCAATTTCTGTGTTTCATCGTAAATAAGAATGTCAGAGGGATACAGTAAACCTGAAGTGAAGCATCGGAATCTATACCTAGTGTCACAGGAATGGTTCAAAGCATACACAGCAAGAAGAGTCAGTCTTCTTGTACTTAAGTCGGCATTGTGCCTTTTGTATTTAATTCCGATGCAATTTCTGTGTTTCATCGTCAATAAGAAGGTCAGAGGGATGCAGTAAACCTGAAGTGAAGCATCGGAATCTATAACTAGTGTCACAGGAATGGTTCATAACAGAGACAGTAGGAAGAGTCAGTCTTCTTGTACTTAAGTCGGCATTGTGCCTTTCCTATTTATTTCCGATGCAATTTCTGTGTTTCGTCGTCAATAAGAAGGTCCAAGGGATGCGGTAAACCTACGTGAAGCATCGGAATCTATAACTAGTGTCACAGGAATGGTTCAAAGCATAGACAGTAAGAGGAGTCAGTCATCTTGTACTTAAGTCCTCAACGTGCCTATTGTATTTAATTCCGATGCAATTTCTGTGTTTCATCGACAATAAGAAGGTCAGAGGGGTACAGTAAACCTGAAGTGAAGCATCGGAATCTACAACTAGTGTCACAGGAATGGTTCAAAACATAGACAGTAGGAAGAGTCAGTCTTCTTGTACTTAAGTCGGCATTGTGCCTTTTGTATTTAATTCCGATGCAATTTCTATGTTTCGCCGGCAATAAGTAGGTCCAAGGGATGCAGTAAACCTGAAGTGAAGCATCGGAATCTATAATTAGTGTCAGAGGAATTGTTCAAAACATAGACAGTAAGATGAGTCGGTCTTCTTGTACGTAAGTCGGCGTTGTGCCTTTTGTATTTAATTCCGATGCAATTTCTGTGTTTCATCATCAATAAGAAGGTCAGAGGGAAACAGTAAATCTGAAGTGAAGCATCGGAATCTATAACTAGTGTCACGGGGATGGTTCAAAGCATAGAGATTAGGTAGAGTCAGTCTTCTTATACTTAACTCGGCACTGTGCCTTTTGTATTTAATTCCGATGCAATTTCTGTGTTTCATCGTCAATAAGCAGGTCAGAGGGATACAGTAATGCTGAAGGGAAGCATCGGTATCTATAACTAGTGTCACAGGTATGGGTCAGAACATAGTCAGTAAGAAGAGACATTCTTCTTGTACTTAAGTCGGCATTGTGCCTTTTATATTTAATTCCGATGCAATTTCTGTGTTTCATCGTCAATAAGAAGGTCCAAGGGATACAGTAAACCTGAAGTGAAGCATCGGAATCTATAAGTAGTGTCACAGGAATGGTTCAAAACATAGACAGTAAGAAGAGTCAGTCTTCTTGTACTTAAGTCGGCATTGTGCCTTTTGTATATAATTTCGATGCAATTTCTGTGTTTCATCGTCAATAAGAAGGTCCAAGGGATTCAGTAAACACATAGTGAAGCATCGGAATCTAAAACTGGTCTCACAGGAAATGCTCAAATCATAGTCAGTAAGAAGAGTCAGTCTTTTTGTACTTAAGTCGGCATTGTGGATTTTGTATTTAGTTCCGATGCAATTTCTGTGTTTCATCATCAATAAGAAGGTCAGAGGGATGCAGTAAACCTGAAGTGAAGCATCGGAATCTACAACTAGTGTCACAGAAAAGGTTCAAAACATAGACAGTAAGAAGAGTCTGTCTTCTTGTACTGAAGTCGGCATTGTGCCTTTTTTTATTTAATTCCGATGCAATTTCTGTGCTTCATCGTCAATTAGATGGTCCAAGGGATACAGTAAACCTGAAGTGAATCATCGGAATCTATAACTAGTGTCACAGGAATGGTTAAGACATAGACAGTAGGAAGAGTCAGTCTTCCTATACTTAAGTCGGCATTGTGCCTTTTCTATTTAATTCCGATGCAATTTCTGTGTTTCATCGTCAATAAGAAGGTCCAAGGGATACAGTAAACATATAGTGAAGCATCGGAATCTAAAACTGGTCTCACAGGAAATGTTCACAAAATAGTCTGTATGAAGAGTCAGTCTTCTTGTACTTAAGTCGGCATTGTGCATTTTGTATTTAATTCCGATGCAACTTCTGTGTTTCATCATCAATAAGAAGGACAGAGGGAAACAGTAAACCTGAAGTGAAGCATCGGAATCTATAACTAGTGTCACAGGATTGGTTCAAAACATAGACAGTAGGAAGAGTCGGTCTTCTTGTACTTAGGTCGGCATTGTGCCATTTCTATTTATTTCCGATGCAATTTCTGTGTTTCGTCGTCAATAAGAAGGTCAAAGGGAAACAGTAAACCTGAAGTGGAGCATCGGAATCTATAACTAGTGTCACAATAATGGTTCAAAACATAGACAGTAGGAAGAGTCAGTCTTCTTGTACTTAAGTCGGCATTGTGCCATTTCTATTTATTTCCGATGCAATTTCTGTGTTTCATCGTCGCTAAGAAGGTCCAAGGGATACAGTAAACCTGAAGTGAAGCATCGGAATCTATAATTAGTGTCAGAGGAATTGTTCAAAACATAGACAGTAAGATGAGTCGGTCTTCTTGTACGTAAGTCGGCGTTGTGCCTTTTGTATTTAATTCCGATGCAATTTCTGTGTTTCATCATCAATAAGAAGGTCAGAGGGAAACAGTAAATCTGAAGTGAAGCATCGGAATCTATAACTAGTGTCACGGGGATGGTTCAAAGCATAGAGATTAGAAAGAGTCAGTCTTCTTATACTTAACTCGGCACTGTGCCTTTTGTATTTAATTCCGATGCAATTTCTGTGTTTCATCGTCAATAAGCAGGTCAGAGGGATACAGTAATGCTGAAGGGAAGCATCGGTATCTATAACTAGTGTCACAGGTATGGGTCAAAACATAGTCAGTAAGAAGAGACATTCTTCTTGTACTTAAGTCGGCATTGTGCCTTTTATATTTAATTCCGATGCAATTTCTGTGTTTCATCGTCAATAAGAAGGTCCAAGGGATACAGTAAACCTGAAGTGAAGCATCGGAATCTATAAGTAGTGTCACAGGAATGGTTCAAAACATAGACAGTAAGAAGAGTCAGTCTTCTTGTACTTAAGTCGGCATTGTGCCTTTTGTATATAATTTCGACGCAATTTCTGTGTTTCATCGTCAATAAGAAGGTCCAAGGGATTCAGTAAACACATAGTGAAGCATCGGAATCTAAAACTGGTCTCACAGGAAATGCTCAAATCATAATCAGTAAGAAGAGTCAGTCTTTTTGTACTTAAGTCGGCATTGTGCCTTTTGTATTTAATTCCGATGCAATTTCTGTGCTTCATCGTCAATAAGATGGTCCAAGGGATACAGTAAACCTGAAGTGAATCATCGGAATCTATAACTAGTGTCACAGGAATGGTTAAGACATAGACAGTAGGAAGAGTCAGTCTTCCTATACTTAAGTCGGCATTGTGCCTTTTCTATTTAATTCCGATGCAATTTCTGTGTTTCATCGTCAATAAGAAGGTCCAAGGGATACAGTAAACATATAGTGAAGCATCGGAATCTAAAACTGGTCTCACAGGAAATGTTCACAAAATAGTCTGTATGAAGAGTCAGTCTTCTTGTACTTAAGTCGGCATTGTGCATTTTGTATTTAATTCCGATGCAACTTCTGTGTTTCATCATCAATAAGAAGGACAGAGGGAAACAGTAAACCTGAAGTGAAGCATCGGAATCTATAACTAGTGTCACAGGATTGGTTCAAAACATAGACAGTAGGAAGAGTCGGTCTTCTTGTACTTAGGTCGGCATTGTGCCATTTCTATTTATTTCCGATGCAATTTCTGTGTTTCGTCGTCAATAAGAAGGTCAAAGGGAAACAGTAAACCTGAAGTGGAGCATCGGAATCTATAACTAGTGTCACAATAATGGTTCAAAACATAGACAGTAGGAAGAGTCAGTCTTCTTGTACTTAAGTCGGCATTGTGCCATTTCTATTTATTTCCGATGCAATTTCTGTGTTTCATCGTCGCTAAGAAGGTCCAAGGGATACAGTAAACCTGAAGTGAAGCATCAGAATCTGTAACTAGTGTCACAGGGATTGTTCAAAACATAGACAATAAGAAGAGTCAGTCTTCTTGTACCTAAGTCGGCATTGTGCCTTTTCTATTTAATTCCGATGCAATTTCTGTGATTCATCGACAATAAGACGGTCAGAGGGTGTACAGTAAACCTGAAGTGAAGCATCGGAACCTATAACTAGTGTCACAGGAATGGTTCAAAACATAGGCAAAAGGAAGGGTCAGTCTTCTTGTACTTAAGTCGGCATTGTGCCTTTCCTATTTAATTCCGATGCAATTTCTGTGATTCATCGACAATAAGACGGTCAGAGGGTGTACAGTAAACCTGAAGTGAAGCATCGGAATCTATAACTAGTGTCACAGGAATGGTTCAAAACATAGACAGTAGGAAGAGTCAGTCTTCTTGTACGTAAGTCGGCATTGTGCCTTTTGTATTTAATTCCGATGCAATTTCTGTGTTTCATCGTCAATAAGAAGGACAGAGGGATATAGTAAACCTGAAGGGAAGCATCGGAATCTATAACTTGTGTGACGGTGATGGTTCAAAACATAGAGTTTAGGATGAGTCAGTCTTCTTATACTTATGTCGGCACTGTGCCTTTTGTATTTAATTCCGATGCAATTTCTGTGTTTCATCGTCAATGAGAAGGTCAGAGGGATACAGTAAAACTGAAGTGAAGCATCAGAATCTATAACTAGTGTCACAGGAATGGTTCAAATCATAGACAGTAAGAAGAGTCAGTCTTCTTGTACTTAAGTCGGCATTGTGGCTATTCTATTTAATTCCGGTGCAATTTCTGTGTTTCATCATCAAGAAGAAGGTCAGAGGGATACAGTAAACCAGAAGTGAAGCATCGGAATGTATAACTAGTGTCACAGGAATGGTTCAAAGTATAGACATTATGAAGTGTCAGTCTTCTTGTACTTGAGTCGGCATTGTGCCTTTTGCATTTATTTCCGATGGAATTTCTGCGCTTCATCGTCAATAAGAAGGTCAGAGAGATACAGTAAATCTGAAGTGAAGCATCGGAATCTATAACTAGTGTCACAGGAATGGTTCAAAGCATACACAGCAAGAAGAGTCAGTCTTCTTGTACATAAGTCGGCATTGTGCCTTTTGTCTTTAATTCCGATGCAATTTCTTTGTTTCATCGTCAATAAGAAGGTCCAAGGGGTACAGTAAACCTGAAGTGATGCATCAGAATCTATAACTAGTGTCACAGGAATGGTTCAAAACATAGACAGTAAGAAGAGTCAGTCTACTTGTACTTAAGTCGGCATTGTGCCTTTTGTATTTAATCCCGATGCAATTTCTGTGTTTCATGGTCAATAAGAAGGTCCAAGGGAGACAGTACACCTGGAGCAAAGCATCGCAACCTATAAGTAGTGTCACAGGAATGGTTCAAATCATAGACGGTAAGAAGAGTCAGTCTTCTTGTACATAAGTCTGTATTGTGGCTTTTCTATTTAATTCCGATGTAATTTCTGTTTTTCATCATCAAGAAGAAGGTCAGAGGCGTACAGTAAACTTGAAGTGAAGCATCGGAATGTATAACTAGTGTCACAGGAATGGTTCAAAACATAGACAGTATGAAGGGTCAGTCTTCTTGTACTTGAGTCGGCATTGTGACTTTTGTATTTAATTCCGATGCAATTTCTGTGTTTCATCGTCAATAAGAAGGTCAGAGGGATACAGTAAACCTGAAGTGAAGCATCGGTATCTATAACTAGTGTCACATGAATGGTTCAAAACATAGACAGTGGGAAGAGTCAGTCTTCTTGTACTTATGTCCGCATTGTGCCTTTTCTATTTAATTCCGATGCAAATTCTGTGTTCCGTCGTCAATAAGAAGGGCCAAGGGATACAGTATACCTCAAGTGAAGCATCGGAATCAATAACTAGTGTCACAGGAATGGTTCAAATCATAGACAGTAAGAAGAGTCAGTCGGCACTGTGGAATTTGTATATAATTCCGATGCAATTTCGGTGTTTTATCATCAATAATAAATTCAGAGGGATGCAGTAAACATGAAGTGAAGCATCGGAATCTATAACTAGTGTCACAGAAAAGGTTCAAAACATAGACAGTAAGATGAGTCTGTCTTCTTGTAATTAAGTCGACATTGTGCCTTTTGTATTTGATTCCGATGCAATTTCTGTGTTTCATCGTCAATAAGAAGGTCAGAGGGATACAGTAAACCTGAAGTCAAGCATCGGAATCTATAACTAGTGTCACAGGAATGGTTCAAAGCATAGACGGTAGGAAGAGTCAGTCTTCTTGTACTTAAGTCGGCATTGTGCCTTTTGTATTTAATTCCGATGCAATTTCTGTGTATCATCGTCAATAAGAAGGTCCAAGGGATACAGTAAACCTGAAGTGAAGCATCGGAATCTATAACTAGTGTCACAGGAATGGTTAAAACATAGACAGTAGGAAGAGACATTCTTCTTGTACTTAAGTCGGCATTGTGCCTTTTTATTTAATCCTGATGCAATTTCTGTGTTTCATCGTCAATAAGAAGGTCCAAGGGATACAGTAAACCTGAAGTGAAGCATCGGAATCTATAACTAGTGTCACAGGAATGGCTCATAACATAGACAGTAGGAAGGGTCAGACTTCTTGTACTTAAGTCGGCATTGTGCCTTTTGTATTTAATTCCGATTTTAATTTCTGTGTTTCATCGTCTATTAAAAGGTCCAAGGGATACAGTAAACCTGAAGTAAAGCATCGGAATCTATAACTAGTGTCACAGGAATGGTTCAAAACATAGACAGTAGGAAGAGTCAGTCTTCTTGTACTTAAGTCGGCATTGTGCCTTTTGTATTTAATTCCGATGCAATTTCTGTGTTTCATCGTCAATGAGAAGGTCAGAGGGATACAGTAAAACTGAAGTGAAGCATCAGAATCTATAACTAGTGTCACAGGAATGGTTCAAATCATAGACAGTAAGAAGAGTCAGTCTTCTTGTACTTAAGTCGGCATTGTGGCTTTTCTATTTAATTCCGGTGCAATTTCTGTGTTTCATCATCAAGAAGAAGGTCAGAGGGATACAGTAAACCAGAAGTGAAGCATCGGAATGTATAACTAGTGTCACAGGAATGGTTCAAAGTATAGACATTATGAAGTGTCAGTCTTCTTGTACTTGAGTCGGCATTGTGCCTTTTGCATTAATTTCCGATGGAATATCTGCGCTTCATCGTCAATAAGGAGGTCAGAAAGATACAGTAAACCTGAAGTGAAGCATCGGAATCTATAACTAGTGTCACAGGAATGGTTCAAAGCATACACAGCAAGAAGAGTCAGTCTTCTTGTACATAAGTCGGCATTGTGCCTTTTGTCTTTAATTCCGATGCAATTTCTTTGTTTCATCGTCAATAAGAAGGTCCAAGGGTTACAGTAAACCTGAAGCGATGCATCAGAATCTATAACTAGTGTCACAGGAATGGTTCAAAACATGGACAGTAAGAAGAGTCAGTCTACTTGTACTTAAGTCGGCATTGTGCCTTTTGTATTTAATCCCGATGCAATTTCTGTGTTTCATGGTCAATTAGAAGGTCCAAGGGAGACAGTACACCTGGAGTAAAGTATCGCAACCTATAAGTAGTGTCACAGGAATGGTTCAAATCATAGACAGTAAGAAGAGTCAGTCTTCTTGTACATAAGTCTGTATTGTGGCTTTTCTATTTAATCCCGATGCAATTTCTGTGTTTCATCGTCAATAAGAAGGTCCAAGGGATACAGTAAACCTAAAATGAAGCATCAGAATCAATAACTAGTGACACAGGAATGGTTCAATACATAGACTGTAAGAAGAGTCAGTCTTCTTGTACTTACGTCGGCATTGTGCCTCTTGTATTTAATTCCGATTCAATTTCTGTGTTTCATCGTCGATAAGAAGGTCCAACGGATACTGTAAACCTGAAGTGTAGCATTGGAATCAATAACTAGTGTCACAGGGGTTGTTCAAAACATAGACAGTAAGAAGACTCAGCCTTCTTGTACTTAATTCGGCATTGAGCATTTTGTATTTAATTCCGATGCAATTTCTGTGTTTTATCGTCAATAAGAAGGTCCAAGTGATACAATAAACGTATAGTGAAGCATTAGAGTCTAAAACTGGTCTCACAGGAAATGTTCAAAACATAGTCAGAAAGAAGAGTCAGTCTTCTTGTACTTAAGTCGGGATTGTGCCTTTTGTATTTAATTCCGATGCAATTTCTGTGTTTCATCGTCAATAAGTAGGTCAGAGGGATGCAGTAAACCTGAAGTGAAGCATCGGAATCTATAACTAGTGTCACGGGGATGGTTCAAAACATGGAGATTAGGAAGAGTCAGTCTACTTATACTTAAGTCGGCACTGTGCCTTTTGTATTTAATTCCGATGCAATTTCTGTGTTTCATCGTCAATAAGAAGGTCAGAGGGATACAGTAAAGCTGAAGGGAAGCATCGATATCTATAACTAGTGTCACAGGTATGGTTCAAAACATAGTCAGTAAGAAGAGACATTCTTCTTGTACTTAAGTCGGCATTGTGACTTTTTATTTAATCCCGATGCAATTTCTGTGTTTCATCGTCAATAAGAAGGTCCAAGGGATACAGTAAACCTGAAGTGAAGCATCGGAATCTATAACTAGTGTCACAGGAATTGTTCAAATATAATCAGTACGAAGAGTCAGTCTTCTTGTACTTTAGTCGGCATTGTGCCCTTTCTATTTAATTCCGATACAATTATTGTGTTTCATCGTCAATAAGAAGGTCAGAGGGATACAGTAAACCTGAAGTCAAGCATCGGAATCTATAACTAGTGTCACAGGAATGGTTCAAAACATAGACAGTAGGAAGAGTCAGTCTACTTGTACTTAAGTCGGCATTGTGCCTTTTGTATTTAATCCCGATGCAATTTCTGTGTTTCATCGTCAATAAGAAGGTCCAAGGGAGACAGTACACCTGGAGTAAAGCATCGCAACCCATAAGTAGTGTCACAGGAATGCTTCAAATCATAGACAGTAAGAAGAGTCAGTCTTCTTGTACATAAGTCTGTATTGTGGCTTTTCTATTTAATTCCGATGCAATTTCTGTGATTCATCGACAATAAGACGGTCAGAGGGTGGACAGTAAACCTGAAGTGAAGCATCGGAACCTATAACTAGTGTCACAGGAATGGTTCAAAACATAGGCAAAAGGAAGGGTCAGTCTTCTTGTACTTAAGTCGGCATTGTGCCTTTCCTATTTAATTCCGATGCAATTTCTGTGATTCATCGACAATAAGACGGTCAGAGGGTGTACAGTAAACCTGAAGTGAAGCATCGGAATCTATAACTAGTGTCACAGGAATGGTTCAAAACATAGACAGTAGGAAGAGTCAGTCTTCTTGTACGTAAGTCGGCATTGTGCCTTTTGTATTTAATTCCGATGCAATTTCTGTGTTTCATCGTCAATAAGAAGGACAGAGGGATATAGTAAACCTGAAGGGAAGCATCGGAATCTATAACTTGTGTAACGGTGATGGTTCAAAACATAGAGTTTAGGATGAGTCAGTCTTCTTACACTTATGTCGGCACTGTGCCTTTTGTATTTAATTCCGATGCAATTTCTGTGTTTCATCGTCAATGAGAAGGTCAGAGGGATACAGTAAAACTGAAGTGAAGCATCAGAATCTATAACTAGTGTCACAGGAATGGTTCAAATCATAGACAGTAAGAAGAGTCAGTCTTCTTGTACTTAAGTCGGCATTGTGGCTATTCTATTTAATTCCGGTGCAATTTCTGTGTTTCATCATCAAGAAGAAGGTCAGAGGGATACAGTAAACCAGAAGTGAAGCATCGGAATGTATAACTAGTGTCACAGGAATGGTTCAAAGTATAGACATTATGAAGTGTCAGTCTTCTTGTACTTGAGTCGGCATTGTGCCTTTTGCATTTATTTCCGATGGAATTTCTGCGCTTCATCGTCAATAAGAAGGTCAGAGAGATACAGTAAATCTGAAGTGAAGCATCGGAATCTATAACTAGTGTCACAGGAATGGTTCAAACATACACAGCAAGAAGAGTCAGTCTTCTTGTACATAAGTCGGCATTGTGCCTTTTGTCTTTAATTCCGATGCAATTTCTTTGTTTCATCGTCAATAAGAAGGTCCAAGGGGTACAGTAAACCTGAAGTGATGCATCAGAATCTATAACTAGTGTCACAGGAATGGTTCAAAACATAGACAGTAAGAAGAGTCAGTCTACTTGTACTTAAGTCGGCATTGTGCCTTTTGTATTTAATCCCGATGCAATTTCTGTGTTTCATGGTCAATAAGAAGGTCCAAGGGAGACAGTACACCTGGAGCAAAGCATCGCAACCTATAAGTAGTGTCACAGGAATGGTTCAAATCATAGACGGTAAGAAGAGTCAGTCTTCTTGTACATAAGTCTGTATTGTGGCTTTTCTATTTAATTCCGATGTAATTTCTGTTTTTCATCATCAAGAAGAAGGTCAGAGGCGTACAGTAAACTTGAAGTGAAGCATCGGAATGTATAACTAGTGTCACAGGAATGGTTCAAAACATAGACAGTATGAAGGGTCAGTCTTCTTGTACTTGAGTCGGCATTGTGACTTTTGTATTTAATTCCGATGCAATTTCTGTGTTTCATCGTCAATAAGAAGGTCAGAGGGATACAGTAAACCTGAAGTGAAGCATCGGTATCTATAACTAGTGTCACATGAATGGTTCAAAACATAGACAGTGGGAAGAGTCAGTCTTCTTGTACTTATGTCCGCATTGTGCCTTTTCTATTTAATTCCGATGCAAATTCTGTGTTCCGTCGTCAATAAGAAGGGCCAAGGGATACAGTATACCTCAAGTGAAGCATCGGAATCAATAACTAGTGTCACAGGAATGGTTCAAATCATAGACAGTAAGAAGAGTCAGTCGGCACTGTGGAATTTGTATATAATTCCGATGCAATTTCGGTGTTTTATCATCAATAATAAATTCAGAGGGATGCAGTAAACATGAAGTGAAGCATCGGAATCTATAACTAGTGTCACAGAAAAGGTTCAAAACATAGACAGTAAGATGAGTCTGTCTTCTTGTAATTAAGTCGACATTGTGCCTTTTGTATTTGATTCCGATGCAATTTCTGTGTTTCATCGTCAATAAGAAGGTCAGAGGGATACAGTAAACCTGAAGTCAAGCATCGGAATCTATAACTAGTGTCACAGGAATGGTTCAAAGCATAGACGGTAGGAAGAGTCAGTCTTCTTGTACTTAAGTCGGCATTGTGCCTTTTGTATTTAATTCCGATGCAATTTCTGTGTATCATCGTCAATAAGAAGGTCCAAGGGATACAGTAAACCTGAAGTGAAGCATCGGAATCTATAACTAGTGTCACAGGAATGGTTAAAACACAGACAGTAGGAAGAGACATTCTTCTTGTTCTTAAGTCGGCATTGTGCCTTTTTATTTAATCCTGATGCAATTTCTGTGTTTCATCGTCAATAAGAAGGTCCAAGGGATACAGTAAACCTGAAGTGAAGCATCGGAATCTATAACTAGTGTCACAGGAATGGCTCATAACATAGACAGTAGGAAGGGTCAGACTTCTTGTACTTAAGTCGGCATTGTGCCTTTTGTATATAATTCCGATTTTAATTTCTGTGTTTCATCGTCTATTAAAAGGTCCAAGGGATACAGTAAACCTGAAGTAAAGCATCGGAATCTATAACTAGTGTCACAGGAATGGTTCAAAACATAGACAGTAGGAAGAGTCAGTCTTCTTGTACTTAAGTCGGCATT
The DNA here is from genome assembly GCF_021461395.2 of Schistocerca americana. Classification (NCBI taxonomy): domain Eukaryota; kingdom Metazoa; phylum Arthropoda; class Insecta; order Orthoptera; family Acrididae; genus Schistocerca; species Schistocerca americana. Next base: position 2,344,882 of record NW_025726104.1, read on the forward strand.
GTGCCTTTTGTATTTAATTCCGATGCAATTTCTGTGTTTCATCGTCAATGAGAAGGTCAGAGGGATACAGTAAAACTGAAGTGAAGCATCAGAATCTATAACTAGTGTCACAGGAATGGTTCAAATCATAGACAGTAAGAAGAGTCAGTCTTCTTGTACTTAAGTCGGCATTGTGGCTTTTCTATTTAATTCCGGTGCAATTTCTGTGTTTCATCATCAAGAAGAAGGTCAGAGGGATACAGTAAACCAGAAGTGAAGCATCGGAATGTATAACTAGTGTCACAGGAATGGTTCAAAGTATAGACATTATGAAGTGTCAGTCTTCTTGTACTTGAGTCGGCATTGTGCCTTTTGCATTAATTTCCGATGGAATATCTGCGCTTCATCGTCAATAAGAAGGTCAGAAAGATACAGTAAACCTGAAGTGAAGAATCGGAATCTATAACTAGTGTCACAGGAATGGTTCAAAGCATACACAGCAAGAAGAGTCAGTCTTCTTGTACATAAGTCGGCATTGTGCCTTTTGTCTTTAATTCCGATGCAATTTCTTTGTTTCATCGTCAATAAGAAGGTCCAAGGGTTACAGTAAACCTGAAGCGATGCATCAGAATCTATAACTAGTGTCACAGGAATGGTTCAAACATGGACAGTAAGAAGAGTCAGTCTACTTGTACTTAAGTCGGCATTGTGCCTTTTGTATTTAATCCCGATGCAATTTCTGTGTTTCATGGTCAATTAGAAGGTCCAAGGGAGACAGTACACCTGGAGTAAAGCATCGCAACCTATAAGTAGTGTCACAGGAATGGTTCAAATCATAGACAGTAAGAAGAGTCAGTCTTCTTGTACTTTAGTCGGCATTGTGCCCTTTCTATTTAATTCCGATACAATTATTGTGTTTCATCGTCAATAAGAAGGTCAGAGGGATACAGTAAACCTGAAGTCAAGCATCGGAATCTATAACTAGTGTCACAGGAATGGTTCAAAACATAGACAGTAGGAAGAGTCAGTCTACTTGTACTTAAGTCGGCATTGTGCCTTTGTATTTAATCCCGATGCAATTTCTGTGTTTCATCGTCAATAAGAAGGTCAGAGGGATACAGTAAAGCTGAAGGGAAGCATCGATATCTATAACTAGTGTCACAGGTATGGTTCAAAACATAGTCAGTAAGAAGAGACATTCTTCTTGTACTTAAGTCGGCATTGTGACTTTTTACTTAATCCCGATGCAATTTCTGTGTTTCATCGTCAATAAGAAGGTCCAAGGGATACAGTAAACCTGAAGTGTAGCATTGGAATCAATAACTAGTGTCACAGGGGTTGTTCAAAACATAGACAGTAAGAAGACTCAGCCTTCTTGTACTTAATTCGGCATTGAGCATTTTGTATTTAATTCCGATGCAATTTCTGTGTTTTATCGTCAATAAGAAGGTCCAAGTGATACAATAAACATATAGTGAAGCATTAGAGTCTAAAACTGGTCTCACAGGAAATGTTCAAAACATAGTCAGAAAGAAGAGTCAGTCTTCTTGTACTTAAGTCGGGATTGTGCCTTTTGTATTTAATTCCGATGCAATTTCTGTGTTTCATCGTCAATAAGTAGGTCAGAGGGATGCAGTAAACCTGAAGTGAAGCATCGGAATCTATAACTAGTGTCACGGGGATGGTTCAAAACATGGAGATTAGGAAGAGTCAGTCTTCTTATACTTAAGTCGGCACTGTGCCTTTTGTATTTAATTCCGATTCAATTTCTGTGTTTCATCGTCAATAAGAAGGTCAGAGGGATACAGTAAAGCTGAAGGGAAGCATCGATATCTATAACTAGTGTCACAGGTATGGTTCAAAACATAGTCAGTAAGAAGAGACATTCTTCTTGTACTTAAGTCGGCATTGTGACTTTTTATTTAATCCCGATGCAATTTCTGTGCTTCATCGTCAATAAGATGGTCCAAGGGATACAGTAAACCTGAAGTGAATCATCGGAATCTATAACTAGTGTCACAGGAATGGTTAAGACATAGACAGTAGGAAGAGTCAGTCTTCCTATACTTAAGTCGGCATTGTGCCTTTTCTATTTAATTCCGATGCAATTTCTGTGTTTCATCGTCAATAAGAAGGTCCAAGGGATACAGTAAACATATAGTGAAGCATCGGAATCTAAAACTGGTCTCACAGGAAATGTTCACAAAATAGTCTGTATGAAGAGTCAGTCTTCTTGTACTTAAGTCGGCATTGTGCATTTTGTATTTAATTCCGATGCAACTTCTGTGTTTCATCATCAATAAGAAGGACAGAGGGAAACAGTAAACCTGAAGTGAAGCATCGGAATCTATAACTAGTGTCACAGGATTGGTTCAAAACATAGACAGTAGGAAGAGTCGGTCTTCTTGTACTTAGGTCGGCATTGTGCCATTTCTATTTATTTCCGATGCAATTTCTGTGTTTCGTCGTCAATAAGAAGGTCAAAGGGAAACAGTAAACCTGAAGTGGAGCATCGGAATCTATAACTAGTGTCACAATAATGGTTCAAAACATAGACAGTAGGAAGAGTCAGTCTTCTTGTACTTAAGTCGGCATTGTGCCATTTCTATTTATTTCCGATGCAATTTCTGTGTTTCATCGTCGCTAAGAAGGTCCAAGGGATACAGTAAACCTGAAGTGAAGCATCAGAATCTGTAACTAGTGTCACAGGGATTGTTCAAAACATAGACAATAAGAAGAGTCAGTCTTCTTGTACCTAAGTCGGCATTGTGCCTTTTCTATTTAATTCCGATGCAATTTCTGTGATTCATCGACAATAAGACGGTCAGAGGGTGTACAGTAAACCTGAAGTGAAGCATCGGAACCTATAACTAGTGTCACAGGAATGGTTCAAAACATAGGCAAAAGGAAGGGTCAGTCTTCTTGTACTTAAGTCGGCATTGTGCCTTTCCTATTTAATTCCGATGCAATTTCTGTGATTCATCGACAATAAGACGGTCAGAGGGTGTACAGTAAACCTGAAGTGAAGCATCGGAATCTATAACTATTGTCACAGGAATGGTTCAAAACATAGTCAGTAAGAAGAATCAGTCTTCTTGTACTTCAGTAGGCATTGTGCCTTTTGTATTTAATTCCGATGCAATTTCTGTGTTTCATCGTCAATATGAAGGTCTAAGGGATACAGTAAACGTGGAGTGAAGCATCGGAATCTATAACTAGTGTCACAGGATTGTTTCGTAACATAGACAGTAAGAAGAGTCAGTCTTCTTGTACTTAAGTTGGCATTGTGCCTTTTGTATTTAATTCCGGTGCAATTTCTGTGTTCCATCGTCATTAAGAAGGTCAGTGGGATACAGTAATCCTGAAGTTAAGCTTCAGAATCTATAACTAGTTTCACAGAAATGGTTCAAAACATAGTCAGTAAGAAGAGTCAGTCTTCTTGTAGTTAAGTCGGTATTGTGATTTTTCTATTTAATTCCGATGCAATTTCTGTGTTTCATCGTCAATAAGAAGGTCAGTGGGATACAGTGAACCTGAAGTGAAGAATCGGAATCTATAACTAGCGTCACAGGAATGGTTCACAGCTTAGAGAGTTGGAAGAGTCAGTATTCTTGTACTTAAGTCGGCATTGTGCCTTTAGTATTTAATTCCGATGTAATTTCTGTGTTGCATCGTCAATAAGAAGGGCCAAGGGATACAGTAAACCTGGAGTGAAGCATCGGAATCTATAACTAGTGTCACAGGGATGGTTCAAAACATAGACAGTAAGAAGAGTCAGTCTTCTTGTACTTTAGTCGGCATTGTGCCATTTGTATTTAATTCCGATGCAATTTCTGTGTTTCATCGTCAATAAAAGGTCAGAGGGATACAGTATTCCTGAAGTGAAGCATCGGAATCCATAAGTAGTGTCAAAGGATTGGTTCAAAACACAGACAGTAAGAAGAGTCACCCTTCTTTTACTTAAGTCGGCATAGTGTCTTTTGTATTTAGTTCCGATGCAATTTCTGTGTTTCATCGTCAATAAGTAGGTCCAAGGGATACAGTAAACCTGGAGTGAAGCATCGGAATCTATAACTAGTGTCACAGGAATGGTTCAAAACATAGTCAGTAAGAAGAGACAGTCTTCTTGTACTTAAGTCGGTATTATGTCTTTTGTATTTAAATTCGATGCAATTTCTGTGTTTCATCGTCAATAAGAAGGTCCAAGGGATACAGTAAACCAGGAGTGAAGCATCGGAGTCTATAACTAGTGTCACAGGAATGGTGCAAAAAATAGTCAGTAAGAGGAGTCAGTCTTCTTTTACTTAATTCGGCATTGTGCCCTTTGTATTTAATTCTGATGCAATTTCTATGTTTCATCGTCAATACGAAGGTCTAAGGGATACAGTAAACCTGGAGTGAAGCATCGGAATCCATAACTAGTGTCATAGGAATGGTTCAAAACACAGACAGTAAGAAGAGTCAGACTCCTTTTACTTACGTCGGCATTGTGCATTTTGTAATTAATTAAGATGCATTTTCTGTGTTTCATCGTCAATAAGAAGGTCCAAAGGATACAGTAAAGCTAGAGTGAAGCATCGGAATTTATAACTAGTGTCACAGGAATGTTTCAAAACATAGTCAGTAAGAAGAGACAGTCTTCTTGTACTTATGTCGATATTGTGCCTTCTGTATTTAATTCCGATGCAATTTCTGTGTTTCATCGTCAATAAGAAGGTCCGGGGGATACAGTAAACCTGGAGTGAAGCATCGGAATCTATAACTAGTGTCACAGGGACGGTTCAAAACATAGCCAGTAAGATGACTCAGTATTCTTGTACTTTAGTCGGCATTGTGCTTTTTGTATTAATTTCCGATGCAATTTCTGTGTTTCATCGTCACTAAGAAGGACAGTGGGATACAGTAATCCTGAAGTTAAGCATCGTAAACTATAACTAGTGTCACAGGAATGGTGCAAATCATAGACAGTAAGAAGAGTCAGTCTTCTTGTAGTTAAGTCGGCATTGTGCCTTTTCTATTTAATTCCGATGCTTTTTCTGTGTTTCATCGTCAATAAGAAGGTCAGTGGGATACAGTAAACCTAAAGTGAAGCATCGGAATCTATAACTAGTGTCACACGAACGGTTCAAAACATAGACAGTTGGAAGAGTCAGTCGTCTTGTACTTAAGTCGGCATTGTGCCTTTTGTATTTAATTCCGATGCAATTTCTGTGTTTCATCGTCACTAAGAAGGTCAGAGGGATGCAGTAAACCTGAAGTGAAGTATCGGAATCTATAACTAGTGTCACAGGAATTGTTCAAAACATAGTCAGTCTGAAGAGTCGGTCTTCTTGTACTTAAGTCGGCATTGTGCCTTTTCTATTTCATTACGATGCAATTTCTGTGTTTCATCGTCAGCAAGAAGGTCCAAAAGATACAGTAAACCAGGAGTGAAGCATCGGAATCTATGACTAGTGTCACAGGAATGGTTCAAAACATAGACAGTAAGAAGAGTCCGTCTTCTTGTACTTACGTCGGCATTGTGCTTTTGTATTTAATTCCGATGCAATTTCTGTGTTTCATCCCGTCAATAAGAAGGTCCACGGTATACGGTAAACCTGTAGTGATGCATCGGAATCTATAACTAGTGTCACAGGAATTGTTCAAAACATAGTCAGTCTGAAGAGTCAGTCTTCTTGTACTTAAGTCGGCATTGTGCCTTTTCAATTTAATTACGATGCAATTTCTGTGTATCATCGTCTGCAAGAGGGTCCAAAGGATACAGTAAACCAGGAGTGAAGCATCGGAATCTGTAACTAGTGTCACAGGAGTGGTTCACATCATAGACAGTAAAGAGAGTCCGTCTTCTTGTACTTACTTCGGCATTGTGCTTTTGTATTTAATTCCGATGCAATTTCTGTGTTTCATCGTCAATAAGAAGGTCCAAGGTATACAGTAAACCTGGAGGGAAGCATCGGAATCTATAATTAGTGCCACAGGAATGGTTCAAAACATAGACAGTGAGATGAGTCAGTCTTCTTGTACTTAATTCGGCATTGTGCCTTTTGTATTTAATTCCGACGCAATTTCTGTGTTTCATTGTCAATAAGAACTTCAGAGGGATACAGTAAATCTGAAGTGAAGAATCGGAATCTATAACTAGTGTCACAGGAATGGTTCAAAACATAGACAGTAAGATGAGTCAGTCTTCTTGTACTTAAGTCGGCATTGTGCCTTTTGTATTTAATTCCGATGCAATTTCTGTGTTTTATCGTCAATACGAAGGTCAGAGGGATACAGCAAACCTGAAGTGAAGCATCGGAATCTATAACTAGTGTCACAGGAATGGTTCAAACATAGTCAGTAAGAAGAGTCCGTCTTCTTGTACTTATGTCGGCATTGTGCTTTTGTATTTAATTCCGATGCAATTTATGTGTTTCATCGTCAATAAGAAGGTCCAAGGTATACAGTAAACCTAGAGTGAAGCATCGGAATCCATAACTAGAGTCACAGGAATAATTCAAAACATAGACAGTAAGATGAGTCAGTCTTCTTGTACTTAAGACGGCAATGTGCTTTTGTATTTAATTCCGATGCAATTTCTGTGTTTTATCGTCAATAAGAAGGTCCAAGGTATACAGTAAACCTGGAGTGAAGCATCGGAATCTCTAACTAGTGTCACAGGAATGGTTCAAAACATAGACAGTAAGATGAGTGAGTCTTCTTGTACTTAAATCGGCATTGTGCCTTTTGTATTTATTACGGACGCAATTTCTGTGTTTCATCGTCAATATGAGCGTCAGAATGATACAGTAAATCTGAAGTGAAGCATCGGAATCAATAACTAGTGTCACAGGAATGGTTCAAACATAGACAGTAAGAAGAGACAGTCTTCTTGTACTTATGTCGGTATTGTGCCTTTTGTATTTAATTCCGATGCAATTTCTGTGTTTCATCGTCAATAAGAAGGTCCAGGGGATACAGTAAACCTGGAGTGAAGCATCGGAATCTATAACTAGTGTCACAGGGACGGTTCAAAACATAGACAGTAAGATGACTCAGTATTCTTGTACTTTAGTCGGCATTGTGCTTTTTGTATTAATTACCGATGCAATTTCTGTGTTTCATCGTCACTAAGAAGGTCAGTGGGATACAGTAATTCTGAAGTTAAGCATCGGAATCTATAACTAGTGTCACAGGAATGGTGCAAATCATAGACAGTAAGAAGAGTCAGTCTTCTTGTAGTTAAGTCGGCATTGTGCCTTTTCTATTTAATTCCGATGCAATTTCTGTGTTTCATCGTCAATAAGAAGGTCAGAGGGATACAGTAAACCTAAAGTGAAGCATCGGAATCTATAACTAGTGTCACACGAACGGTTCATAACATAGACAGTTGGAAGGGTCAGTCGTCTTGTACTTAAGTCGGCATTGTGCCTTTTGTATTTAATTGCGATGCAATTTCTGTGTTTCATCGTCAATAAGAAGGTCAGAGGGATACAGTAAACCTGAAGTGAAGTATCGAATCTATAACTAGTGTCACAGGAATTGTTCAAAACATAGTCAGTCTGAAGAGTCGGTCTTCTTGTACTTAAGTCGGCATTGTGCCTTTTCTATTTCATTACGATGCAATTTCTGTGTTTCATCGTTAGCAAGAAGGTCCAAAAGATACAGTAAACCAGGAGTGAAGCATCGGAATCTATGACTAGTGTCACAGGAATGGTTCAAAACATAGACAGTAAGAAGAGTCCGTCTTCTTGTACTTACGTCGGCATTGTGCTTTTGTATTTAATTCCGATGCAATTTCTGTGTTTCATCCCGTCAATAAGAAGGTCCACGGTATACGGTAAACCTGTAGTGATGCATCGGAATCTATAACTAGTGTCACAGGAATTGTTCAAAACATAGTCAGTCTGAAGAGTCAGTCTTCTTGTACTTAAGTCGGCATTGTGCCTTTTCAATTTAATTACGATGCAATTTCTGTGTTTCATCGTCTGCAAGAGGGTCCAAAGGATACAGTAAACCCGGAGTGAAGCATCGGAATCTATAACTAGTGTCACAGGAGTGGTTCACATCATAGACAGTAAGAAGAGTCCGTCTTCTTGTACTTACGTCGGCATTGTGCTTTTGTATTTAATTCCGATGCAATTTCTGTGTTTCATCGTCAATAAGAAGGTCCAAGGTATACAGTAAACCTGGAGGGAAGCATCGGAATCAATAATTAGTGCCACAGGAATGGTTCAAAGCATAGACAGTGAGATGAGTCAGTCTTCTTGTACTTAATTCGGCATTGTGCCTTTTGTACTTAATTCCGACGCAATTTCTGTGTTTCATTGTCAATAAGAACTTCAGGGGGATACAGTAAATCTGAAGTGAAGCATCGGAATCTATAACTAGTGTCACAGGAATGGTTCAAAAAAAAAACAGTAAGATGAGTCAGTTTTCTTGTACTTAAGTCGGCATTGTGCCTTTTGTATTTAATTCCGATGTAATTTCTGTGTTTTATTGTCAATAAGACGGTCAGAGGGATACAGTAAAACTGAAGTGAAGCATCGGAATCTATAACTAGTGTCACAGGAATTGTTCAAAATATAGTCAGTCTGAAGAGTCAGTCTTCTTGTACTTAAGTCGGCAATGTGCCATTTATAATTAATTACGATGTAATTTCTGTGTTTCATCGTCAGTAATAAGGTCCAAGGGATACTTTAAACCGGGGGTGAAGCATCGGAATCTATAACTAGTGTCACAGGAATGGTTCAAAACATACACAGTAGGAAGAGTCAGTCTACTTCTACTTAAGTCGGCATTGTGCCTTTTGTATTTAATTCCGATGCAATTTCTGTGTTTTATCGTCAATACGAAGGTCAGAGGGATACAGCAAACCTGAAGTGAAGCATCGGAATTTATAACTAGTGTCACAGGAATGGTTCAAACAGAGTCAGTAAGAAGAGTCCGTCTTCTTGTACTTATGTCGGCATTGTGCTTTTGTATTTAATTCCGATGCAATTTCTGTGTTTCATCGTCAATAAGAAGGTCCAAGGTATACAGTAAACCTGGAGGGAAGCATCGGAATCTATAATTAGTGCCACAGGAAAGGTTCAAAGCATAGACAGTGAGATGAGTCAGTCTTCTTGTACTTAATTCGGCATTGTGCCTTTTGTATTTAATTCCGACGCAATTTCTGTGTTTCATTGTCAATAAGAACTTCAGGGGGATACAGTAAATCTGAAGTCAAGCATCGGAATCTATAACTAGTGTCACAGGAATGGTTCAAAAAAAAAAACAGTAAGATGAGTCAGTTTTCTTGTACTTAAGTCGGCATTGTGCTTTTTGTATTTAATTCCGATGTAATTTCTGTGTTTTATCGTCAATAAGAAGGTCAGAGGGGCACAGTAGACCTGAAGTGAAGCATTGGAATCTATAACTAGAGTCACAGGAATGGTTCAAAACATAGTCAGTAGGAAGAGTCAGTCTTCTTGTACTTCAGTAGGCATTGTGCCTTTTGTATTTAATTCCGATGCAATTTCTGTGTTTTATAGTCAATAAGAAGGTCAGAGGGATACAGTAAACCTGATGTGAAGCATCGGAATCTATAACTAGTGTCACAGGAATGGTTCAAAACATAGAGAGTTGGAAGACTCAGTCTTCTTGTACTGAAGTCGGCATTATGCCTTTTGAATTTCATTCCGATGCAATTTCTGTGTTTCATCGTCCATAAGAAGGTCTGAGGGATACAGTAAACCTCAAGTGAAGCATCGGAATAAAATACTAGTGTCACAAGAATGGTTCAAACATAGACAGTAGGAAGAGTCAGTCTTCTTGTACCTAAGTCGGTATTGTGCCTTTTCTATTTAATTCCGATGCAATTTCTGTGTTTCATCGTCAATAAGAAGGTCAGAGGGATACAGTAAACCTGGAGTGAAGCACCGGAATCTATAACTAGTGTCACAGGAATGGTTCAAAACATAGACTCTCAGTAGAGTCAGTCTTCTTGTACTTTAGTCGGCATTGTGCCTTTTGTATTTAATTCTGATGCAATTTCTGAGTTTCATCGTCAATAAGATGGTCAAAGGGATAGAGTGAACCCGGAGTGAAGCATCGGAATCTAAAACTAGTGTCACGGGAATGGATCAAAAGATAGACAGTGAGAAGCGTCAGTCTTCTTGTACTTAAATCTGCATTGTGCCTTTTGTATTTAACTCCGATGCAATTTCTGTGTTTCATCGTCTATAAGAAGGTCAGTGGGATAATGTTATCCTGAAGTTAAGCATCGGTATCAATGACTAGTGTCACAAGAATGGTTCAAAACATAGTCAGTAAGAAGAGTCAGTCTTCTTGTATTTAAGTCGGCATTGTGCCTATTGTATTTAATTCCGATGCAATTTCTGTGTTTCATCGTCAATAAGATGGGCCAAGGGATACAGTAAACCTGGAGTGAAGCATCGGAATCTATAACTAGTGTCACAGGGATGGTTCGAAACATAGACAGTAAGAAGAGTCAGTCTTCTTGTACATTAGTCGGCATTGTGCCTATTGTATTTAATTCCGATGCAATTTCTGTGTTTCATCGTCAATAACAAGGTCAGAGGGATACAGTAATCCTGAAGTGAAGCATCGGAATCTATGACTAGTGTCACTGGAATGGTGCGAAACATAGTCAGTATGAAGAGTCAGTCTTCTTGTACTTAAGTCGGTATAGTGCCTTTTGTGTTTAATTCCGATGCAATTTCTGTGTTTCATCGTCAATAAGAAGGTCGAAGGGATACAGGAAACCTGCAGTGAAGCATCGGAATCTATAACTAGTGTCACAGGAATGGTTCAAAACATAGACAGTAAGAAGAGTCCGTCCTCTTGTACTTACGTCGGCATTGTGATTTTGTATTTAATTGCGATGCAATTTCTGTGTTTCATTGTCAATAAGAAGTTCCAAGGTATACAGTAAACCTTGAGTGAAGCATCGGAATCTATAACTAGTGTCACAGGAGTTGTTCAAATCTTAGTCAGTAAGAAGAATCAGTCTTCTTGTACTTCAGTCGGCATTGTGCCTTTTGTATTTATTTCCGATGCCGTTTCTGTGTTTCATCGTCAATATGAAGGTCTAAGGGATACAGTAAATCTGGAGTGAAGCTTCGGATTCTAAAACTAGTGTCACAGGAATGGTTCCAAACATAGACAGTAAGATGAGTCAGTCTTATTGTACTTAAGTCGGCATTGTGCATTTTGTATTTAATTCCGATGCAATATCTGTGTTTCATCGCCAATACGAAGGTCCAAGGGATACAGTAAACCTGAAGAAAGCATCAGAATCTATAACTAGTGTCACAGGAGTGGTTCAAAACATAGAGAGTAGGAAGAGTCAGTCTTCGTGTACTTAAGTCGGCATTGTGCTTTTTCTATTTAATTCCGATGCCGTTTCTGTGTCTCTTCGTCAATAGGAAGGTCCAAGGGATACAGTAAACCTGAAGTGAAGCATCGGAATCTATAACTAGTGTCACAGGAATTGTTCAAAATATAGTCAGTCTGAAGAGTCAGTCTTCTTGTACTTAAGTCGGCAATGTGCCTTTTCTATTTAATTACGATGCAATATCTGTGTTTCATCGTCAGTAAGAAGGTCCAAGGGAAACTGTAAACCTGGAGTGAAGCATCGGAATCTATAACTAGTGTCACAGGAATGGTTCAAATCATAGACAGTAAGAAGAGTAAGTGTTCTTCTACTTAAGTCGGCATTGTGCGTTTTGTATTTAATTCCGATGCAATTTCTGTGTTTTATCGTCAATAGGATGGTCAGAGGGATACAGTAAACCTGAAGTGAAGCATCGGAATACATAACTAGTGTCACAGGAATGGTTCAAACATAGTCAATAAGAAGAGTCCGTCTTCTTGTACTTAAGTCGGCATTGTGCGTTTTGTATTTAATTCCGATGCAATTTCTGTGTTTCATCGTGAATAAGAACGTCAGAGGGATACAGTAAATCTGAAGTGAAGCATCGGAATCTATAACTAGTGTCACAGGAATTGTTCAAAACATAGACAGTAAGAAGAGCCAGTCTTCTTGTACTTAAGTCGGCATTGTGTCTTTTGTATTTAATTCCGATGCAATTTCTGTGTTTCATCGTCAATATGAAGGTCTAAGGGATACAGTAAACCTGGAGTGAAGCATCGGAATCTATAACTAGTGTCACAGGAATGTTTCAAAACATAGACAGTAAGATGAGTCAGTCTTCTTGTACTTAAGTCGGCATTATGCCTTTTGTATTTCAATCCGATGCAATTTCTGTGTTTCATCGCCAATAAGAAGGTCCAAGGGATACAGTAAACCTGAAGTGAAGCATCAGAATCTATAACTAGTGTCACAGGAATGGTTCAAAACATAGTCAGTAAGAAGAGTCAGTCTTCTTGTACTTAAGTCGGCATTGTGCCTTTTGTATTTAATTCCAATGCAATTTCTGTGTTTCATCGTCACTAAGAAGGTCAGTGGGATACAGCAATCCTGAAGTTAAGCTTGAGAAACTATAACTAGTGTCACAGGAATGGTTAAAAACATAGTCAGTAAGAAGAGTCAGTCTTCAAGTAGTTAAGTGGGTATTGTTCCTTTTCTATTTAATTGCGATGCAATTTCGGTGTTTCATCGTCAATAAGAAGGTCCGAGGGATACAGTAAACCTGAAGTGAAGCATCGGAATTTATAACTAGTGTCACAGGAATGGTTCAAAGCGTAGCCAATAAGAAGAGTCAGTCTTCTTGTACTTAAGTCGGCATTGTGCCTTTTGAATTTAATTCCGATATAATTTCTGTGTTTCATCGTCTATAAGAAGGTCCAAGGGATACAGTAACCCAGGACTGAAGCATCGGAATCTATAACTAGTGTCACAGGGATGGTTCAAAACATAGACAGTAATAAGAGTCAGTCTTCTTGTACTTAATTCGGCATTGCGCCTTTTGTATTTTATTCTGATGCAATTTCTGCGTTTCATCGTCAATAAGAAGGTCAGAGGGATACAGTAATCCTGAAGTGAAGCATCGGAATCTATAACTAGTGTCACAGGAATGGTTAAAAACATAGTCAGTAAGAAGAGTCAGTCTTCTTGTACCTAAGTCATCATTGTGCATTTTCTATTTAATTACGATGCAATATCTGTGTTTCATCGTCAGTAAGAAGGTCCAAGGGATACTGTAAACCTGGAGTGAAGCATCGGAATCTATAACTAGTGTCACAGGAATGGTTCAAATCATAGACAGTAAGAAGAGTAAGTGTTCTTCTACTTAAGTCGGCATTGTGCGTTTTGTATTTAATTCCGATGCAATTTCTGTGTTTTATCGTCAATAGGATGGTCAGAGGGATACAGTAAATTTGAAGTGAAGCATCGGAATACATAACTAGTGTCACAGGAATGGTTCAAACATAGTCAATAAGAAGAGTCCGTCTTCTTGTACTTAAGTCGGCATTGTGCGTTTTGTATTTAATTCCGATGCAATTTCTGTGTTTCATCGTCAATAAGAACGTCAGAGGGATACAGTAAATCTGAAGTGAAGCATCGGAATCTATAACTAGTGTCACAGGAATTGTTCAAAACATAGACAGTAAGAAGAGCCAGTCTTCTTGTACTTAAGTCGGCATTGTGTCTTTTGTATTTAATTCCGATGCAATTTCTGTGTTTCATCGTCAATATGAAGGTCTAAGGGATACAGTAAACCTGGAGTGAAGCATCGGAATCTATAACTAGTGTCACAGGAATGTTTCAAAACATAGACAGTAAGATGAGTCAGTCTTCTTGTACTTAAGTCGGCATTATGCCTTTTGTATTTCAATCCGATGCAATTTCTGTGTTTCATCGCCAATAAGAAGGTCCAAGGGATACAGTAAACCTGAAGTGAAGCATCAGAATCTATAACTAGTGTCACAGGAATGGTTCAAAACATAGTCAGTAAGAAGAGTCAGTCTTCTTGTACTTAAGTCGGCATTGTGCCTTTTGTATTTAATTCCAATGCAATTTCTGTGTTTCATCGTCACTAAGAAGGTCAGTGGGATACAGCAATCCTGAAGTTAAGCTTGAGAAACTATAACTAGTGTCACAGGAATGGTTAAAAACATAGTCAGTAAGAAGAGTCAGTCTTCAAGTAGTTAAGTGGGTATTGTTCCTTTTCTATTTAATTGCGATGCAATTTCGGTGTTTCATCGTCAATAAGAAGGTCCGAGGGATACAGTAAACCTGAAGTGAAGCATCGGAATTTATAACTAGTGTCACAGGAATGGTTCAAAGCGTAGCCAATAAGAAGAGTCAGTCTTCTTGTACTTAAGTCGGCATTGTGCCTTTTGAATTTAATTCCGATATAATTTCTGTGTTTCATCGTCTATAAGAAGGTCCAAGGGATACAGTAACCCAGGACTGAAGCATCGGAATCTATAACTAGTGTCACAGGGATGGTTCAAAACATAGACAGTAATAAGAGTCAGTCTTCTTGTACTTAATTCGGCATTGCGCCTTTTGTATTTTATTCTGATGCAATTTCTGCGTTTCATCGTCAATAAGAAGGTCAGAGGGATACAGTAATCCTGAAGTGAAGCATCGGAATCTATAACTAGTGTCACAGGAATGGTTAAAAACATAGTCAGTAAGAAGAGTCAGTCTTCTTGTACCTAAGTCATCATTGTGCATTTTCTATTTAATTCTGATGCTATTTCTGTGTTTCATCGTCTATAAGAAGGTCTAAGGGATACAGAAAACCTGGATTGAAGCATCGGAATCCATAAATAGTGTCACAGGAATGGTTCAAAACACAGACAGTAAGAAGGGTCAGACTTCTTTTACTTATGTCGGCATTGTGCCTTTTGTATTTAATTCCGATGCAATATCTGTGTTTCACCGTCAATACGAAGGTCCATGGGATACAGTAAACCTGAAGTGAAGCATCGGAATCAATAACTAGTGTCACAGGAATGGTTCAAAACATAGTCAGTAAGAAGAGACAGTCTTCTTGTACTTTAGTAGGTATTGTGCCTTTTGTATTTAACTCCGATGCAATTTCTGTGTTTCATCGTCAATAAGAAGGTCCAAGGGATACAGTTAACATGGAGTGAAGCATCGGAATCTATAACTAGTGTCACAGGGACGGATCAAAACATCGACAGTGAGATGAGTCAGTATTCTTGTACTTTAGTCAGCATTGTGCTTTTTGTATTTAATTCCGATGCAATTTCTGTGATTCATCGTCACTAAGACGGTCAGTGGGATACAGTAATCCTGAAGTTAAGCATCGGAATCTATAACTAGTGTCACAGGAATGGTGCATATCATTGTCAGTAAGAAGAGTTTGTCTTCTTGTAGTTAAGTCGGCATTGTGACATTTCTATTTAATTCCGATGCAATTTCTGTGTTTCATCGTCAATATGAAGGTCAGAGGGATACAGTAAACCTGAAGTGAAGCATCGGAATCTATAACTAGTGTCACAGGAACGGTTCAAATCATAGACAGTTGGAAGAGACAGCCTTCTTGTACTTAAGTCGGCATTGTGCCTTTTGTATTTAATTCCGATGAAATTTCTTTGTTTCATTGTCAATAAGAGGGTCCAAGGGATACAGTAAACCTGAAATGAACCATCGGAATCTACAACTAGTGTCACAGGAATCGTTCAAAGCATAGACAGTGGGAGAAGTCAATCTACATGTACTTAAGTCGGCATTGTGCCTTTTATATTTAATTCCGATGCAATTTCTGTGTTTCATCGTCAATAAGAAGGTCAGAGGGATACAGTAAACCTGAAGTGAAGCATCGGAATCTATAACTAGTGTCACAGGAATGGTTCAAAACATAGTCAGTAAGAAGAGTCAGTCTTCTTGTACTTAAGTCGGCATTGTGCCTATTAAATTTAATTCCGATGCAATTAGTGTGTTTCATCGTCAATAAGAAGGTCCAAGTGATACAGTATGCCAGAAGTGAAGCATCGGAATCTATGACTAGTGTCACAGGAATGGTTCAAATCATAGACAGTAGGAAGAGTCAGTCTTCTTGTACTTAAGTCGGTATTGTGCCTTTTCCATTTAATTCCGATGCAATTTCTGTGTTTCATCGTCAATAAGAAGGTCAGATGGATACTGTATACCTGAAGTGAAGCATCAGAATCTGTAACTAGTGTCACAGGAATGGTTCAAAACATAGAGAGTTGGAAGATTCAGTCTTCCTGTACTTAATTCGGCATTGTGCCTTTTGTATTTCATTCCGATGCAATTTCTGTGATTCATCGTCAATAGGAATGTCCAAGGGATACAGTAAAACTCAAGAGAAGCATCGGAAACTATAACTAGTGTCACTGGATTTGTTCAAAACATAGTCAGTCTGAAGAGTCAGTCTTCTTGTACTTAAGCCGGCATTGTGCGTTTTCTATTTAATTACGATGCAATTTTTGTGTTTCATCGTCACAAGAAGGTCCAAGGGATACAGTAAACCAGGAGTGTAGCATCGGAATCTATAACTAGTGTCACAGGAATGGTTCAAAACATAGACAGTAGGAAGTGTCCGTCTTCTTTTACTTAAGTCGGCATTGTGCTTTTGTATTCAATTCCGATGCAATTTCTGTGTTTCATCGTCAATAAGAAGTTCCAAGGGATACAGTATACCAGGAGTGAAGCATCGGAGTCTATAACTAGTGTCACAGGAATGGTTCAAAACGTAGACACTAATAAGAGTCTGTCTTCTTGCACTTAATTCGGCATTGTGCCTTTTGAATTTATTTCTGATGCAATTTCTGTGTTTCATCGTCCATAAGAAGGTCAGAGGGATACAGGAAACCTGTAGTGAAGCATCGGAATCTATAACTAGTGTCACAGGAATGGTTCAAAACATAGTCAGTAAGAAGAGTCAGTCTTCTTGTACTTAGGTCATCATTGTGCATTTTCTATTTAATTCTGATGCAATTTCTGTGTTTCATCGTCAATAAGAAGGTGTATGGGATACAGTAAACCTGGAGTGAAGATCGGAATCCATAACTAGTGTAACAGGAAAAATTCAAAACACAGACAGTAAGAAGAGTCAGACTTCATTTACTTAAATCGGCATTGTGCCTTTTATATATAATTCCGATGCAATTTCTGTGATTCATCGTCAATACGAAGGTCCAAGGGATACAGTAAACCTGGAGTGAAGCATCGGAATCTATAACTAGTGTCACAGGAATGGTTCAAAACACAGACAGTAAGAAGAGTCAGACTTCTTTTACTTATGTCGGCATTGTGCCTTTTTATTTAATTCCGATGCAATTTCTGTGTTTCATCGTCAATACGAAGGTCCAAGGGATACAGTAAACCTGGAGTGAAGCAACGGAATCTATAACTAGTGTCACACGGACGGTTCAAAACATAGACAGTAAGATGAGTCAGTATTCTTGTACTTTAGTCGGCATTGTGCTTTTTGTATTTAATTCCGATACAATTTCTGTGTTTCATCGTCAATAAGAAGGTCAGAGGGATACAGTAAACCTGAAGTGAAGCATCGAAATCTTACTTAAGTCGGCATTGTGCCTATTGTATTTAATTCCGATGCAATTAGTGTGTTTCATCGTCAATAACAAGGTCCAAGAGGTACAGTATACCAGAAGTGAAGCATCGGAATCTATAACTAGTGTCACAGAAATGGTTCAAAACAAAGAGAGTAGGAAGAGTCAGTCTTCTTGTACTTAAGTCGGCATTGTGCTTTTTTATATAATTCCGATGCAATTTCTGTGTTTCATCGTCAATACGAAGGTCCAAGGTATACAGTAAACCTGGAGTGAGGCATCGGAATCTATAACTAGTGTCACAGGAATGGTTCAAAGCATAGACAGTGAGATGAGTCAGCCTTCTTGTACTTCATTCGGCATTGTGCCTTTTGTATTTAATTCAGACGCAATTTCTGTGTTTCATTGTCAATAAGAACGTCAGAGGGATACAGTAAATCTGAAGTGAAGCGTTGGAATCTATAACTAGTGTCACAGGAATGGTTCAAAACATAGACAGTAAGAAGAGTCAGTCTCCTTGTACTTAAGTCGGCATTGTGCCTTTTGTATTTAATTCCGATGTAATTTCTGTGTTTTATCGTCATTAAGAAGGTCAGAGGGATACAGTAAACCAGAAGTGAAGCATTGGAGTCTATAACTAGTCTCACAGGAATGGTTCAAATCATAGTCAGCAAGAGGAGTCAGTCTTTTTGTACTTCAGTCGGCATTGTGCCTTTTGTATTTGATTCCGATGCAATTTCTGTGTTTCATCGTCAATATGAAGGTCTAAGGGATAGAGTCAATCTGGAGTGAAGCATAGTGTCACACGAATGGTTCAAAACATAGATAGTAAGATGAGTCAGTCTTCTTGTACTTAAGTCGGCATTGTGCCTTTTGTATTTAATTCCGATGCAATATCTATGTTTCATCACCAATAAGAAGATCCAAGGGATACAGTAAACTTAAAGGAAGCATCAGATCTATAACTAGTGTCACAGGAGTGGTTCAAAACATAGAGAGTAGGAAGAGTCAGTCTTCTTGTACTTAAGTCGGCATTGTGCCTTTTCTATTTCATTCCGATGCGGTTTCTGTGTCTCTTCGTCAATAGGAATTTCCAAGGGATACAGTAAACCTGAAGTGAAGCATCGGAATCTATAACTAGTGGCACAGGAATTGTTCAAAATATAGTCAGTCTGAAGAGTCAGTCTTCTTGTACCTAAGTTGGCAATGTGCCTTTTCAATTTAATTACGATGCAATTTCTGTGTTTCATCGTCAACACGAAGGTCCAAGGTATACAGTAAACCTGGAGTGAAGCATCGGAATCGATAACTAGTGTCACAGGAATGGTTCAAAACATAGACAGTAAGATGAGTCAGTCTTCTTGTACTTAAGTCGGCATTGTGCCTTTTGTATTTAATTCCGATGCAATTTCTAGGTTTCATCGTCAATAGGAATGTCCAAGGTATACAGTAAAGCTTGAATGAAGCATCGGAATCAATAACTAGTGTCACAGGAATGGTTCAAATCATAGACAGTAGGAAGAGTCAGTCTTCTTGTATTTAAGTCGGTATTGTGCCTTTTCTATTTAATTCCGATGCATTTTCTGTGTTTCATCGTCAATAAGAAGGTCAGATGGATACAGTATACCTGAAGTGAAGCATCAGAATCTATAACTAGTGACACAGGAATAGTTCAAAACATAGAGTGTTGGAAGATTCAGTCTTCTTGTACTTAATTCGGCATTGTGCCTTTTGTATTTCATTCCGATGAAATTTCTGTGTTTCATCGTCCATAAGAAGGTCCGAGGGATACAGTAAACCTCACGTGAAGCATCGGAATAAAAAACTAGTGTCACAGGAATGGTTCAAAACATAGAGAGTAGAAAGAGTCAGTCTTCTTGTATATAAGCCGGCATTGTGCTTTTTCTATTTAATTCCGATGCGATTTCTGTGTGTCATCGTCAATAGGAATGTCCAAGGGATACAGTAAACCTCAAGAGAAGCATCGGAAACTATAACTAGTGTCACAGGATTTGTTCAAAACATAGTCAGTCAGAAGAGTCAGTCTTCTTGTACGTAAGCCGGCATTGTGCGTTTTCTATTTAATTACGATGCAATTTCTGTGTTTCATCGTCACAAGAAGGTCCAAGGGATACAGTAAACCTGGAGTGAAGCATCGGAATCTATAACTAGCGTCACAGGAATGGTTCAAAACATAGACAGTAAGAAGAGTCTGACTTCTTTTACTTAAGTCGGCATAGTGCCTTTTGTATTCAATTCCGATGCAATTTCTGTGTTTCATCGTCAATAAGAAGTTCCAAGGGATACAGTATACCAGGAGTGAAGCATCGGAGTCTATTACTGGTGTCACAGGAATGGTTCAAAACGTAGACACTAATAAGAGTCTGTCTTCTTGCACTTAATTCGGCATTGTGCCTTTTGTATTTATTTCTGATGCAATTTCAGTGTTTCATTGTCAATAAGAAGGTCAGAGGGATACAGGAAACCTGTAGTGAAGCATCGGAATCTATAACTAGTGTCACAGGAATGGTTCAAAACATAGACAGTAAGAAGAGTCAGTCTGCTTCTACTTAAGTCGGCATTGTGCCTTTTGTATTTAATTCCGATGCAATATCTGTTCTTTATCGTCAATAACAAGGTCAGAGGGATACAGTAAACCTGAAGTGAAGCATCGGAATCTATAACTAGTGTCACAGGAACGGTTCAAACATACTCAGTAAGAAGAGTCTGCATTCTTGTACTTAAGTCGGCATTGTGCTTTTGTATTTAATTCCGATGCAATTTCTGTGTTTCATCGTCAACAGGAAGGTCCAAGGTATACAGTAAACCTGGAGTGAAGCATCGGAATCGATAACTAGTGTCACAGGAATGGTTCAAAACGTAGACAGTAAGATGAATCAGTCTTCTTGTACTTAAGTCGGCATTGTGCTTTCGTATTTAATACCGATGCAATTTCTAGGTTTAATCATCAATAGGAAGGTCCAAGGTATACAGTAAACCTGGAATGAAGCATCGGAATCGATAACTAGTGTCACAGGAATGCTTCAATACATAGACAGTACGATGAGTCAGTCTTCGTGTACTTAATTCGGCATTGTGCCTTTTGTATTTAATACCGACGCAGTTTCTGTGTTTCATCGTCATTAAGAACGTCAGAGGGATGCAGTAAATCTGAAGTGAAGCATCGGAATCTATAACTAGTGTCACAGGAATGCTTCAAAACATAGACAGTAAGAAGAGTCAGTCTTCTTGTACTTAAGTCGGCATTGTGCCTTTTGTATTTAATTCCGATGTAATATCTGTGTTTTATCGTCAATAAGAAGGTCAGAGGGATACAGTAAAACTGAAGTGAAGCATTGTAATCTGTAACTATTGTCACAGGAATGGTTCAAAACATAGTCAGTAAGAAGAATCAGTCTTCTTGTACTTCAGTAGGCATTGTGCCTTTTGTATTTAATTCCGATGGAATTTTTGTGTTTCATCGTCAATATGAAGGTCTAAGGGATACAGTAAACGTGGAGTGAAGCATCGGAATCTATAACTAGTGTCACAGGATTGTTTCAAAGCATAGCCAGTACGAAGAGTCAGTCTTCTTGTACTTAAGTTGGCATTGTGCCTTTTGTATTTAATTCCGATGCAATTTCTGTGTTCCATCGTCATTAAGAAGGTCAGTGGGATACAGTAATCCTGAAGTTAAGCTTCAGAATCTATAACTAGTTTCACAGAAATGGTTCAAAACATAGTCAGTAAGAAGAGTCAGTCTTCTTGTAGTTAAGTCGGTATTGTGCCTTCTCTATTTAATTCCGATGCAATTTCTGTGTTTCATCGTCAATAAGAAGGTCAGTGGGATACAGTAAACCTGAAGTGAAGCATCGGAATCTATAACTAGCGTCACAGGAATGGTTCAAAGCTTAGAGAGTTGAAAGAGTCAGTATTCTTTTACTTAAGTCGGCATTGTGCCTTTAGTATTTAATTCCGATGTAATTTCTGTGTTTCATCGTCAATAAGAAGGTCCAAGGGATACTGTAAACCTGAAATGAACCGTCGGAATCTATAACTAGCGTTACAGGAATGGTTCAAATATAGACAGTAGGAAAAGTCAGTCTACACGTACTTAAGTCGGGATTGAGCCTTTTGTATTTAATTCCGATGCAATTTCTGTGTTTCATCGTCAATAAGAAGGTCAGAGGGATACAGTAAACCTGAAGTGAAGCATCGGAATCTATAACTAGTGTCACAGGAATGGTTCAAAGCATAGTCAGTAAGAAGAGTCAGTCTTCTTGTACTTAAGTCGGCACTGTGCCTTTTGTATTTAATTCCGATGCAATTTGTGTGTTTCATCGTCAATAAGAAGGTCAAAGGGATACAGTAAACCTGAATTGAAGCATCGGAATCTATAACTGGCGTCACAGGAATGGTTCAAAACATAGAGAGTTGGAAGAGTAAGTCTACTTGTACATAAGTCGGCATTGTGGCTTTTGTATTTCATTCCGATGCAATTTCTTTGTTTCATCGTCCATAAGAAGGTCCGAGGGATACAGTAAACCTGAAGTGGTGCATCGGAATCTATAACTAGTGTCACAGGAATGGTTCAAAACATAGAGAGTTGGAAGAGTCAGTCTTCTTGTACTTAAGTCGGCATTGTGCTTTTTCTATCTAATTCCAATGCGATTTCTGTGTCTCATCGTCAATAGGAAGGTCTAAGGGACACAATAAACCTGAAGTGAAGCATCGGAATTTATAACTGGTGTCACAGGAATGGTTCAAAACATAGTCAGTAAGAAGAGTCAGTCTCCTTGTACGTAAGTCGGCATTGTGAATTTTGTATTTAATTCCGTTACAATTTCTGCGTTTCATCGTCAATAAGAAGGTCCAAGGGATACAGTAAACCTGGAGTGAAGCATCGGAATCTATAACTAGTGTCACAGGGTTGGTTCAAATCATAGACAGTAAGAAGTGTCGGTCTTCTTGTACTTAAGTCGGCATTGTGCCTTTTGTATTTAATTCCTATGCAATTTCTGTGTTTCATCGTCAATAAGAAGGTCAGAGGGATACAGTAATCCTGAAGTTAAGCATCGGAATCTATGACTAGTGTCACAGGAATGGTTCAAAACATAGACAGTAGGAAGAGTCAGTCTTCTTGTACTTAAGTCATCATTGTGCATTTTCTATTTAATTCTGAAGCAATTTCTGTGTTTCATCGTCAATAAGAAGGTCCAAGATATACAGTAAACCTGGAGTGAAGCATCGGAATCTATAACTAGTTTCACAGGAATGGTTCAAAACACAGACAGTAAGAAGAGTCAGACTTCTTTTACTTATGTCGGCATTGTGCCTTTTGTATTTAATTGCGATGCAATTTCTGTGTCTTATCGTCAATAAGAAGGTCCAAGGGATACAGTAAACCTGGAGTGAAGCATCAGAGTCTATAACTAGTGTCACAGGAATTGTTCAAAACATGGACAGAAAGAAGAGTCAGTCTTCTAGTACTTAATTCAGCATTGAGCCTTTTGTATTTAATTCCGATGCAATTTCTGTGTTTCATCGTCAATAAGAAGGTCAGAGGGATACAGTAAACCTGATGTGAAGCATCGTAATCTATAACTAGTGTCACAGGAATGGTTCAAAACATAGTCAGTAAGAAGAGTCAGTCTTCTTGTACTTAAGTCGGTATTGTGCCTTTTGTATTTAATTCCGATGCAATTTCTGTGTTTCAATGTCAAAAAGAGGGTCCAAGGGATACAGTAAACCTGGAGTGAAGCATCGGAATCTATAACTAGTGTCAGAGGGACGGTTCAAAACATAGACAGTAACATGAGTCGGTATTCTTGTACTTTAGTCGGCATTGTGCTTTATGTATTTAATTCCGATGCAAATTCTGTGTTTCATCGTCACTAAGAAGGTCAGAGGGATACAGTATTCCTGAAGTTAAGCATCGGAATCTATAACTAGTGTCAAAGGAATGGTTCAAAACATAGTCAGTAAGAAGAGTCACTCTTCTTGTAGTTAAGTCGGCATTGTTCCTTTTCTATTTAATTCCGATGCAATTTCTGTGTTTCATCGTCAATAAGAAGGTCAGAGGGATACAGTAAACCCGAAGTGAAGCATCGGAATCTATAACTAGTGTCACAGGAATGGTTCAAAACATAGACAGTAGGAAGAGTCAGCCTTCTTGTACTTAAGTCGGCAATGTGCTTTATCTATTTAATTCCGATGTGATTTCTGTGTCTCATCGTCAATAGGAAGGTCCAAAGGATACAGTAAACCTGAAGTGAAGCATCGGAATCTATAACTAGTGTCACACGAATGGTTCAAAACATAGACAGTTGGAAGGGTCAGTCTTCTTGTACTTATGTCGGCATTGAGCCTTTTGTAGTTAATTCCGATGCAATTTCTGTGTTTGATCGTCAATAAGAAGTTCCAAGAGATACAGTAAACCTGAAATGAACCATCGGAATCTATAACTAGTGTTACAGGAATGGTTAAAAACATAGACAGTAGGAAAAGTCAGTCTACATATACTTAAGTCGGCATTGTGCCTTTTGTATTTAATTCCGATGCAATTTCAGTGTTTCATCATCCATAAGGAGGTCCGAGGGAGACAGTAAACCTCAAGTGAAGCATCGTAATAATAAACTAGTGTCACAGGAATGGTTCAAGCATAGAGAGTAGGAAGAGTCAGTCTTCTTGTACTTAAGTCGGCATTGTGCTGTTTCTATTTAATACAGATGCGATTTCTGTGCCTCATCGTCAATACGAAGGTCCAAGGGATACAGTAAACCTGAAGTGAAGCATCGGAATCTGTAACTAGTGTAACAGGAATGGTTCAAACATAGTCACTAAGAAGAGTCAGTCTTCTTGTACTTAAGTCGGCATTGTGCCTTTCCTATTTAATTCCGATGCAATTTCTGTGTTTCATCGTCAATAAGAAGGTCAGAGGGATACAGTAAACCTGAAGTGAAGCATCGGAATCTATAACTGGTGTCACAGGAATGGTTCAAAACATAGTCAGTAAGAAGAGTCCGTCTTCTTGTACTTAAGACGGCATTGGGTTTTTGTATTTAATTCCGATGCAATTTCTGTGTTTCATGGTAAATAGGAAGGTCCATGGTATACAGTAATCCTTGAGTGAAGCATCGGAATCTATAACTAGTGTCACAGGAATGGTTCAAAACATAGACTGTAAGATGAGTCAGTCTTCTTGTACTTAAGTCGGCATTGTGCCTTTTGTATTTAATTCCGATGCAATTTCTGTGTTTCATCGTCACTAAGACGGTCAGTGGGATACAGTAAACCTGAAGTGAAGCATCGGAATCTATAACTAGTGTAACAGGAATGGTTTAAAACATAGTAAGTAAGAAGAGTCAGTCTTCTTGTACTTAAGTCAGCATTGTGCCCTTTGTATTTAATTCCGATGCAATTTCTGTGTTTCATCGTCAATAAGAAGGTCCAAAGGTTACAGGAAACCTGAAATGTACCATGGGAATCTATAACTAGTGTCACAGGAATGGTTTAAAACATAGACAGTAGGAAAAGTCAGTCTACACGTACTTAAGTCGGCATTGTGCCTTTTGTAATTAATTCCGATGCAATTTCTGTGTTTCATCGTCAATAAGAAGGTCAGAGGGATACAGTAAACCTCAAGTGAAGCATCGGAATCTATAACTAGTGTCACAGGAATGATTCAAAACATAGACAGTAACAAGAGTCAGTCTTCTTGTAGTTAAGTCGGCATTGTGCCTTTTGTATTTAATTCCGATGCTATTTCTGTTCTTCATCGTCAATAAGAAAGTCCAAGGGATACAGTAAATCTGAAGTGAAGCATCGAAATCTACAACTAGTATCACAGGAATGGTTCAAAACATAGACAGTAAGCAGAGTCAGTCTTCTTGTACTTAAGTCGGCATTGTGCTTTTTTTATTCAATTCCGATGCAATTTCTGAGTTTAATCGTTAATAAGAAGGTCCAAGGGATACAGTAAACCTAGAGTGAAGCATCGGAATCCATAACTAGTGTCACAGGAACGGTTCAAAGCATAGTCAGTAAGAAGAGTCAGTCTTCTTGTACGTAAGTCGGCATTGTGATTTTTGTATTTAATTCCGATGCACTTTCTGTGTTTTAACGTCAATAAGAAGGTCAGAGGGATACAGTAAACCTGAAGTGAAGCATCGGAATCTATAACTAGTGTCACAGGATAGGTTCAAGACATAGTCAGTAAGAAGAGTCCGTCTTCTTGTACTTAAGTCGGCTTTGTGCTTTTGTATTTAATTCCGATGCAATTTCTGTGTTTCATCGTCAATAAGAAGGTCCGAGGGATACAGTAAACCTGAAGTGGTGCATCGGAATCTATAACTAGTGTCACAGGAATGGTTCAAAACATAGAGAGTTGGAAGAGTCAGTCTTCTTGTACTTAAGTCGGCATTGTGCTTTTTGTATTTCGTTCCGATGCAATTTCTTTGTTTCATCGTCCATAAGAAGGTCCGAGGGATACAGTAAACCTGACGTGGTGCATCGGAATCTATAACTAGTGTCACAGGAATGGTTCAAAACATAGAGAGTTGGAAGAGTCAGTCTTCTTGTACTTAAGTCGGCATTGTGCTTTTTCTATCTAATTCCAATGCGATTTCTGTGTCTCATCGTCAATAGGAAGGTCTAAGGGACACAATAAACCTGAAGTGAAGCATCGGAATTTATAACTGGTGTCACAGGAATGGTTCAAAACATAGTCAGTAAGAAGAGTCAGTCTCCTTGTACGTAAGTCGGCATTGTGAATTTTGTATTTAATTCCGTTACAATTTCTGCGTTTCATCGTCAATAAGAAGGTCCAAGGGATACAGTAAACCTGGAGTGAAGCATCGGAATCTATAACTAGTGTCACAGGGTTGGTTCAAATCATAGAAAGTAAGAAGTGTCGGTCTTCTTGTACTTAAGTCGGCATTGTGCCTTTTGTATTTAATTCCTATGCAATTTCTGTGTTTCATCGTCAATAAGAAGGTCAGAGGGATACAGTAATCCTGAAGTTAAGCATCGGAATCTATGACTAGTGTCACAGGAATGGTTCAAAACATAGACAGTAGGAAGAGTCAGTCTTCTTGTACTTAAGTCATCATTGTGCATTTTCTATTTAATTCTGAAGCAATTTCTGTGTTTCATCGTCAATAAGAAGGTCCAAGATATACAGTAAACCTGGAGTGAAGCATCGGAATCTATAACTAGTTTCACAGGAATGGTTCAAAACACAGACAGTAAGAAGAGTCAGACTTCTTTTACTTATGTCGGCATTGTGCCTTTTGTATTTAATTGCGATGCAATTTCTGTGTCTTATCGTCAATAAGAAGGTCCAAGGGATACAGTAAACCTGGAGTGAAGCATCAGAGTCTATAACTAGTGTCACAGGAATTGTTCAAAACATGGACAGAAAGAAGAGTCAGTCTTCTTGTACTTAATTCAGCATTGAGCCTTTTGTATTTAATTCCGATGCAATTTCTGTGTTTCATCGTCAATAAGATGGTCAGAGGGATACAGTAAACCTGATGTGAAGCATCGTAATCTATAACTAGTGTCACAGGAATGGTTCAAAACATAGTCAGTAAGAAGAGTCAGTCTTCTTGTACTTAAGTCGGTATTGTGCCTTTTGTATTTAATTCCGATGCAATTTCTGTGTTTCAATGTCAAAAAGAGGGTCCAAGGGATACAGTAAACCTGGAGTGAAGCATCGGAATCTATAACTAGTGTCAGAGGGACGGTTCAAAACATAGACAGTAACATGAGTCAGTATTCTTGTACTTTAGTCGGCATTGTGCTTTATGTATTTAATTCCGATGCAATTTCTGTGTTTCATCGTCACTAAGAAGGTCAGAGGGATACAGTATTCCTGAAGTTAAGCATCGGAATCTATAACTAGTGTCAAAGGAATGGTTCAAAACATAGTCAGTAAGAAGAGTCACTCTTCTTGTAGTTAAGTCGGCATTGTTCCTTTTCTATTTAATTCCGATGCAATTTCTGTGTTTCATCGTCAATAAGAAGGTCAGAGGGATACAGTAAACCCGAAGTGAAGCATCGGAATCTATAACTAGTGTCACAGGAATGGTTCAAAACATAGACAGTAGGAAGAGTCAGCCTTCGTGTACTTAAGTCGGCAATGTGCTTTATCTATTTAATTCCAATGTGATTTCTGTGTCTCATCGTCAATAGGAAGGTCCAAAGGATACAGTAAACCTGAAGTGAAGCATCGGAATCTATTACTAGTGTCACACGAATGGTTCAAATCATAGGCAGTTGGAAGGGTCAGTCTTCTTGTACTTATGTCGGCATTGAGCCTTTTGTAGTTAATTCCGATGCAATATCTGTGTTTGATCGTCAATAAGAAGTTCCAAGAGATACAGTAAACCTGAAATGAACCATCGGAATCTATAACTAGTGTCACAGGAATGGTTAAAAACATAGACAGTAGGAAAAGTCAGTCTACATATACTTAAGTCGGCATTGTGCCTTTTGTATTTAATTCCGATGCAATTTCAGTGTTTCATCATCCATAAGGAGGTCCGAGGGAGACAGTAAACCTCAAGTGAAGCTTCGTAATAAAAAACTAGTGTCACAGGAATGGTTCAAGCATAGAGAGTAGGAAGAGTCAGTCTTCTTGTACTTAAGTCGGCATTGTGCTGTTTCTATTTAATACAGATGCGATTTCTGTGCCTCATCGTCAATACGAAGGTCCAAGGGATACAGTAAACCTGAAGTGAAGCATCGGAATCTGTAACTAGTGTAACAGGAATGGTTCAAACATAGTCACTAAGAAGAGTCAGTCTTCTTGTACTTAAGTCGGCATTGTGCCTTTCCTATTTAATTCCGATGCAATTTCTGTGTTTCATCGTCAATAAGAAGGTCAGAGGGATACAGTAAACCTGAAGTGAAGCATCGGAATCTATAACTAGTGTCACAGGAATGGTTCAAATCATAGTCAGTAAGAAGAGTCCGTCTTCTTGTACTTAAGTCGGCATTGGGTTTTTGTATTTAATTCCGATGCAATTTCTGTGTTTCATGGTAAATAGGAAGGTCCATGGTATACAGTAATCCTTGAGTGAAGAATCGGAATCTATAACTAGTGTCACAGGAATGGTTCAAAACATAGTAAGTAAGAAGAGTCAGTCTTCTTGTACTTAAGTCAGCATTGTGCCCTTTGTATTTAATTCCGATGCAATTTCTGTGTTTCATCGTCAATAAGAAGGTCCAAAGGTTACAGGAAACCTGAAATGTACCATGGGAATCTATAACTAGTGTCACAGGAATGGTTTAAAACATAGACAGTAGGAAAAGTCAGTCTACACGTACTTAAGTCGGCATTGTGCCTTTTGTAATTAATTCCGATGCAATTTCTGTGTTTCATCGCCAATAAGAAGGTCAGAGGGATACAGTAAACCTCAAGTGAAGCATCGGAATCTATAACTAGTGTCACAGGAATGATTCAAAACATAGACAGTAACAAGAGTCAGTCTTCTTGTAGTTAAGTCGGCATTGTGCCTTTTGTATTTAATTCCGATGCTATTTCTGTTCTTCATCGTCAATAAGAAGGTCCAAGGGATACAGTAAATCTGAAGTGAAGCATCGAAATCTACAACTAGTATCACAGGAATGGTTCAAAACATAGACAGTAAGCAGAGTCAGTCTTCTTGTACTTAAGTCGGCATTGTGCTTTTTTTATTCAATTCCGATGCAATTTCTGAGTTTAATCGTTAATAAGAAGGTCCAAGGGATACAGTAAACCTTGAGTGAAGCATCGGAATCCATAACTAGTGTCACAGGAACGGTTCAAAGCATAGTCAGTAAGAAGAGTCAGTCTTCTTGTACGTAAGTCGGCATTGTGCCTTTTGTATTTAATTCCGATGCACTTTCTGTGTTTTATCGTCAATAAGAAGGTCAGAGGGATACAGTAAACCTGACGTGAAGCATCGGAATCTATAACTAGTGTCACAGGATAGGTTCAAGACATAGTCAGTAAGAAGAGTCCGTCTTCTTGTACTTAAGTCGGCATTGTGCTTTTGTATTTAATTCCGATGCAATTTCTGTGTTTCATCGTCAATAAGAAGGTCCAAGGTATACAGTAATCCTGGAGTGAAGCATCGGAATCTGTAACTAGTGTCACATTAATGGTTCAAACATAGACAGTAAGATGAGTCAGTCTTCTTGTACTTAAGTCGGCATTGTGCTTTTGTATTTAATTCCGATGCAATTTCTGTGTTTCATCGTCAATAAGAAGGTCCAAGGTATACAGTAAACCTGAAGTGAAGCATTGGAATCTATAACTAGTGTACCAGGAATGGTTCAAAACATAGACAGTAAGATGAGTTGGTCTTCTTGTAGTTAAGTCGGCATTGTGCCTTTTGTATTTATTTCCGATGCAATTTCTGTGTTTCATCGTCAATAAGAAGGTCAGAGGGATACAGTAAACTTGAAGTGAAGCATCGGAATCTATAACTAGTGTCACAGGAATGGTTCAAATCACAGAGAGTTGAAGGATTCAGTCTTCTTGTACGTAAGTCTGCATTGTGAATTTTGTATTTAATTCCGATACAATTTCTGTGTTTCATCGTCAATAAGAAGGTCCAAGGGATACAGTCAACGTGGAGTGATGCATCGGAATCTATAACTAGTGTCACGGGGATGGTTCAAAACATAGACAGTAAGAAGAGTCAGTCTTCTTGTACTTAAGTCGCCATTGTGCCCTTTTGTATTTAATTCCGATGCATTTTCTGTGTTTCATCGACAGTAAGAAGGTCAGAGGGATACAGTAATCCTGAAGTTAAGTATCGGAATCTATGACTAGTGTCACAGGAATGGTTCAAAACATAGACAGTAGGCAGAGTCAGTCATCTTGTACTTAAGTCGGTATTGTGCCTTTTGTATTTAATTCCGATGCAATTCCTGTGTTTCATCGTCAATAAGAAGGTCCACGGGATACAGTAAACCTGAAGTGAAGCATCGGAATCTATAACTAGTGTCACAGGAATGGTTCACAACATAGACAGTAAGAAGAGTCCGTCTTCTTGTACTTAAGTCATCATTGTGCATTTTCTATTTAATTCTGAAGCAATTTCTGTGTTTCATCGTCAATAAGAACGTCCAAGGGGTACAGTAAACCTGGAGTGAAGCATCAGAGTCTATAACTAGTGTCACAGGAATGGTTTTAAACATAGACAGAAAGAAGAGTCAGTCTTCTTGTACTTAATTCGGCATTGTGTCTTTTGTATTTAATTCCGAAGCAATTTCTGTGATTCATCGTCAAAAAGAAGGTCAGAGGGATACAGTAAACATGATGTGAAGCATCGTAATCTATAACTAGTGTCACAGGAATGGTTCAAAACATAGTCAGTAAGAAGAGTCAGTCTTCTTGTACTTAAGTCGGTATTGTGCCTTTTGTATTTAATTCCGATGCTATTTCTGTGTTTCTACGTCAATAAGAAGGTCCAAGGGATACGGTAAACCTGGAGTGAAGCATCGTAATCTATAACTAGTGTCACAGGAATGGTTCAAAACATAGTCAGTAAGAAGAGTCAGTCTTCTTGTACTTAAGTCGGTATTGTGCCTTTTGTATTTAATTCCGATGCTATCTCTGTGTTTCTACGTCAATAAGAAGGTCCAAGGGATACAGTAAGCCTGAAGTGAAGCATCGGAATCTATGACTAGTGTCACACGAATGGTTCAAAACATAGACAGTTGGAAGGGTCAGTCTTCTTGGAATTAAGTCGGCATTGTGCCTTTTGTATTTAATTCCGATGCAATTTCTGTGTTTGATCGTCAATAAGAAGGTCCAAGAAATACAGTAAACCTGAAATGAACCATCGGAATCTATAACTAGTGTCACAGGAATGGTTCAAAACATAGACAGTAGGAAAAGTCAGTCTACATATACTTAAGTCGGCATTGTGCCTTTTGTATTTAATTCCGAAGAAACTTCTGTGTTTCATCGTCAATAAGAAGGTCAGAGGGATACAGTAAACCTGAAGTGAAGCATCGAAATCTATAACTAGTGTCACAGGAATGGTTCAAAACATAGTCAGTAAGAGGAGCCAGTCATTTTGTACTTCAGTCGGCATTGTGCCTTTTGTATTTAATTCCGATGCAATTTCTGTGTTTCATCGTCAATATGAAGGTCTAAGGGATACAGTAAATCTGGAGTGAAGCATCGGAATCTATAACTAGTGTCACAGGAATGGTTAAAATCATAGAGAGCTGGAAGATTCAGTCTTCTTGTACTTAAGTCGGCATTGTGCCTTTTGTATTTCATTCTGATGCAATTTCTGTGTTTCATCGTCCATAAGATGGTCCGAGGGAGACAGTAAACCTCAAGTGAAGCATCGGAATAAAAAACTAGTGTCACAGGAATGGTTCAAACATAGAGAGTAGGAAGAGTCAGTCTTCTTGTACTTAAGTCGGCATTGTGCTGTTTCTATTTAATACCGATGCGATTTCTGTGTCTCATCGTCAATAAGAAGGTCCAAGGGATACAGTAAACCTGAAGTGAAGCATCGGAATCTATAACTAGTGTCACAGGAATGGTTCAAAACGTAGTAAGAAGAGTCAGTGTTCTTCTACTTAAGTCGGCATTGTGCCTATTGTATTTAATTCCGATGCAATTAGTGTGTTTCATCGTCAATAAGAAGGTCTAAGAAATACAGTATACCGGAAGTGAAGCATCGGAATCTATAACTAGTGTCACAGGAATGGTTCAAAACATAGAGAGTGTGAAGATTCAGTCTTCTTGTACTTAAGTCGGCATTGTGCCTTTTGCATTTAATTCCGATGCAATTTCTGTGTTTCATCGTCAATAAGAAGGTCAGTGGGATACAGTAAAAATGAAGCGAAGCATCGGAATCTATAACCAACGTCACAGGAATGATTCAAAGCATAGAGAGTTGGAAGAGTCAGTATTCTTGTACTTAAGTCGGCATTGTACCTTTTGAATTTAATTCCGATGCAATATCTGTGTTTCATCGTCAATAAGAAGGTCAGTGGGATACAGTAAACATGAAGTGAAGCATCGGAATCTATAACTAGCGTCACAGGAATGGTTCAAAGCATAGAGAGTTGGAAGAGTCAGTATTCTTGTACTTAAGTCGGCATTGTGCCTTTTGTATTTAATTCCGATGCAATTTCTGTGTTTCATCGTCAATAAGAAGGTCCAAGGGATACAGTAAACCTGAAATGAACCATCGGAATCTATAACTAGTGTCACAGGAATAATTCAAAACATAGACAGTAGGAAAAGTCAGTCAACACGGACTTAAGTCGGCATTGTGCCTTTTGTATTTAATTCCGATGCAATTTCTGTGTTTCATCGTCAATAAGAAGGTCAGAGGGATACAGTAAACCTGAAGTGAAGCATCGGAATCTATAACTTGTGTCACAGGAATGGTTCAAAGCATAGTCAGTAAGAAGAGTCAGTCTTCTTGTACTTAAGTCGGCATTGTGCCTTTTGTATTTAATTCCGATGCAATTTGTGTGTTTCATCGTCAATAAGAAGGTCCAAGGTATACAGTAAACCTCAAGTGAAGCATCGGAATCTATAACTAGGGTCACAGGAATGGTTCAAAACATAGACATTAGGAAGAGTCAGTCTTCTTGTTCTTAAGTCGGTATTGTGCCTTTTCTATTTAATTCGGATGCAATTTCTGTGTTTCTTTGTCAATACGAAGGTCAGAGGGATACAGTAACCCTGAAGTGAAGCATCGGAATCTATAACTAGTGTCACAGGAATGGTTCAAAACATAGAGAGTTGGAAGAGTCAGTCTACTTGTTCATAAGTCGGCATTGTGCCTTTTGTATTTCATTCCGATGCAATTTCTGTGTTTCATCGTTCATAAGAAGGTCCGAGGGATGCAGTAAACCTCAATTTAAGCATCGGAATAAAAAACTAGTGTCACAGGAAAGGTTCAAACATAGAGAGTGGGACGAGTCAGTCTTCTTGTACTTAAGTCGGCATTGTGCGTTTTCTATTTAATTCCGATGCGATTTCTGTGTTTCATCGTCAATAGGAAGATCCAAGGGATACAGTAAACCTGATGTGAAGCATCGGAATAAAAAACTAGTGTCACAGGGAAGGTTCAAAACATAGAGAGTAGGAAGAGTCAGTCTTCTTGTACTTAAGTCGGCATTGTGCTTTTTCTATTCCGATGCGATTTCTGTGTTTCATCATCAATAGGAAGGTCTAAGGGACACAGTAAACCTGAAGTGAAGCATCGGAATTTATAACTAGAGTCACAGGAATGGTTCAAAACATAGTCAGTAAGAAGAGTCAGTCTTCTTGTATGTAAGTCGGCATTGTGAATTTTGTATTTAATTCCGATACAATTTCTGTGTTTCATCGTCAATAAGAAGGTCCAAGATATACAGTAAATATGGAGTGAAGCATCGGAATCTACAACTAGTTTCACAGGAATGGTTCATATCACAGACAGTAAGAAGAGTCAGACTTCTTTTATTTAAGTCGGCATTGTGCCTTTTGTATTTAATTCCGATGCAATTTCTGTGTTTCATCGTCAATAAGAAGGTCCAAGGGATACAGTAAAACTGGAGTGAAGCATCAGAGTCTATAACTAGTGTCACAGGAATGGTTCAAAACATAGACAGTAAGAAGAGTCAGTCTTCTTGTACTTAATTCAGCATTGTGCCTTTTGTATTTAATTCCGATGCAATTCCTGTGTTTCATCGTCAATAAGAAGGTCAGAGGGATACAGTAAACATGATGTGCAGTATCATAACCTATGACTAGTGTCACAGGAATGGTTCAAAACATAGTCAGTAAGAAGAGTCAGTCTTCTTGTCCGTAAGTGTGCATTGTGAATTATGTATTTAATTCCGATACAATATCTGTGTTTCATCGTCAATAAGAAGGTCCAAGGGATACAGTAAACTTGGAGTGATGCATCGGAATCTATAACTAATGTCACAGGGATGGTTCAAGTCATAGACAGTAAGAAGAGTCAGTCTTCTTGTACTTAAGTCGGCATTGTGCCTTTTGTATTTAATTCCGATGCATTTTCTGTGTCTCATCGTCAATAAGAAGGTCAGAGGGATACAGTTATCCTGAAGTTAAGTATCGGAATCTATGACTAGTGTCACAGGAATGGTTCAAATCATAGACAGTAGGAAGAATCAGTTTTCTTGTACTTAAGTCGGCATTGTGCCATTTGTATTTAATTCCGATGCAATTTCTGTGTTTCATCGTCAATAAGAAGGTGCAAGGGATACACTAAGCCTGAAGTGAAGCATCGGAATCTATAACTAGTGTCACAGGAATGGTTCAAAATATAGTCAGTAAGAGGAGTCAGTCTTCTTGTACTTAAGTCATCATTGTGCATTTTCTATTTAATTCTGAAGACATTTCTGTGCTTCATCGTCAATAAGAAGGTCCAAGGGATCCAGTAAACCTGGAGTGAAGCATCGGAATCTATAACTAGTGTCACAGGAATGGTTCTAAACAAAGACAGTAAGAAGAGTCAGTCTTCTTGTACTTAATTCGGCATTGTGCCTTTTGTATTTAATTCCGATGCAATTTCTGTGATTCATCGTCAATAAGAAGGTCAGAGGGATACAGTAAAAATGATGTGAAGCATCGTAATCTATAACTAGTGTCACAGGAATGGTTCAAAATATAGTCAGTAAGAAGAGTCAGTCTTCTTGTACTTAAGTCGGTATTGCGCTTTTTGTATTTAATTCCGATGCAATTTCTGTGTTTGATCGACAACAAGAAGGTCCAAGAGATACAGTAAACCTGAAATGAACCATCGGAATCTATAACTAGTGTCAGAGGAATGGTTCAAAACATAGACAGTAGGAATAAGGCAGTCTACATATACTTAAGTCGGCATTGTGCCTTTTGTATTTAATTCCGATGCAACTTCTGTGTTTCATCGTCAATAAGAAGGTCAGAGGGATACAGTAAACCTCAAGTGAAGCATTGGAATAAGAAACTAGTGTCACAGGAATGGTTCAAACATAGAGAGTAGGAAGAGTCAGTCGTCTTGTACTTAAGTCGGCATTGTGCTGTTTCTATTTAATACCGATGCGATTTCTGTGTCTCATCGTCAATAAGAAGGTCCAAGGGATACAGTAAACCTCAAGTGAAGCATCGGAATCTATAACTAGTGTCACAGGAATGGTTCAAACATAGTCAGAAAGAAGAGTCAGTCTTCTTGTACTTAAATCGGCATTGTGCCTTTTGTATTTAATTCCGATGCAAAATCTGTGATTTATCGTCAATAAGAAGGTCCAAGGGATACAGTAAACCTGGAGTGAAGCATCGCAATCCATAACTAGTGTCACAGGGATGGTTCAAAACATAGACAGTAAGAAGAGTCAGTCTCCTTGTACTTAAGTCGGCATTGTGCCCTTTGTATTTAATTCCGATGCAATTTCTGTGTTTCGTCGTTAGTAAGAACGTCCGATAGATACAGTAAACCTGAAGCGAACCATCGAAATCTATAACTAGTATCACAGAAATGGTTCAAACATAGACGGTATGCAGAGTCAGTCTTCTTGTACTTAAGTCGGCATTGTGCCTTTTCTATTTAATTCCGATGCAATTTCTGTGTTTCATCGTCAATAAGAAGGACCAAGGGATACAGTAAACCTGGAGTGAAGCATCGGAATCTATAACTAGTGTCACAGGAATTGTTCAAAACACAGACAGTAAGAAGAGTCAGTCTTCTTGTACTTATGTCGGCATTGTGCCGTTTGTATTTAATTCCGAAGCAATATCTGTGTTTTATCGTCAATAAGAAGGTCAGAGGGATACAGTAAACCTGAAGTGAAGCATCGGAATCTATAACTAGTATCATAGGAATGGTTCAAAACATAGACAGTAAGCAGAGTCAGTCTTCTTGTACTTAAGTCGGCATTGTGGTTTTTTTATTCAATTCCGATGAAATTTCTGAGTTCAATCGTCAATAAGAAGGTCCAAGGGACACAGTAAACCTACAGTGAAGCATCGGAATCTATAACTAGTGTAACAGGAATGGTACAAATCATAGTCAGTAAGAAGAGTCAGTCTTCTTGTACTTAAGTCGGCATTGTGCCTTTTGTATTTAATTCCGATGCAATTGCTATGTCTCATCGTCACTTAGACGGTCAGTGGGATACAGTAATCCTGAAGTTAAGCATCGGAATCTATAACTAGTGTCACAGGAATGGTTCAAAACATGGTCAGTAAGAAGAGTCAGTCTTCTTGTAGTTAAGTGGGTATTGTGCCTTTTCTATTTAATTCCGATGCAATTTCTGTGTTTCATCGTCAATAAGAAGGTCATAGGGATACAGTAAACCTGAAGTGAAGCATCGGAATCTATAACTAGTGTCACAGGATAGGTTCAAAACATAGTCACTAAGAAGAGTCAGTCTTCTTGTACTTAAGTCGGCATTGTGCCTTTTGTATTTAATTCCGATGCAATTACTGTGTTTCATCGTCAATAAGAAGGTGCAAGGGCTACAGTAAAGCTGGAGTGAAGCATCGGAATCTATAACTAGTGTCACAGGAATGGTTCAAAACATGGTCAGTAAGAAGAGTAAGTCTTCTTGTAGTTAAGTCGGTATTGTGCCTTTTCTATTTAATTCCGATGCAATTTCTGTGTATCATCGTCAATAAGAGGGTCCAAGGGATACAGTAGACCTGAAATGAACCATGGGAATCTATAACTAGTGCCACAGGAATGAATCATAACATAGACAGTAGGAAAAGTCAGTCGACACGTACTTCAGCGGAATTGTGCCTTTTGTATTTAATTCCGGTGCAATTTCTGTGTTTCATCGTCAACAAGAAGGTCAGAGGGATACAGTAAACCTGAAGTGAAGCATCGGAATCTATAACTAGTGTCACAGGAATGGTTCAAAGCATAGTCAGTAAGGAGAGTCAGTCTTCTTGTACTTAAGTCGGCATTGTGCCTTTTGTATTTAATTCCGATGCAATTTGTGTGTTTCATCGTCAATAAAAAGGTCCAAGGGATACAGTAAACCTGAAGTGAAGCATCGGCATCTATAACTAGTGTCGCAGGAATGGTTCAAAACATAGACAGTAGGAAGAGTCTGTCTTCTTGTACTTAAGTCGGCATATTGCCTTTTGTATTTAATTCCGATGCAATTTCTGTGTTTCATCGTCAATATGAAGGTCCAAGGGATACAGTAAACCTGGAGTGAAGCATCAGAGTCTATAACTAGTGTCACAGGAATGGTTCAAAAGCATAGTCAGTAAGAAGAGTCTGTCTTCATGTACTTAAGTCGGTATTGTGCCTTTTGTATTTAATTCCGATGCAATTTCTGTGTTTCTACGTCAATAAGAGGGTCCAAGGGATACAGTAAACCTGGATTGAAGCATCGGAATCTATAACTAGTGTCAGAGGTACGGTTCAAAACATATCAGTAACAAGAGTCAGTGTTCTTGTACTTTAGTCGGCATTGTGCTTTTTGTATTTAATTCCGATGCAATTTCTGTGATTCATCGTAACTAAGAAGGTCAGTGGGATCCAGTAATCCTGAAGTTAAGCATCGGAATCAATAACTAGTGCCAAAGGAATGGTTCAAAACATAGTCAGTAAGAAGAGTCAGTCTTCTTGTAGTTAAGTCGGCATTGTTCCTTATCTATTTAATTCCGTTGCAATTTCTGTGTTTCATCGTCATAAATAAGGGCAGAGGGATACAGTAAACCTGAAGTGAAGCATCGGAATCTATAACTAGTGTCACAGGAATGGTTCAAAATACAGACAGTAGGAAGAGTCAGCCTTCTTGTACTTAAGTCGGCATTGTGCTTTATCTATTTAATTCCGATGCGATTTCTGTGTCTCATCGTCAATGGGAAGGTCCAAGGGATACAGTAAACCTGAAGTAAAGCATCGGAATTTATAACTAGTGTCACAGGAATGGTTCAAAACATAGTCATTATGAAGAGTCAGTCTTCTTGTACGTAAGTCTGCATTGTGAATTTTGTATTTAATTCCGATACAATTTCTGTGTTTCATCGTCAATAAGAAGGTACAAGGGATACAGTAAACCTGGAGTGATGCATCGGAATCTATAACTAGTGTAACAGGGATGGTTCAAAACATAGACAGTAAGGAGAGTCAGTCTTCTTGTACTTAAGTCGGCATTGTGCCTTTTGTATTTAATTGCGACGCATTTTCTGTGTTTCATCGTCAATAAGAAGGTCAAAGGGATGCAGTAATCCTGAAGTTAAGTATCGGAATGTATGACTAGTGTCACAGGTATGGTTCAAGACATGGACAGTAGGAAGAGTCAGTCTTCTTGTACTTAAGCCATCATTGTGCCTTTGTATTTAATTCGATGCAATTTCTGTGTTTCATCGACACTAAGAAGGTCAGTGGGATACAGTAATCCTGAAGTTAAGCATCGGAATATATAACTAGTGTCACACGAATGGTTCAAGGCATAGACAGTTGGAAGGGTCGGTCTCCTTGTACTTTGGTCGGCATTGTGCCTTTTGTATTTAATTCCGATGCAATTTCTGTGTTTGATCGTCAATAAGAAGGTCCAAGAGATACAGTAAACCGGAAATGAACCATCGGAATCTATAACTAGTGTCATAGGAATGGTTCAAACATAGACAGTAGGAAAAGTCAGTCTACATATACTTAAGTCGGCATTGTGCCTTTTGTACTTAATTCCGATGCAACTTCTGTGTTACATCGGCAATAAGAAGGTCAGAGCGATACAGTAAACCCGAAGCGAAGCATCGGAATCTATAACTAGTGTCACAGGAATGGTTCAAAACATAGTCAGTAAGAAGAGTCTGTCTTCTTGTACTAAAGTCGGCATTGTGGTTTTATATTTAATTCCGATGCAATTTCTGTCTTTCAACGTCAATAAGAAGGTCCAAGGTATACAGTAATCCTGGAGTGAAGCATCGGAATCTATAACTAGTGTCACAGGAATGGTTCAAAGCATAGTCAGTAAGATGAGTCAGTCTTCTTGTACTTAAGTCGGCATTGTGCCTTTTGTATTTAATTCCGATGTAATTTCTGTGTTTCATCGTCACTAAGACTGTCAGTGGAATACAGTAATCCTGAAGCTAAGCATCGGAATCTAAAACTGGTGTCACAGGAGTTGTTCAAAACATGGTCAGTAAGAAGAGTCAGTCTTCTTGTACTTAAGTCGGCATTGTGCCTTTTGTATTTAATTCCGATGCAATTTCTGTGTTTCATCGTCAATAAGAAGGGCCAAGGGATACAGTAAACCTCGAGTGAAGCATCGGAATCTATAACTTGTGTCACAGGAATGGTTCAAAAAGTAGACAGGAAGAAGAGTCAGTCTCCTTGTACTTAAGTCGGCATTGTGCGTTTTGTATTTAATTCCGATGAAATTTCTGTGTTTCATCGTCAATATGAAGGTCCAAGGGATACAGTAAACCTGAAGCGAAGAATTGAAATCTATAACTAGTATCACAGAAATGGTTCAAAACATAGACAGTATGCAGAGTCAGTTTTCTTGTACTTAAGTCGGCATTGTGCCTTTTGTATTTAATTCCGATGCAATTGCTATGTTTCATCGTCACTAAGACGGTCAGTGGGATACAGTAATCAAGAAGTTAAGCATCGAAATCTATAACTAGTGTCACAGGAATGGTTCAAAACATGGTCAGTAAGAAGAGTCAGTCTTCTTGTAGTTAAGTCGGTATTGTGCCTTTTCTATTTAATTCCTATGCAATGTCTGTGCTTCATCGTCAATAAGAAGGTCATAGGGATACAGTAAACCTGAAGTGAAGCATCGGAATCTATAACTAGAGTCACAGGATAGGTTCAAATCATAGTCACTAAGAAGAGTCAGTCTTCTCGTACTTAAGTCGGCATTGTGCCTTTTGTATTTAATTCCGATGCAATTTCTGTGTTTCATCGTCAATAAGAAGGTGCAAGGGATACAGTAAAGCTGGAGTGAAGCATCGGAATCTATAACTAGTGTCACAGGAATGGTTCAAAACATGGTCAGTAAGAAGAGTAAGTCTTCTTGTAGTTAAGTCGGTACTGTGCCTTTTCTATTTAATTCCGATGCAATTAATGTGTTTCATCGTCAATAAGAATGTCCAAGGGATACAGTAAACCTGAAATGATCCATGGGAATCTAAAACTAGTGTCACAGGAATGGTTTAAAACATAGACAGTAGGAAAAGTCAGTCTACACGCACTTCAGCGGAATTGTGCCTTTTGTATTTACTTCCGATGCAACTTCTGTGTTTCTACGTCAATAAGAAGGTCCACGGGATACAGTAACCCCGGAGTGAAGCATCGGATTCTATAACTAGTGTCAGAGGGACGATTCAAAACATAGACAGTAACATGAATCAGTATTCTTGTACTTTAGTCGCCATTGTGCTTTTTGTATTTAATTCCGATGCAATTTCTGTGTTTTATCGTCACTAAGAAGGTCAGTGGGATACAGTAATCCTGAAGTTAAGCATCGGAATCTATAACTAGTGTCACACGAATGGTTCAAGGCATAGACAGTTGGAAGGGTCGGTCTCCTTGTACTTTAGTCGGCATTGTGCCTTTTGTACTTAATTCCGATGCAACTTCTGTGTTTCATCGTCAATAAGAAGGTCAGAGCGATACAGTAAACCTGAAGTGAAGCATCGGAATCTATAACTAGTGTCACAGGAATGGTTCAAAACATAGTCAGTAAGAAGAGTCAGTCTTCTTGTACTTAAGTTGGCATTGTGCCTTTTGTATTTAATTCCGATGCAATTAGTGTGTTTCATCGTCAATAACAAAGTCCAAGGGATACAGTAAACCTGAAGTGAAGCATCGGAATCTATAACTAGTGTCACAGGAATGGTTCAAATCACAGAGAGTTGGAAGATTCAGTCTTCTTGTACTTAAGTCGGCATTGTGCCTTTTGTATTTAATTCCGTTGCCATTTCTGTGTTTCATCGTCCATAAGAAGGTCCGAGGGAGACAGTAAACCTCAAGTGAAGCATCGGAATAAAAAACTAGTGACACAGGAATGGTTCAAACATAGATAGTAGGAAGAGTCAGTCTTCTTGTACTTAAGTCGGCATTGTGCTGTTTCTATTTAATACCGATGCGATTTCTGTGTCTCATCGTCAATAAGAAGGTCCAAGGGATACAGGAAACCTGAAGTGAAGCATCGGAATAAAAAACTAGTGTCACAGGGAAGGTTCAAAACATAGAGAGTAGGAAGAGTCAGTCTTCTTGTACTTAAGTCGGCATTGTGCTTTTTCTATTCCGATGCGATTTCTGTGTCTCATCATCAATAGGAAGGTCTAAGGGACACAGTAAACCTGAAGTGAAGCATCGGAATTTATAACTAGAGTCACAGGAATGGTTCAAAACATAGTCAGTAAGAAGAGTCAGTCTTCTTGTACGTAAGTCGGCATTGTGAATTTTGTATTTAATTCCGATACAATTTCTGTGTTTCATCGTCAATAAGAAGGTCCAAGATATACAGTAAATATGGAGTGAAGCATCGGAATCTACAACTAGTTTCACAGGAATGGTTCATATCACAGACAGTAAGAAGAGTCAGACTTCTTTTATTTAAGTCGGCATTGTGCCTTTTGTATTTAATTCCGATGCAATTTCTGTGTTTCATCGTCAATAAGAAGGTCCAAGGGATACAGTAAAACTGGAGTGAAGCATCAGAGTCTATAACTAGTGTCACAGGAATGGTTCAAAACATAGACAGTAAGAAGAGTCAGTCTTCTTGTACTTAATTCAGCATTGTGCCTTTTGTATTTAATTCCGATGCAATTCCTGTGTTTCATCGTCAATAAGAAGGTCAGAGGGATACAGTAAACATGATGTGCAGTATCATAATCTATGACTAGTGTCACAGGAATGGTTCAAAACATAGTCAGTAAGAAGAGTCAGTCTTCTTGTCCGTAAGTGTGCATTGTGAATTATGTATTTAATTCCGATACAATATCTGTGTTTCATCGTCAATAAGAAGGTCCAAGGGATACAGTAAACTTGGAGTGATGCATCGGAATCTATAACTAATGTCACAGGGATGGTTCAAGTCATAGACAGTAAGAAGAGTCAGTCTTCTTGTACTTAAGTCGGCATTGTGCCTTTTGTATTTAATTCCGATGCATTTTCTGTGTCTCATCGTCAATAAGAAGGTCAGAGGGATACAGTTATCCTGAAGTTAAGTATCGGAATCTATGACTAGTGTCACAGGAATGGTTCAAATCATAGACAGTAGGAAGAATCAGTTTTCTTGTACTTAAGTCGGCATTGTGCCATTTGTATTTAATTCCGATGCAATTTCTGTGTTTCATCGTCAATAAGAAGGTGCAAGGGATACACTAAGCCTGAAGTGAAGCATCGGAATCTATAACTAGTGTCACAGGAATGGTTCAAAATATAGTCAGTAAGAGGAGTCAGTCTTCTTGTACTTAAGTCATCATTGTGCATTTTCTATTTAATTCTGAAGACATTTCTGTGCTTCATCGTCAATAAGAAGGTCCAAGGGATCCAGTAAACCTGGAGTGAAGCATCGGAATCTATAACTAGTGTCACAGGAATGGTTCTAAACAAAGACAGTAAGAAGAGTCAGTCTTCTTGTACTTAATTCGGCATTGTGCCTTTTGTATTTAATTCCGATGCAATTTCTGTGATTCATCGTCAATAAGAAGGTCAGAGGGATACAGTAAAAATGATGTGAAGCATCGTAATCTATAACTAGTGTCACAGGAATGGTTCAAAATATAGTCAGTAAGAAGAGTCAGTCTTCTTGTACTTAAGTCGGTATTGCGCTTTTTGTATTTAATTCCGATGCAATTTCTGTGTTTGATCGACAACAAGAAGGTCCAAGAGATCCAGTAAACCTGAAATGAACCATCGGAATCTATAACTAGTGTCAGAGGAATGGTTCAAAACATAGACAGTAGGAATAAGGCAGTCTACATATACTTAAGTCGGCATTGTGCCTTTTGTATTTAATTCCGATGCAACTTCTGTGTTTCATCGTCAATAAGAAGGTCAGAGGGATACAGTAAACCTCAAGTGAAGCATTGGAATAAGAAACTAGTGTCACAGGAATGGTTCAAACATAGAGAGTAGGAAGAGTCAGTCTTCTTGTACTTAAGTCGGCATTGTGCTGTTTCTATTTAATACCGATGCGATTTCTGTGTCTCATCGTCAATAAGAAGGTCCAAGGGATACAGTAAACCTCAAGTGAAGCATCGGAATCTATAACTAGTGTCACAGGAATGGTTCAAACATAGTCAGAAAGAAGAGTCAGTCTTCTTGTACTTAAATCGGCATTGTGCCTTTTGTATTTAATTCCGATGCAAAATCTGTGATTTATCGTCAATAAGAAGGTCCAAGGGATACAGTAAACCTGGAGTGAAGCATCGCAATCCATAACTAGTGTCACAGGGATGGTTCAAAACATAGACAGTAAGAAGAGTCAGTCTCCTTGTACTTAAGTCGGCATTGTGCCCTTTGTATTTAATTCCGATGCAATTTCTGTGTTTCGTCGTTAGTAAGAACGTCCGATAGATACAGTAAACCTGAAGCGAACCATCGAAATCTATAACTAGTATCACAGAAATGGTTCAAACATAGACGGTATGCAGAGTCAGTCTTCTTGTACTTAAGTCGGCATTGTGCCTTTTCTATTTAATTCCGATGCAATTTCTGTGTTTCATCGTCAATAAGAAGGACCAAGGGATACAGTAAACCTGGAGTGAAGCATCGGAATCTATAACTAGTGTCACAGGAATTGTTCAAAACACAGACAGTAAGAAGAGTCAGTCTTCTTGTACTTATGTCGGCATTGTGCCGTTTGTATTTAATTCCGAAGCAATTTCTGTGTTTTATCGTCAATAAGAAGGTCAGAGGGATACAGTAAACCTGAAGTGAAGCATCGGAATCTATAACTAGTATCATAGGAATGGTTCAAAACATAGACAGTAAGCAGAGTCAGTCTTCTTGTACTTAAGTCGGCATTGTGGTTTTTTTATTCAATTCCGATGAAATTTCTGAGTTCAATCGTCAATAAGAAGGTCCAAGGGACACAGTAAACCTACAGTGAAGCATCGGAATCTATAACTAGTGTAACAGGAATGGTACAAATCATAGTCAGTAAGAAGAGTCAGTCTTCTTGTACTTAAGTCGGCATTGTGCCTTTTGTATTTAATTCCGATGCAATTGCTATGTCTCATCGTCACTTAGACGGTCAGTGGGATACAGTAATCCTGAAGTTAAGCATCGGAATCTATAACTAGTGTCACAGGAATGGTTCAAAACATGGTCAGTAAGAAGAGTCAGTCTTCTTGTAGTTAAGTGGGTATTGTGCCTTTTCTATTT
Organism: Schistocerca americana; assembly: GCF_021461395.2. NCBI lineage: Eukaryota > Metazoa > Arthropoda > Insecta > Orthoptera > Acrididae > Schistocerca > Schistocerca americana. The sequence continues at coordinate 2,389,653 of NW_025726104.1, forward strand.
AATTCCGATGCAATTTCTGTGTTTCATCGTCAATAAGAAGGTCATAGGGATACAGTAAACCTGAAGTGAAGCATCGGAATCTATAACTAGTGTCACAGGATAGGTTCAAAACATAGTCACTAAGAAGAGTCAGTCTTCTTGTACTTAAGTCGGCATTGTGCCTTTTGTATTTAATTCCGATGCAATTACTGTGTTTCATCGTCAATAAGAAGGTGCAAGGGCTACAGTAAAGCTGGAGTGAAGCATCGGAATCTATAACTAGTGTCACAGGAATGGTTCAAAACATGGTCAGTAAGAAGAGTAAGTCTTCTTGAAGTTAAGTCGGTATTGTGCCTTTTCTATTTAATTCCGATGCAATTTCTGTGTATCATCGTCAATAAGAGGGTCCAAGGGATACAGTAGACCTGAAATGAACCATGGGAATCTATAACTAGTGCCACAGGAATGAATCATAACATAGACAGTAGGAAAAGTCAGTCGACACGTACTTCAGCGGAATTGTGCCTTTTGTATTTAATTCCGGTGGAATTTCTGTGTTTCATCGTCAACAAGAAGGTCAGAGGGATACAGTAAACCTGAAGTGAAGCATCGGAATCTATAACTAGTGTCACAGGAATGGTTCAAAGCATAGTCAGTAAGGAGAGTCAGTCTTCTTGTACTTAAGTCGGCATTGTGCCTTTTGTATTTAATTCCGATGCAATTTGTGTGTTTCATCGTCAATAAAAAGGTCCAAGGGATACAGTAAACCTGAAGTGAAGCATCGGCATCTATAACTAGTGTCGCAGGAATGGTTCAAAACATAGACAGTAGGAAGAGTCTGTCTTCTTGTACTTAAGTCGGCATATTGCCTTTTGTATTTAATTCCGATGCAATTTCTGTGTTTCATCGTCAATATGAAGGTCCAAGGGATACAGTAAACCTGGAGTGAAGCATCAGAGTCTATAACTAGTGTCACAGGAATGGTTCAAAAGCATAGTCAGTAAGAAGAGTCTGTCTTCATGTACTTAAGTCGGTATTGTGCCTTTTGTATTTAATTCCGATGCAATTTCTGTGTTTCTACGTCAATAAGAGGGTCCAAGGGATACAGTAAACCTGGATTGAAGCATCGGAATCTATAACTAGTGTCAGAGGTACGGTTCAAAACATATCAGTAACAAGAGTCAGTGTTCTTGTACTTTAGTCGGCATTGTGCTTTTTGTATTTAATTCCGATGCAATTTCTGTGATTCATCGTAACTAAGAAGGTCAGTGGGATCCAGTAATCCTGAAGTTAAGCATCGGAATCAATAACTAGTGCCAAAGGAATGGTTCAAAACATAGTCAGTAAGAAGAGTCAGTCTTCTTGTAGTTAAGTCGGCATTGTTCCTTATCTATTTAATTCCGTTGCAATTTCTGTGTTTCATCGTCATAAATAAGGGCAGAGGGATACAGTAAACCTGAAGTGAAGCATCGGAATCTATAACTAGTGTCACAGGAATGGTTCAAAATACAGACAGTAGGAAGAGTCAGCCTTCTTGTACTTAAGTCGGCATTGTGCTTTATCTATTTAATTCCGATGCGATTTCTGTGTCTCATCGTCAATGGGAAGGTCCAAGGGATACAGTAAACCTGAAGTAAAGCATCGGAATTTATAACTAGTGTCACAGGAATGGTTCAAAACATAGTCATTATGAAGAGTCAGTCTTCTTGTACGTAAGTCTGCATTGTGAATTTTGTATTTAATTCCGATACAATTTCTGTGTTTCATCGTCAATAAGAAGGTACAAGGGATACAGTAAACCTGGAGTGATGCATCGGAATCTATAACTAGTGTCACAGGGATGGTTCAAAACATAGACAGTAAGGAGAGTCAGTCTTCTTGTACTTAAGTCGGCATTGTGCCTTTTGTATTTAATTGCGATGCATTTTCTGTGTTTCATCGTCAATAAGAAGGTCAAAGGGATGCAGTAATCCTGAAGTTAAGTATCGGAATGTATGACTAGTGTCACAGGTATGGTTCAAGACATAGACAGTAGGAAGAGTCAGTCTTCTTGTACTTAAGCCATCATTGTGCCTTTGTATTTAATTCGATGCAATTTCTGTGTTTCATCGACACTAAGAAGGTCAGTGGGATACAGTAATCCTGAAGTTAAGCATCGGAATCTATAACTAGTGTCACACGAATGGTTCAAGGCGTAGACAGTTGGAAGGGTCGGTCTCCTTGTACTTTGGTCGGCATTGTGCCTTTTGTATTTAATTCCGATGCAATTTCTGTGTTTGATCGGTAATAAGAAGGTCCAAGAGATACAGTAAACCGGAAATGAACCATCGGAATCTATAACTAGTGTCATAGGAATGGTTCAAACATAGACAGTAGGAAAAGTCAGTCTACATATACTTAAGTCGGCATTGTGCCTTTTGTACTTAATTCAGATGCAACTTCTGTGTTACATCGGCAATAAGAAGGTCAGAGCGATACAGTAAACCCGAAGCGAAGCATCGGAATCTATAACTAGTGTCACAGGAATGGTTCAAAACATAGTCAGTAAGAAGAGTCTGTCTTCTTGTACTAAAGTCGGCATTGTGGTTTTATATTTAATTCCGATGCAATTTCTGTCTTTCAACGTCAATAAGAAGGTCCAAGGTATACAGTAATCCTGGAGTGAAGCATCGGAATATATAACTAGTGTCACAGGAATGGTTCAAAGCATAGTCAGTAAGATGAGTCAGTCTTCTTGTACTTAAGTCGGCATTGTGCCTTTTGTATTTAATTCCGATGTAATTTCTGTGTTTCATCGTCAATAAGAAGGGCCAAGGGATACAGTAAACCTCGAGTGAAGCATCGGAATCTATAACTTGTGTCACAGGAATGGTTCAAAAAGTAGACAGGAAGAAGAGTCAGTCTCCTTGTACTTAAGTCGGCATTGTGCGTTTTGTATTTAATTCCGATGCAATTTCTGTGTTTCATCGTCAATATGAAGGTCCAAGGGATACAGTAAACCTGAAGCGAAGAATTGAAATCTATAACTAGTATCACAGAAATGGTTCAAAACATAGACAGTATGCAGAGTCAGTTTTCTTGTACTTAAGTCGGCATTGTGCCTTTTGTATTTAATTCCGATGCAATTGCTTTGTTTCATCGTCACTAAGACGGTCAGTGGGATACAGTAATCAAGAAGTTAAGCATCGAAATCTATAACTAGTGTCACAGGAATGGTTCAAAACATGGTCAGTAAGAAGAGTCAGTCTTCTTGTAGTTAAGTCGGTATTGTGCCTTTTCTATTTAATTCCTATGCAATGTCTGTGCTTCATCGTCAATAAGATGGTCATAGGGATACAGTAAACCTGAAGTGAAGCATCGGAATCTATAACTAGAGTCACAGGATAGGTTCAAAACATAGTCACTAAGAAGAGTCAGTCTTCTCGTACTTAAGTCGGCATTGTGCCTTTTGTATTTAATTCCGATGCAATTTCTGTGTTTCATCGTCAATAAGAAGGTGCAAGGGATACAGTAAAGCTGGAGTGAAGCATCGGAATCTATAACTAGTGTCACAGGAATGGTTCAAAACATGGTCAGTAAGAAGAGTAAGTCTTCTTGTAGTTAAGTCGGTACTGTGCCTTTTCTATTTAATTCCGATGCAATTTATGTGTTTCATCGTCAATAAGAATGTCCAAGGGATACAGTAAACCTGAAATGAACCATGGGAATCTAAAACTAGTGTCACAGGAATGGTTTAAAACATAGACAGTAGGAAAAGTCAGTCTACACGCACTTCAGCGGAATTGTGCCTTTTGTATTTACTTCCGATGCAACTTCTGTGTTTCTACGTCAATAAGAAGGTCCACGGGATACAGTAACCCCGGAGTGAAGCATCGGATTCTATAACTAGTGTCAGAGGGACGGTTCAAAACATAGACAGTAACATGAGTCAGTATTCTTGTACTTTAGTCGCCATTGTGCTTTTTGTATTTAATTCCGATGCAATTTCTGTGTTTTATCGTCACTAAGAAGGTCAGTGGGATACAGTAATCCTGAAGTTAAGCATCGGAATCTATAACTAGTGTCACACGAATGGTTCAAGGCATAGACAGTTGGAAGGGTCGGTCTCCTTGTACTTTAGTCGGCATTGTGCCTTTTGTACTTAATTCCGATGCAACTTCTGTGTTTCATCGTCAATAAGAAGGTCAGAGCGATACAGTAAACCTGAAGTGAAGCATCGGAATCTATAACTAGTGTCACAGGAATGGTTCAAAACATAGTCAGTAAGAAGATTCAGTCTTCTTGTACTTAAGTTGGCATTGTGCCTTTTGTATTTAATTCCGATGCAATTAGTGTGTTTCATCGTCAATAACAAAGTCCAAGGGATACAGTAAACCTGAAGTGAAGCATCGGAATCTATAACTAGTGTCACAGGAATGGTTCAAATCACAGAGAGTTGGAAGATTCAGTCTTCTTGTACTTAAGTCGGCATTGTGCCTTTTGTATTTAATTCCGTTGCCATTTCTGTGTTTCATCGTCCATAAGAAGGTCCGAGGGAGACAGTAAACCTCAAGTGAAGCATCGGAATAAAAAACTAGTGACACAGGAATGGTTCAAACATAGATAGTAGGAAGAGTCAGTCTTCTTGTACTTAAGTCGGCATTGTGCTGTTTCTATTTAATACCGATGCGATTTCTGTGTCTCATCGTCAATAAGAAGGTCCAAGGGATACAGGAAACCTGAAGTGAAGCATCGGAATCTATAACTAGTGTCACAGGAATGTTTCAAAACATAGTCAGTAAGAAGAGTCAGTCTTCTTGTACTTAAGTCGGCATGGTGCCATTTTTATTTAATTACGATGCAATTTCTGTGTCTCATCGTCAATAAGAAGGTCAGAGGGATACAGTAAACCCGAAGTGAAGCATCGGAATCTATAACTAGTGTCACAGGAATGGTTCAAACATAGTCAGTAAGAAGAGTCCGTCTTCTTGTACTTAAGTCGGCATTGTGGTTTTGTATTTAATTCCGATGCAATTTCTTTTTCATAGTCAATAAGAAGGTCCAAGGTATACAGTAATCCTGGAGTGAAGCATCGGAATCTATAACTAGTGTCACAGGAATGGTTCAAAACATAGTCAGTAAGATGAGTCAGTCTTTTTGTACTTAAGTTGGCACTGTGCCTTTTGTATTTAATTCCGATGTAATTTCTGTGTTTCATCGTCACTAAGACTGTCAGTGGGATACAGTAATCCTGAAGCTAAGCATCGGAATCTAAAACTGGTGTCACAGGAGTTGTTCAAAACATGGTCAGTAAGAAGAGTCAGTCTTCTTGTAGTTAAGTCGGTATTGTGCCTTTTCTATTTCATTCCGATGCAATTTCTGTGTTTCATCGTCAATAAGAAGGTCAGAGGGATACAGTAAACCTGAAGTGAAGCATCGGAATCTATAACTAGTGTCACAGGAATTGTTCAAAGCATAGACAGTAAGAAGAGTCAGTCTTCTTGTACTTATGTCGGCATTGTGCCTTTTGTATCTAATTCCGAAGCAATATCTGTGTTTTATCGTCAATAAGAAGGTCAGAGGGATACAGTAAACCTGAAGTGAAGCATCGGAATCTATAACTAGTGTCACTGGATCTGTTCAAACCATAGACAGTAAGAAGAGTCAGTCTTTTTGTACTTAAGTCGGCATTGTGCTTTTGTATTTCATTCCGATGCAATCTCTGTGTTTCATCGTCAATAAGAAGGTCCAAGGGATACAGTAAACCTAGGGTGAAGAATCGGAATCTATAACTAGTGTCACAGGAATGGTTCAAAACGTAGTCGGTAAGAAGAGTCAGTCTTCTAGTACTTAAGTCGGCATTGTGCCTTTTGTATTTAATTCCGATATAATTTCTGTGTTTCATCGTCATTAAGAAGCTCCAAGGCATACAGTAAAGCTGGAGTGAAGCATCAGAATCTATAAGTAGTGTCACAGGAATGGTTCAAAACATGGTCAGTAAGAAGAGTCAGTCTTCTTGTAGTTAAGTCGGTATTGTGCCCTTTCTATTTAATTCGGATGCAATTTCTGTGTTTCATCGTCAATAAGAACGTCCAAGGGATACAGGAAACCTGAAATGTACCATGGGAATCCATAACTAGTGTCACAGGAATGGTTCAAAACATAGACAGTAGGAAAAGTCAGTTTACTCGTACTTAAGTCGGCATTGTGCCCTTTGTATTTAATTCCGATGCAATTTCTGTGTTTCATCGTCAATAAGAGGGTCAGAGGGATACAGTAAACCTCAAGTGAAGCATCGGAGTCTATAACTAGTGTCACAGGAATGGTTCAAACATAGTCAGTAAGAAGAGTCAGTCTTCTTGTACTCAAGTCGGCATTGTGCCTTTTGTATTTAATTCCGATGCAATTTCTGTGTTTCATCGTCAATAAAAAGGTCCAAGGGATACAGTAAACCTGGAGTGAAGCATCGGAATCTATAACTAGTGTCACAGGGATGGTTCAAAACATAGACAGGTAGAAGAGTCAGTCTCCTTGTACTTAAGTCGGCATTGTGCGTTTTGTATTTAATTCCGATCAAATTTCTGTGTTTAATCGTCAATATGAAGGTCCAAGGGATACAGTAAACCTGAAGCGAAGCATTGAAATCTAAATCTAGTATCACAGAAATGGTTCAAACCATAGACAGAAAGAAGAGTCAGTCTGCTTGTACTTAAGTCGGCATTGTGCTTTTTCTATTTAATTCCGATGCAATTTCTGTGTTTCATCGTCAATAAGAAGGTCCGAGGGATACAGTAAACCTGGAGTGAATCATCGGAATCTATATCTAGTGTCCCAGGAATGGTTCAAAACATAGACAGTAGGAAGAGTCTGTCTTCTTGTACTTAAATCGGTATTGTGCCTTTTCTATTTAATTCCGATGCAATTTCTGTGTTTCATCGTCAATAAGAAGGTCAGAGGGATACAGTAAACCTGAAGTGAAGCATCGGAATCTATACTAGTGTCACAGGAATGTTTCAAAACATAGAGAGATGGAAGAGTCAGTCTTCTTGTACTTAAGTCGCCATTGTGAATTTGTATTTTATTCCGATGCAATTTTTGTGTTTCATCGTCCATACGAAGGTCCGAAGGATACAGTAAACCTCAAGTGAAGCATCGGAATAAAAAACTAGTGTCACAGGAATGGTTCAAAACATAGAGAGTAGGAAGGGTCAGTCTTATTGTACTTAATTCGGCATTGTGCCTTTTGTATTTCATTCCGATGCAATTTCTGTGTTTCATCGTCAATAAGAAGGTCAGAGGGATACAGTAAACCTAGAGTGAAGCATCGGAATCTATAACTAGTATCACAGAAATGGTTCAAAACATAGACAGTATGCAGAGTCAGTCTTCTTGTACTTAAGTCGGCATTGTGCCTTTTCTATTTAATTCCGATGCAATATCTGTGTTTTATCGTCAATAAGAAGGTCAGAGGGATACAGTAAACCTGAAGTGAAGCATCGGAATCTATAACTAGTGTCACAGCAATGGTTCAAAACATAATCAGTAAGACGAATCCGTCTTCTTGTACTTAAGTCGGCATTGTGCTTTTGTATTTAATTCCGATGCAATTTCTGTGTTTCATCGTCAATAAGAAGGTCCAAGGGATACAGTAAACCTAGAGTGAAGAATCGGAATCTATAACTAGTGTAACAGGAATGGTTCAAAACGTAGTCACTAAGAAGAGTCAGTCTTCTAGTACTTAAGTCGGCATTGTGCCATTTGTATTTAATTCCGATGCAATTTCTGTGTTTCATCGTCATTAAGAACGTCCAAGGGATACAGGAAACCTGAAATGTACCATGGGAATCCATAACTAGTGTCACAGGAATGGTTCAAAGCATAGACAGTAGGAAAAGTCAGTCTACACGTACTTAAGTCGGCATTGTGCCTTTTGTATATAATTCCGATGCAATTTCTGTGTTTCATCGTCAATAAGAAGGGCCAAGGGATACAGTAAACCTCAAGTGAAGCATCGGAATCTATAACTAGTGTCACAGGAATGGTTCAAACATAGTCAGTAAGAAGAGTCAGTCTTCTTGTACTTAAGTCGGCATTGTGCCTTTTGTATTTAATTCCGATGCAATTTCTGTGTTTCATCGTCAATAAGAAGGTCAGAAGGATACAGTAAACCTGAAGTGAAGCATCGGAATCTATACTAGTGTCACAGGAATGTTTCAAAACATAGAGAGATGGAACAGTCAGTCTTCTTGTACTTAAGTCGCCATTGTGCCTTTAGTATTTCATTCCGATGCAATTTTTGTGTTTCATCGTCCATAAGAAGGTCCGAAGGATACAGTAAACCTCAAGTGAAGCATCGGAATAAAAAACTAGTGTCACAGGAATGGTTCAAAACATAGAGAGTAGGAAGAGTCAGTCTTCTTGTACTTAATTCGGCATTGTGCCTTTTGTATTTCATTCCGATGCAATTTCTGTGTTTCATCGTCAATAAGAAGGTCAGAGGGATACAGTAAACCTAGAGTGAAGCATCGGAATCTATAACTAGTATCACAGAAATGGTTCAAAACATAGACAGTATGCAGAGTCAGTCTTCTTGTACTTAAGTCGGCATTGTGCCTTTTCTATTTAATTCCGATGCAATATCTGTGTTTTATCGTCAATAAGAAGGTCAGAGGGATACAGTAAACCTGAAGTGAAGCATCGGAATCTATAACTAGTGTCACAGCAATGGTTCAAAACATAATCAGTAAGACGAATCCGTCTTCTTGTACTTAAGTCGGCATTGTGCTTTTGTATTTAATTCCGATGCAATTTCTGTGTTTCATCGTCAATAAGAAGGTCCAAGGGATACAGTAAACCTAGAGTGAAGAATCGGAATCTATAACTAGTGTAACAGGAATGGTTCAAAACGTAGTCACTAAGTAGAGTCAGTCTTCTAGTACTTAAGTCGGCATTGTGCCATTTGTATTTAATTCCGATGCAATTTCTGTGTTTCATCGTCATTAAGAACGTCCAAGGGATACAGGAAACCTGAAATGTACCATGGGAATCCATAACTAGTGTCACAGGAATGGTTCAAAGCACTGACAGTAGGAAAAGTCAGTCTACACGTACTTAAGTCGGCATTGTGCCTTTTGTATATAATTCCGATGCAATTTCTGTGTTTCATCGTCAATAAGAAGGTCAGAGAGATACAGTAAACCTCAAGTGAAGCATCGGAATCTATAACTAGTGTCACAGGAATGGTTTAAACATAGACAGAAATAAAAGTCAGTCTACACGTTCTTAAGTGGCATTGTGCCTTTTGTATTTAATTCCGATGCGATTTGTGTGTTTCAAAGCCAATAAGAAATTCAGAGGGATACAGTAAACCAGAAGTGAAGCATCGCAATCTATAACTAGTGTCACAGGAATGGTTCAAAGCATAGTCAGTAAGAAGAGTCAGTCTTCTTGTACTTAAGTCGGCATTGTGCCTTTTGTATTTAATTCCGATGCACTTTTTGTGTGTTTCTTCGTCAATAAAAACGTCCAAGGGATACAGTAAACCTGAAGTTAAGCATCGCAATCGATATCTAGTGTCCTAGGAATGGTTCAAAACATAGACAGTAGGAAGAGTCTGTCTCCTTGTACTTAAATCGGTATTATGCCTTTTCTATTTAATTCCGATGCAATATCTGTGTTTCATCGTCAATAAGAAGGTCAGAGGGATACAGTAAACCTGAAGTGAAGCATCGGAATCTATACTAGTGTCACAGAAATGTTTCAAAACATAGAGAGATGGAAGAGTCAGTCTTCCTGTACTTAAGTCGCCATTGTGCCTTTTGTATTTCATTCCGATGCAATTTTTGTGTTTCATCGTCCATAAGAAGGTCCGAAGGATACAGTAAACCTCAAGTGAAGCATCGGAATAAAATACTAGTGTCACAGGAATGGTTCAAAACATAGAGAGTAGGAAGAGTCAGTCTTCTTGTACTTAATTTGGCATTGTGCCTTTTGTATTTCATTCCGATGCAATTTCTGTGTTTCATCGTCAATAAGAAGGTCAGAGGGATACAGTAAACATCAAGAGAAGCCTCGGAATCTGTAACTAGTGTCACAGGAATGGTTCAAACCTAGTCAGTAAGAAGAGTCAATTTTCTTGTACTTAAGTCGGCATTGTGCTTTTGTATTTAATTCCGATGCAATTTCTGTGTTTCATCGTCAATGAGAAGGTCCAAGGGATACAGTAAACCTGAAGATAAGCATCGGAATCTATAACTAGTGTCACAGGAATGATTCAAAACGTAGTCCGTAAGAAGAGTCAGTCTTCTTGTACTTACGTCTGCATTGTGCCTTTTGTATTTAATTCCGATGCAATTTCTGTGTTTCATCGTCAATAAGAAGGTCCAAGGGATACAGTAAACCTGAAGCGAAGCATCGGATTCTATAACTAGTATCACAGAAATGGTTCAAAACATAGACGGTAAAAAGAGTCGGTCTTCTTCTACTTAAGTCGGCATTCTGCCTTTTCAATTTAATTCCGATGCAATTTCTGTGTTTCATCGTCAATAAGAAGGTCCAAGGGATACAGCGAATCTCAAGTGAAGGATCGGAATCTATAACTAGTGTCACAGGAATGGTCCAAAGCATAGTCGGTAAGATGAGCAAGTCATCTTGTACTTATGTCGGCATTGTGCCTTTTGTATTTAATTCCGATGCAATTTCTGTGTTTCATCGTCAATAAGAAGGTCCAAGGGATACAGTAAACCTGGAGTGAAGCATCGGAATCTGTAACTAGTGTCACAGGAATGGTTCAAAATTTAGACAGTATGAAGAGTCACTCTTCTTGTACTTAAGTCGGCATTGTGCCTTTTTTATTTAATTCCGATGCAATTTCTGTGTTTCATCGTCAATAAGAAGGTCCAAGGGATACAGTATACCTAGAGTGAAGCGTCGGAATCTATAACTAGTGTGACAGGAAAGGTTCAAACATAGACAGTAAGAAGAGTCAGTCTTTTTGAACTTAATTCTGCATTGTGCCTTTTGTATTTAATTCCGACGCTATTTCTGTGTTTCATCGTCAATAAGAACGTCAGAGGGATACAGTAAATCTCAAGTGAAGCATCGGAATCTATAACTAGTGTCACAGGAATGGTTCAAAACATAGACAGTAAAAAGAGTCGGTCTTCTTGTACTTAAGTCGGCATTGTGCCTTTTGTATTTAATTCCGATGTAATTTCTGTGTTTTATCGTCAATAAGAAGGTCAGAGGGATACAGTAAACCTGAAGTGAAGCATCGGAATCTATAACTAGTGTCACAGGAATGATTCAAAACATAGTCCGTAAGAAGAGTCAGTCTTCTTGTACTTACGTCTGCATTGTGCGTTTTGTATTTAATTCCGATGCAATTTCTGTGTTTCATCGCCAATAAGAAGGTCCAAGGGATACAGAAAACCTGAAGTGAAGCACCAGAATCTATAACTAGTGTCACAGGAATCGTTCAAAACATAGTCAGTAAGAAGAGTCTGTCTTCTTGTACTTAAGTCGGCCTTGTGCCCCTTGTATTGAATTCCGATGCAATTTCTGTGTTTCATCGTCAATAAGAAGGTCCAAGGGATACAGTAAACCTGAAGTGAAGCATAGAAATCAACAACTAGTGTCACAGGAATGGTTCAAAGCATAGACAGAAGAAGAGTGTGTCTTCTTGTACTTAAGTCGGCATTGTGCCTTTTGTACTTAATTCCGATGCAATTTCTGTGTTTCATCGTTAATTAGAAGGGCAGAGGGATACAGTAAACCTCAAGTGAAGCATCGGAATCTATAACTAGTGTCACAGGAATGGTTCAAACATAGTCAGTAAGAAGAGTCAGTCTTCTTGTACTTAAGTCGGCATTGTGCCTTTTGTATTTAATTCCCATGCAATTTCTGTATTTCATCGTCAATAAGAAGGTCCAAGGGATACAGTAAACCTGGAGTGAAGCATCGGAATCTATAACTAGTGTCACAGGGGTGGTTCAAAACATAGACAGGAAGAAGAGTCAGTCTCCTTGTACTTAAGTCGGCATCGTGCGTTTTGTATTTAATTTCGATGCAATTTCTGTGTTTCATCGTCAATATGAAGGTCCAAGGGATACAGTAAACCTGAAGCAAAGCATTGAAATCTATAACTAGTATCACAGAAATGGTTCAAAACATAGACAGTATGCAGGGTCAGTCTTCTTGTACTTAAGTCGGCATTGTGCCTTATCTATTTAATTCCGATGCAATTTCTGTGTTTCATCGTCAATAAGAAGGTCCAAGGGATACAGTAAACCCGGAGTGAAGCATCGGAATCTATAACTAGTGTCCCAGGAATTGTTCAAAACATAGACAGTAAGAAGAGTCAGTCTTCTTGTACTTATGTCGGCATTGTGCCTTTTGTATTTAATTCCGAAGCAATTTCTGTGTTTTATCGTCAATAAGAAGGTCAGAGGGATACAGTAAACCTGAAGTGAAGCATCGGAATCTATAACTAGTGTCACAGGAATGTTTCAAAACATAGTCAGTAAGAAGAATCCGTCTTCTTGTACTTAAGTCGGCATTGTGTTTTTGTATTTAATTCCGATGCAATTTCTGTGTTTCATCGTCAACAAGAAGGTCCAAGGGATACAGTAAACCTAGAGTGAAGCATTGGAATTAATAACTAGTGTCACAGGAATGGTTCAAAACATAGTCAGTAAGAAGAGTCAGTCTTCTTGTACTTAAGTCGGCATTGTGCCTTTTGTATTTAATTCCGATGCAATTTCTGTGTTTCATCGTCATTAAGAAGGTCCAAGGGGTACAGTAAAGCTGGAGTGAAGCATCGGAATCTATAACTAGTGTCACAGGAATGGTTCAAAACATGGTCAGTAAGACGAGTCAGTATTCTTGTAGTTAAGTCGGTATTGTGCCCTTTCTATTTAATTCGGATGCAATTTCTGTGTTTCATCGTCAATAAGAAGGTCCAAGGGATACAGTAAACCTGAAATGAACCATGGGAATCTATAACTAGTGTCACAGGAATGGTTTAAAACATAGACAGAAGGAAAAGTCAGTCTACACGTACTTAAGTGGCATTGTGCCTTTTGTATTTAATTCCGATGCAATTTGTGTGTTTCAAAGTCAATAAGAAATTCAGAGGGACACAGTAAACCAGAAGGGAAGCATCGGAATCTATAACTAGTGTCACAGGAATGGTTCAAAGCATAGTCAGTAAGAAGAGTCAGTCTTCTTGTACTTAAGTCGGCATTGTGCCTTTTGTATTTAATTCCGATGCACTTTTTGTGTGTTTCTTCGTCAATAAAAACGTCCAAGGGATACAGTAAACCTGAAGTTAAGCATCGGAATCGATATCTAGTGTCCCAGGAATGGTTCAAAACATAGAAAGTAGGAAGAGTCTGTCTTCTTGTACTTAAATCGGTATTGTGCCTTTCCTATTTAATTCCGATGCAATATCTGTGTTTCATTGTCAATAAGAAGGTCAGAGGGATACAGTAAACCTGAAGTGAAGCATCGGAATCTATACTAGTGTCACAGAAATGTTTCAAAACATAGAGAGATGGAAGAGTCAGTCTTCTTGTACTTAATTCGGCATTGTGCCTTTTGTATTTCATTCCGATGCAATTTCTGTGTTTCATCGTCACTAAGAAGGTCAGAGGGATACAGTAAACCTCAAGTGAAGCCTCGGAATCTATAACTAGTGTCACAGGAATGGTTCAAACCTAGTCAGTAAGAAGAGTCAGTTTTCTTGTACTTAAGTCGGCATTGTGCTTTTGTTTTTAATTCCGATGCAATTTCTGTGTTTCATCGTCAATGAGAAGGTCCAAGGGATACATTAAATCTGGAGTGAAGCATCGAAATCTATAATTAGTGTCACAGGGATGGTTCAAAACATAGACAGTAAGAAGAGTCAGTCTTCTTGTACTTAAGTCGGCATTGTGCCTTTTGTATTTAATTCGGATGCAATTTCTGTGTTTCATCGTCAATAAGAAGGTCCAAGAGATACAGTAAACCTGAAGCGAAGCATCGGATTCTATAACTAGTATCACAGAAATGGTTCAAAACATAGACAGTAAGCAGAGTCAGTCTCCTTGTACTTAAGTCGGCGTTGTGCTTTTGTGTTTAATTCCGATGCAATTTCTGTGTTTTATCGTCAATAAGAAGGTCCAAGGGATACAGTAAACCTGAAGCGAAGCATCGGATTTTATAACCAGTATCACAGAAATGGTTCAAAACATAGACAGTAAAAAGAGTCGGTCTTCTTGTACTTAAGTCGGCATTGTGCCTTTTGTATTTAATTCCGATGTAATTTCTGTGTTTTATCGTCAATACGAAGGTCAGAGGGATACAGTAAACCTGAAGATAAGCATCGGAATCTATAACTAGTGTCACAGGAATGATTCAAAACGTAGTCCGTAAGAAGAGTCAGTCTTCTTGTACTTACGTCTGCATTGTGCCTTTTGTATTTAATTCCGATGCAATTTCTGTGTTTCATCGTCAATACGAAGGTCAGAGGGATACAGTAAACCTGAAGATAAGCATCGGAATCTATAACTAGTGTCACAGGAATGATTCAAAACGTAGTCCGTAAGAAGAGTCAGTCTTCTTGTACTTACGTCTGCATTGTGCGTTTTGTATTTAATTCCGATGCAATTTCTGTGTTTCATCGCCAATAAGAAGGTCCAAGGGATACAGTAAACCTGAAGTGAAGCACCAGAATCTATAACTAGTGTCACAGGAATCGTTCAAAACATAGTCAGTAAGAAGAGTCTGTCTTCTTGTACTTAAGTCGGCCTTGTGCCCCTTGTATTGAATTCCGATGCAATTTCTGTGTTTCATCGTCAATAAGAAGGTCCAAGGGATACAGTAAACCTGAAGTGAAGCATAGAAATCTACAACTAGTGTCACAGGAATGGTTCAAAGCATAGACAGAAGAAGAGTGTGTCTTCTTGTACTTAAGTCGGCATTGTGCCTTTTGTACTTAATTCCGATGCAATTTCTGTGTTTCATCGTTAATTAGAAGGGCAGAGGGATACAGTAAACCTCAAGTGAAGCATCGGAATCTATAACTAGTGTCACAGGAATGGTTCAAACATAGTCAGTAAGAAGAGTCAGTCTTCTTGTACTTAAGTCGGCATTGTGCCTTTTGTATTTAATTCTTATGCAATTTCTGTATTTCATCGTCAATAAGAAGGTCCAAGGGATACAGTAAACCTGGAGTGAAGCATCGGAATCTATAACTAGTGTCACAGGGGTGGTTCAAAACATAGACAGGAAGAAGAGTCAGTCTCCTTGTACTTAAGTCGGCATCGTGCGTTTTGTATTTAATTTCGATGCAATTTCTGTGTTTCATCGTCAATATGAAGGTCCAAGGGATACAGTAAACCTGAAGCAAAGCATTGAAATCTATAACTAGTATCACAGAAATGGTTCAAAACATAGACAGTATGCAGGGTCAGTCTTCTTGTACTTAAGTCGGCATTGTGCCTTATCTATTTAATTCCGATGCAATTTCTGTGTTTCATCGTCAATAAGAAGGTCCAAGGGATACAGTAAACCCGGAGTGAAGCATCGGAATCTATAACTAGTGTCCCAGGAATTGTTCAAAACATAGACAGTAAGAAGAGTCAGTCTTCTTGTACTTATGTCGGCATTGTGCCTTTTGTATTTAATTCCGAAGCAATTTCTGTGTTTTATCGTCAATAAGAAGGTCAGAGGGATACAGTAAACCTGAAGTGAAGCATCGGAATCTATAACTAGTGTCACAGGAATGTTTCAAAACATAGTCAGTAAGAAGAATCCGTCTTCTTGTACTTAAGTCGGCATTGTGTTTTTGTATTTAATTCCGATGCAATTTCTGTGTTTCATCGTCAACAAGAAGGTCCAAGGGATACAGTAAACCTAGAGTGAAGCATTGGAATTAATAACTAGTGTCACAGGAATGGTTCAAAACATAGTCAGTAAGAAGAGTCAGTCTTCTTGTACTTAAGTCGGCATTGTGCCTTTTGTATTTAATTCCGATGCAATTTCTGTGTTTCATCGTCATTAAGAAGGTCCAAGGGGTACAGTAAAGCTGGAGTGAAGCATCGGAATCTATAACTAGTGTCACAGGAATGGTTCAAAACATGGTCAGTAAGACGAGTCAGTATTCTTGTAGTTAAGTCGGTATTGTGCCCTTTCTATTTAATTCGGATGCAATTTCTGTGTTTCATCGTCAATAAGAAGGTCCAAGGGATACAGTAAACCTGAAATGAACCATGGGAATCTATAACTAGTGTCACAGGAATGGTTTAAAACATAGACAGAAGGAAAAGTCAGTCTACACGTACTTAAGTGGCATTGTGCCTTTTGTATTTAATTCCGATGCAATTTGTGTGTTTCAAAGTCAATAAGAAATTCAGAGGGACACAGTAAACCAGAAGGGAAGCATCGGAATCTATAACTAGTGTCACAGGAATGGTTCAAAGCATAGTCAGTAAGAAGAGTCAGTCTTCTTGTACTTAAGTCGGCATTGTGCCTTTTGTATTTAATTCCGATGCACTTTTTGTGTGTTTCTTCGTCAATAAAAACGTCCAAGGGATACAGTAAACCTGAAGTTAAGCATCGGAATCGATATCTAGTGTCCCAGGAATGGTTCAAAACATAGAAAGTAGGAAGAGTCTGTCTTCTTGTACTTAAATCGGTATTGTGCCTTTCCTATTTAATTCCGATGCAATATCTGTGTTTCATTGTCAATAAGAAGGTCAGAGGGATACAGTAAACCTGAAGTGAAGCATCGGAATCTATACTAGTGTCACAGAAATGTTTCAAAACATAGAGAGATGGAAGAGTCAGTCTTCTTGTACTTAATTCGGCATTGTGCCTTTTGTATTTCATTCCGATGCAATTTCTGTGTTTCATCGTCAATAAGAAGGTCAGAGGGATACAGTAAACCTCAAGTGAAGCCTCGGAATCTATAACTAGTGTCACAGGAATGGTTCAAACCTAGTCAGTAAGAAGAGTCAGTTTTCTTGTACTTAAGTCGGCATTGTGCTTTTGTTTTTAATTCCGATGCAATTTCTGTGTTTCATCGTCAATGAGAAGGTCCAAGGGATACATTAAATCTGGAGTGAAGCATCGAAATCTATAATTAGTGTCACAGGGATGGTTCAAAACATAGACAGTAAGAAGAGTCAGTCTTCTTGTACTTAAGTCGGCATTGTGCCTTTTGTATTTAATTCGGATGCAATTTCTGTGTTTCATCGTCAATAAGAAGGTCCAAGAGATACAGTAAACCTGAAGCGAAGCATCGGATTCTATAACTAGTATCACAGAAATGGTTCAAAACATAGACAGTAAGCAGAGTCAGTCTTCTTGTACTTAAGTCGGCGTTGTGCTTTTGTGTTTAATTCCGATGCAATTTCTGTGTTTTATCGTCAATAAGAAGGTCCAAGGGATACAGTAAACCTGAAGCGAAGCATCGGATTTTATAACCAGTATCACAGAAATGGTTCAAAACATAGACAGTAAAAAGAGTCGGTCTTCTTGTACTTAAGTCGGCATTGTGCCTTTTGTATTTAATTCCGATGTAATTTCTGTGTTTTATCGTCAATACGAAGGTCAGAGGGATACAGTAAACCTGAAGATAAGCATCGGAATCTATAACTAGTGTCACAGGAATGATTCAAAACGTAGTCCGTAAGAAGAGTCAGTCTTCTTGTACTTACGTCTGCATTGTGCCTTTTGTATTTAATTCCGATGCAATTTCTGTGTTTCATCGTCAATACGAAGGTCAGAGGGATACAGTAAACCTGAAGATAAGCATCGGAATCTATAACTAGTGTCACAGGAATGATTCAAAACGTAGTCCGTAAGAAGAGTCAGTCTTCTTGTACTTACGTCTGCATTGTGCCTTTTGTATTTAATTCCGATGCAATTTCTGTGTTTCATCGTCAATAAGAAGGTCCAAGGGATACAGTATACCTAGAGTGAAGCATCGGAATCTATAACTAGTGTGACAGGAAAGGTTCAAACATAGACAGTAAGATGAGTCAGTATTTTTGTACTTAATTCTGCATTGTGCCTTTTGTATTTAATTCCAACGCTATTTCTGTGTTTCATCGTCAATAAGAACGTCAGAGGGATACAGTAAATCTCAAGTGAAGCATCGGAATCTATAACTAGTGTCACAGGAATGGTTCAAAACATAGACAGTAAAAAGAGTCGGTCTTCTTGTACTTAAGTCGGCATTGTGCCTTTTGTATTTAATTCCGATGTAATTTCTGTGTTTTATCGTCATTATGAAGGTCAGAGGGATACAGTAAACCTGAAGTGCAGCATCGGAATCTATAACTAGTGTCACAGGAATGATTCAAAACATAGTCCGTAAGAAGAGTCAGTCTTCTTGTACCTACGTCTGCATTGTGCCTTTTGTATTTAATTCCGATGCAATTTCTGTGTTTCATCGCCAATAAGAAGGTCCAAGGGATACAGTAAACCTGAAGTGAAGCACCAGAATCTATAACTAGTGTCACAGGAATCGTTCAAAACATAGTCAGTAAGAAGACTCTGTCTTCTTGTACTTACATCGGCCTTGTGCCCCTTGTATTGAATTCCGATGCAATTTCTGTGTTTCATCGTCAATAAGAAGGTCCAAGGGATACAGTAAACCTGAAGTGAAGCATAGAAATCTACAACTAGTGTCACAGGATTGGTTCAAAGCATAGACAGAAGAAGAGTGTGTCTTCTTGTACTTAAGTCGGCATTGTGCCTTTTGTATTTAATTCCGATGCAATTTCTGTGTTTCATCGTTAATTAGAAGGGCAGAGGGATACAGTAAACCTGAAGTGAAGCATCGGAATCTATAACTAGTGTCACAGGAATCGTTCAAAACATAGTCAGCAAGAAGAGTCTGACTTCTTGTACTTAAGTCGGCCTTGTGCCCTTTGTAATTAATTCCGATGCAATTGCTGTGTTTCATCGTCAATAGGAAGGTCCATGGGATACAGTAAACCTGAAGTGAAGACCCGGAATCTATAACTAGTGTCACATAAATGGTTCAAAGCATAGTCAGTAAGAAGAGTCAGTCTTCTTGTACTTAAGGCGGCATTGTGCCTTTTGTATTTAATTCCGATGCAATTTCTGTGTTTCATCGTCAATAAGAAGGTCCAAGGGATACAGTAAACCTGGAGTGAAGCATCGGAGTCTGTTACTAGTGTCACAGGAATGGTTCAAAACATAGACAGTAGGAAGAGTCAGACCTCTTGTACTTAATTCGGCATTGTGCGTTTTGTATTTAATTCCGACGGAACGTCTGTGTTTCATCGTCAATAAGAAAGCCAGTGGGATACAGTAAACCTGGAGTGAAGCATCGGAATCCATAACTAGTGTCACAGGGATGGTTCAAAACATGGACAGTTAGAAGAGTCAGTCTTCTTGTACTTAAGTCGGCATTGTGCCATTTGTATTTAATTCCGTTGCAATTTCTGTGTTACATCGTCAATAAGAAGGGCAGAGGTTTACAGTACACCTGAAGTGAAGCATCGGAATCTATAACTAGTGTCACAGGAATGGTTCAACAAATAGACAGTAGGAAGAGTCAGTCTTCATGTACTTAATTCGGCATTGTGGCTTTTCTATTTAATTCCGATGCAATTGCAGTGTTCCATCGACAATAAGAAGGTCCAAGGGATACAGTTAACCTGAAGTGTAGCATCGGAATCTATAACTAGTGACACAGGAATTGTTCAAAGCATAGTCAGTAAGAAGAGACAGTCTTCTTGTACTTATGTCGGCATTGTGCCTTTTGCATTTAATTCCTATGCAATTTTTGTGTTTCATCGTCAATAAGAAGGTCCAAGGGATACAGTAACCCTGAAGTGAAGCATCGAAATCTATAACTAGTGTCACAGGAATGGTTCAAAAACATAGACAGAAGAAGAGTCAGTCTTCCTGTACTTATGTCGGCATTGTGCCATTTGTATTTAATTCAGTTGCCATTTCTGTGTTTCATCGTCAATAAGAAGGGCAGAGGGATACAGTAAACCTGCAGTGAAGCATCGGAACATCTAACAAGTGTCACAGGAATGGTTCAAAACATAGACAGTAGGAAGAGTCAGTCTTCTTGTACTTAAGTCGGCATTGTGCCTTTTCTATTTAATTCCGATGCAATTTCTGTGTTTCATCGTCAATAAGAAGGTACAAGGGATACAGTAAACCTGGAGTGATGCATCGGAATCTATAACTAGTAACACATTGATGGTTCAAAAACTAGAACGAAAGAAGAGTCAGTATTCTTGTACTTAAGTCGACATTGTGCCTTTTGTATTCAATTTCGATGCAATTATTGTGTTGCAGCGTTAATAAAAAGGTCCAAGGGATACAGTAAACCGGGAGTGAAGTATCGGAATCTATAACTATTGTCACAATAATGGTTCAAACATAGTCAGTAAGAAGAGTCAGTCTTCTTGTACTTAAGTCTGCATTGTGCTTTTTGTATTTAATTCCGATGCAATTTTTGAGTTTCATCGTCAATAAGAAGGACCAAGGGATACAGTAAACCTGGAGTGAAGCATCGGAATGTATATCTAGTGTCATAGGAATGAATCAAAACATAGTCTGTAGGAAGAGTTAGTCTTCTTGTACTTAAGTCGGCATTGTGCCTTTTTTATTTAATTCCGATGCAATTTCTGTGTTTCATCGTCAATAAGAAGGTCCGAGGGATACAGTAAACCTCAAGTGAAGCATCGGAATCTATAACTAGTGTCACAGGAATTGTTCAAAACATAGACAGTAAGAAGAGACAGTCTTCTTGTACATAATTCGGCATTGTGCCTTTAGTATTTACTTCCCATGCAATTTCTGGGTTTCATCGTCAATACGAAGGTCCAAGGGATACAGTAAACCTGAAGTGAAGCACCGGAATCTATAACAAGTGTCACACGAATGGTTCAAATCATAGCCAGTAAGAAGAGGCAGTCTTCTTGTACTTAAGTCGCCATTGTGCCTTTTGTATTTAATTCCGATGCAATTTCTGTGTATCATCGTCAATAAGAGGGTCCAAGGGATACAGTAAACCTGTAGTGATGCATCGGAATCTTTAACTAGTGACACAGGGATGGTTCAAAAAATAGAACTTAAGAAGAGTCAGTATTCTTGTACTTAAGTCGACATTGTGCCTTTTGTATTTAATTCCGATGCAATTTTTGTGTTTCATCGTTAGTAAAAAGGTCCAAGGGATACAGTAAACCGGGAGTGAAGCATCGGAATCTATAACTAGTGTCACAATAATGGTTTAAACATAGTCAGTAAGAAGAGTCAGACTTCATGTACTAAGTCTGCATTGTGCTTTTTGTATTTAATTCCGATGCAATTTCTGTGTTTCATCGTCAATAAGAAGGTCCAAGGGATACAGTAAACCTGGAGTGAAGCATCGGAATGTATAACTAGTGCCATAGGAATGAATCAAAACATAGTCTGTAAGAAGAGTCAGTCTTCTTGTACTAAAGTCGGCATTGTGCCTTTTGTATTTAATTCCGATGCAATTTCTGTGTTTCATCGTCAATAAGGAGGTCCAAAGGATACAGTAAACCTGAAGTGAGGCATCGAAATCTATAACTAGTGTCACAGGAATGGTTCAAAAACATAGACAGAAGAAGAGTCAGTCTTCTTGTACTAAAGTCGGCATTGTGCCTTTTGCATTTGATTCCGATGCAATTTTTGTGTTTCATCGTCAATACGAAGGTCCAAGGGATACAGTAAACCTGAAGTGAAGCATCGAAATCTATAACTAGTGTCACAGGAATGGTTCAAAAACATAGACAGAAGAAGAGTCAGTCTTCTGGTACTTATGTCGGCATTGTGCCATTTGTATTTAATTCAGTTGACATTTCTGTGTTTCATCGTCAATAAGAAGGGCAGAGGGATACAGTAAACCTGAAGTGAAGCATCGGAATCTATAACTAGTGTCACTGGAATGGTTCAAAACATAGACGGTAGGAAGAGTCAGTCCTCTTGTACTTAAGTCGGCATTGTGCCTTTTCTATTTAATTCCGATGCAATTGCTGTGTTACATCGTCAATAAGTAGGTCCAAAGGATACAGTAAACCTGAAGTGAAGCATCGGAATCATTAACTAGTGTCACAGGAATGGTTCAAAGAATAGTCAGTATGAAGAGTCAGTCTTCTTGTACTTAAGTCGGCATTGTGCCGTTTGCAATTAATTCCGATGCAATTTCTGTGTTTCATCGTCGATAAGAAGGTCCAAGGGATACAGTAAACCTAAAGTGAAGCATCGGAATCTATAAATAGTGTCACAGGAATGGTTCAAAGCATAGACAGTGGGAAGAGTCAGTCTTCTTGTACTTAAGTCGGCATTGTGCCTTTAGTATTTACTTCCCATGCAATTTCTGTGTTTCATCGTCAATAAGAAGGTCATAGGGATACAGTAAATCTGAAGTGAAGCATCGGAAACTATAACTAGTGTCACAGGAATGGTTCAAAATATAGTCAGTAAGAAGAGTCAGTCTTCTTGTACATAATCCGGCATTGTGCCTTTCGTATTTAATTCCGATGCAATTTCTGTGTTTCATCGTCCACAAAAAGGTCAGAGGGATACAGTAAAGCTGAAGTGAAGCATCGGAATCTATAACTAGTTTCAAAGGAATGGTTCAAGACATAGTCAGTAAGAAGAGTCAGTCTTCTTGTACTTAAGTCGGCATTGTGCCATTTGTATTTAATTGCGATGCAATTTCTGTGTTTCATCGTCAATAAGTAGGTCCAAGGGATACAGTAAACCTGGACTGATGCATCGGAATCTATAACTAGTGACACAGGGATGGTTCAAAAAATAGAACGTAAGAAGAGTCAGTATTCTTGTACTTAAGTCGACATTCTGCCTTTTGTATTTAATTCCGATGAAATTTTTGTGTTTCATCGTTAATAAGAAGGTCCATGGGATACAGTAAACCGGGAGTGAAGTATCGGAATCTGTAACTAGTGTCACAATAATGGTTCAAACATAGTCAGTAAGAAGAGTCAGTCTTCTTGTACTTAAGTCTGCATTGTGCTTTTTGTATTTAATTCCGATGCAATTTCTGAGTTTCATCGTCAATATGAAGGTCCAAGGGATACAGTAAACCTGGAGTGAAGCATCGGAATGTATAACTAGTGTCATAGGAATGAATCAAAACATAGTCTGTAAGAAGAGTCAGTCTTCTTGTACTTAAGTCGGCATTGTGCCTTTTTTATTTAATTCCGATGCAATTTCTGTGTTTCATCGTCAATAAGAAGGTCCAAGGGATACAGTAAACCTGGAGTGAAGCATCGGAATCTATAATTAGTGTCACAAGAATGGTTCAAACATCGACAGTAAGAAGAGACAGTCTTCTTGTACTTCATTCGGCATTGTGCCTTTAGTATTTACTTCCCATGCAATTTCTGTGTTTCATTGTCAATAAGAAGGTCAGAGGGATACAGTAAATCTGAAGTGTAGCATCGGAATCTATAACTAGTGTCACAGGAATGGTTCAAAATTTAGTCAGTAAGGAGAGTCAGTCTCCTTTACTTAAGCCGGCATTGTGCATTTTGTATTTAATTCCTATGCAATTTCTGTGTTTCATCGTCAATAAGAAGGTCTAAGGGATACAGTAAACCTGAAGTGAAGCACCAGAATCTATAACTAGTGTCACAGGAATTATTCAAACATAGTCAGTAAGAAGAGTCAGTCTTCTTGTACTGAAGTCGGCATTGTGCCTTTTGTATTTAATTCCGATGCAATTTCTGTGTTTCATCGTCCATAAGAATGTCAGAGGGATACAGTAAAGCTGAAGTGGAGCATCGGAATCTATAACTAGTGTCACAGGAATGGTTCAAGACATAGTCAGTAAGAAGAGTCAGTCTTCTTGTACCTAAGTCGGCATTGTGCCATTTGTATTTAATTCCGATGCAATTTCTGTGTTTCATCGTCAATAAGTAGGTCCAAGGGATACAGTAAAGCTGGAGTGATGCATCGGAATCTTTAACTAGTGACACAGGGATGGTTCAAAAAATAGGACGTAAGAAGAGTCAGTCTTCTAGTACTAAAGTCGGCATTGTGCCTTTTGTACTTAATTCAGATGCAATTTCTGTGTTTCATTGTCAATAAGAAGGTCCAAAGGATACAGTAAACCTGAAGTGAAGCATCGAAATCTGTAACTAGTGTCACAGGAATGGTTCAAAAACATAGACAGAAGAA
Organism: Schistocerca americana; assembly: GCF_021461395.2. Classification (NCBI taxonomy): domain Eukaryota; kingdom Metazoa; phylum Arthropoda; class Insecta; order Orthoptera; family Acrididae; genus Schistocerca; species Schistocerca americana. The sequence goes on from NW_025726104.1 coordinate 2,413,815, forward strand.
GAGTCAGTCGTCTTGTACTTAAGTCGGCATTGTGCCATTTGTATTTAATTCAGTTGCAATTTCTGTGTTTCATCGTCAATAAGAACGGCAGAGGAATACAGTAAACCTGAAGTGAAACATCGGAATCTATAACTAGTGTCACAGGAATGGTTCAAGACATAGACAGTAGGAAGAGTCAGTCATCTTGTACTTATGTCGGCTTTGTGCCTTTTCTATTTAATTCCGATGCAATTTCTGTGTTTCATCGTCAATAAGAAAGTCCAAGGGATACAGTAAAACTGAAGGGAAGCATCAGAGATTATAGCTAGTGTCACAGGAATGGTTCAAAACCTAGTCAGTAAAAAGAGTCAGTCTTCTTGTACTTAAGTCGGCATTGTGCCTTTTGTATTTAATTCCGATGCAATTTCTGTGTTTCAACGTCAATAAGAAGGTCCAAGGGATACAGTACACCTGATGTGAAGCATCGGAATCTATAAATAGTGTCACAGGAATGGTTCAAAGCATAGACAGTGGGAAGAGTCAGTCTTCTTGTACTTAAGTCGGCATTGTGCATTTGTATTTCATTCCGATGCAATTTCTGTGCTTCATCGTCAATAAGAAGGTCAGAGGGATGCAGTAAACCTCAAGTGAAGCATCCGAATCTATAACTAGTGTCACAGGAATGATTCAAAACATAGACAGTAGGAAGAGTCAGTCTTCTTGTACTTAAGTCGGCATTGTGCCTTTTATATTTATCTCCGATGCAATTGCTGTGTTACATCGTCAATAAGAAGGTCCAAGGGATACAGTAAACCCTTAAGTGAAGCATCGGAATCGTTAACTAGTGTCACAGGAATGGTTTCAAAGCATAGTCAGTATGTAGAGTCAGTCTTCTTGTACTTAAGGCGGCATTGTTCCGTTTGTATTTATCTCCGATGCAATTTCTGTGTTTCATCGTCAATAAGAAAGTCCAACGGATACAGTAAACCTGGAGTGAAGCATCGGAATCTATAACTAGTGTCACAGGAATGGTTCAAACCATAGGCAGTAAGAAGAGTCAGTCTTCTTGTACTTAAGTCGGCATTGTGCCTTTTTTATTCAATTCCGATGCAATTTCTGTGTTTCATCGTCAATACGAAGGTCCAAGGGATACAGTAAACCTGGAGTGAAGCATCGGAATCTATAACTAGTGCCACAGGAATGGTTCAAAACATCGACAGTAAGACGAGACAGTCTTCTTGTACTTAATTCGGCATTGTGCCTTTAGTATTTACTTCCCATGCAATTTCTGTGTTTCATCGTCAATAAGAAGGTCAGAGGGATACAGTAAATCTGAAGTGAAGCATCGGAATCTATAACTAGTGTCACACGAATGGTTCAAAATATAGTCAGTAAGAAGAGTCAGTCTTCTTGTACTTAAGCCGGCATTGTGCATTTTGTATTTAATTCCGATGCAATTTCTGTGTTTCATCGTCAATAAGAAGGTCTAAGGGATACAGTAAACCTGAAGTGAAGCATCAGAATCTATAACTAGTGTCACAGGAATTATTCAAAACATAGTCAGTGGGATGAGTCAGTCTTCTTGTACTTAAGTCGGCATTGTCCCTTTTGCATTTAATTCCGATGCAATTTCAGTGTCTCATCGTCAATACGATGGTCCAAGGGATACAGTAAACCTGAAGTGAAGCACCGGAATCTATAACAAGTGTCACACGAATGGTTCAAATCATAGCCAGTAAGAAGAGGCAGTCTTCTTGTACTTAAGTCGCCATTGTGCCTTTTGTATTTAATTCCGATATAATTTCTGTGTATCATTGTCAATAAGAGTGTCCAAGGGATACAGTAAACCTGGAGTGAAGCATCGGAATCTATATCTAGTGTCACATGAATGGTTCAAAACATAGACAGTAAGAAGAGTCACTCTTCTTGTACTTAATCCGCCATTGTGCCTTTTGTATTTAATTCCGATGCAATTTCTGTGTATCATCGTCCATAAAAAGGTCAGAGGGATACAGTAAAGCTGAAGTGAAGCATCGGAATCTATAACTAGTGTCAAAGGAATGGTTCAAGACATAGTCAGTAAGAAGAGTCAGTCTTCTTGAACTTAAGTCGGCATTGTTCCATTTGTATTTAATTCCGATGCAATTTCTGTGTTTCATCGTCAATAAGTATGTCCAAGGGATACAGTAAACCTGGAGTGATGAATCGGAATCTATAACTAGTGACACAGGGATGGTTCAAAAAATAGAACGTAAGAAGAGTCAGTATTCTTGTACTTAAGTCGACATTGTGCCTTTTGTATTTAATTCCGATGCAATTTTTGTGTTTCATCGTTAATAAAAAGGTCCAAGGGATACAGTAAACCGGGAGTGAAGTATCGGAATATATAACTAGTGTCACAATAATGGTTCAAACATAGTCAGTAAGAAGAGTCAGTCTTTTTGTACTTAAGTCTGCATTGTGCTTTTTGTATTTAATTCCGATGCAATTTCTGAGTTTCATCGTCAATAAGAAGGTCCAAGGGATACAGTAAACCTGGAGTGAAGCATCGGAATGTATAACTAGTGTCATAGGAATGAATCAAAACATAGTCTGTAAGAAGAGTCAGTCTTCTTGTACTTAAGTCGGCATTGTGCCTTTTTTATTTAATTCCGATGCAATTTCTGTGTTTCATCGTCAATAAGAAGGTCCAAGGGATACAGTAATCCTGGAGTGAAGCATCGGAATCTATAACTAGTGTCACAGGAATGGTTCAAACATCGACAGTAAGAAGAGACAGTCTTCTTGTACTTAATTCGGCATTGTGCCTTTAGTATTTACTTCCCATGCAATTTCTGTGTTTCATTGTCAATAAGAAGGTCAGAGGGATACAGCAAATCTGAAGTGAAGCATCGGAATCTATAACTAGTGTCACAGGAATGGTTCAAAATTTAGTCAGTAAGGAGAGTCAGTCTCCTTTACTTAAGCCGGCATTGTGCATTTTGTATTTAATTCCGATGCAATTTCTGTGTTTCATCGTCAATAAGAAGGTCTAAGGGATACAGTAAACCTGAAGTGAAGCACCAGAATCTATAACTAGTGTCACAGGAATTATTCAAACATAGTCAGTAAGAAGAGTCAGTCTTCTTGTACTGAAGTCGGCATTGTGCCTTTTGTATTTAATTCCGATGCAATTTCTGTGTTTCATCGTCCATAAGAATGTCAGAGGGATACAGTAAAGCTGAAGTGAAGCATCGGAATCTATAACTAGTGTCACAGGAATGGTTCAAGACATAGTCAGTAAGAAGAGTCAGTCTTCTTGTACCTAAGTCGGCATTGTGCCATTTGTATTTAATTCCGATGCAATTTCTGTGTTTCATCGTCAATAAGTAGGTCCAAGGGATACAGTAAAGCTGGAGTGATGCATCGGAATCTTTAACTAGTGACACAGGGATGGTTCAAAAAATAGGACGTAAGAAGAGTCAGTCTTCTAGTACTAAAGTCGGCATTGTGCCTTTTGTACTTAATTCAGATGCAATTTCTGTGTTTCATTGTCAATAAGAAGGTCCAAAGGATACAGTAAACCTGAAGTGAAGCATCGAAATCTGTAACTAGTGTCACAGGAATGGTTCAAAAACATAGACAGAAGAAGAGTCAGTCGTCTTGTACTTAAGTCGGCATTGTGCCATTTGTATTTAATTCAGTTGCAATTTCTGTGTTTCATCGTCAATAAGAACGGCAGAGGAATACAGTAAACCTGAAGTGAAGCATCGGAATCTATAACTAGTGTCACAGGAATGGTTCAAGACATAGACAGTAGGAAGAGTCAGTCTTCTTGTACTTATGTCGGCTTTGTGCCTTTTCTATTTAATTCCGATGCAATTTCTGTGTTTCATCGTCAATAAGAAAGTCCAAGGGATACAGTAAACCTGAAGGGAAGCATCAGAGATTATAGCTAGTGTCACAGGAATGGTTCAAAACCTAGTCAGTAAAAAGAGTCAGTCTTCTTGTACATAAGTCGGCATTGTGCCTTTTGTATTTAATTCCGATGCAATTTCTGTGTTTCAACGTCAATAAGAAGGTCCAAGGGATACAGTACACCTGATGTGAAGCATCGGAATCTATAAATAGTGTCACAGGAATGGTTCAAAGCATAGACAGTGGGAAGAGTCAGTCTTCTTGTACTTAAGTCGGCATTGTGCATTTGTATTTCATACCGATGCAATTTCTGTGTTTCATCGTCAATAAGAAGGTCAGAGGGATGCAGTAAACCTCAAGTGAAGCATCCGAATCTATAACTAGTGTCACAGGAATGATTCAAAACATAGACAGTAGGAAGAGTCAGTCTTCTTGTACTTAAGTCGGCATTGTGCCTTTTATATTTATCTCCGATGCAATTGCTGTGTTACATCGTCAATAAGAAGGTCCAAGGGATACAGTAAACCCTTAAGTGAAGCATCGGAATCGTTAACTAGTGTCACAGGAATGGTTTCAAAGCATAGTCAGTATGTAGAGTCAGTCTTCTTGTACTTAAGGCGGCATTGTTCCGTTTGTATTTATCTCCGATGCAATTTCTGTGTTTCATCGTCAATAAGAAAGTCCAACGGATATAGTAAACCTGGAGTGAAGCATCGGAATCTATAACTAGTGTCACAGGAATGGTTCAAACCATAGGCAGTAAGAAGAGTCAGTCTTCTTGTACTTAAGTCGGCATTGTGCCTTTTTTATTCAATTCCGATGCAATTTCTGTGTTTCATCGTCAATACGAAGGTCCAAGGGATACAGTAAACCTGGAGTGAAGCATCGGAATCTATAACTAGTGCCACAGGAATGGTTCAAAACATCGACAGTAAGACGAGACAGTCTTCTTGTACTTAATTCGGCATTGTGATTTTAGTATTTACTTCCCATGCAATTTCTGTGTTTCATCGTCAATAAGAAGGTCAGAGGGATACAGTAAATCTGAAGTGAAGCATCGGAATCTATAACTAGTGTCACACGAATGGTTCAAAATATAGTCAGTAAGAAGAGTCAGTCTTCTTGTACTTAAGCCGGCATTGTGCATTTTGTATTTAATTCCGATGCAATTTCTGTGTTTCATCGTCAATAAGAAGGTCTAAGGGATACAGTAAACCTGAAGTGAAGCATCAGAATCTATAACTAGTGTCACAGGAATTATTCAAAACATAGTCAGTGGGATGAGTCAGTCTTCTTGTACTTAAGTCGGCATTGTCCCTTTTGCATTTAATTCCGATGCAATTTCAGTGTCTCATCGTCAATACGATGGTCCAAGGGATACAGTAAACCTGAAGTGAAGCACCGGAATCTATAACAAGTGTCACACGAATGGTTCAAATCATAGCCAGTAAGAAGAGGCAGTCTTCTTGTACTTAAGTCGCCATTGTGCCTTTTGTATTTAATTCCGATGCAATTTCTGTGTATCATTGTCAATAAGAGTGTCCAAGGGATACAGTAAACCTGGAGTGAAGCATCGGAATCTATATCTAGTGTCACATGAATGGTTCAAAACATAGACAGTAAGAAGAGTCACTCTTCTTGTACTTAATCCGGCATTGTGCCTTTTGTATTTAATTCCGATGCAATTTCTGTGTATCATCGTCCATAAAAAGGTCAGAGGGATACAGTAAAGCTGAAGTGAAGCATCGGAATCTATAACTAGTGTCAAAGGAATGGTTCAAGACATAGTCAGTAAGAAGAGTCAGTCTTCTTGAACTTAAGTCGGCATTGTTCCATTTGTATTTAATTCCGATGCAATTTCTGTGTTTCATCGTCAATAAGTATGTCCAAGGGATACAGTAAACCTGGAGTGATGCATCGGAATCTATAACTAGTGACACAGGGATGGTTCAAAAAATTGAACGTAAGAAGAGTCAGTATTCTTGTACTTAAGTCGACATTGTGCCTTTTGTATTTAATTCCGATGCAATTTTTGTGTTTCATCGTTAATAAAAAGGTCCAAGGGATACAGTAAACCGGGAGTGAAGTATCGGAATATATAACTAGTGTCACAATAATGGTTCAAACATAGTCAGTAAGAAGAGTCAGTCTTTTTGTACTTAAGTCTGCATTGTGCTTTTTGTATTTAATTCCGATGCAATTTCTGAGTTTCATCGTCAATAAGAAGGTCCAAGGGAAACAGTAAACCTGGAGTGAAGCATCGGAATGTATAACTAGTGTCATAGGAATGACTCATAACATAGTCTGTGAGAAGAGTCAGTCTTCTTGTACTTAAGTCGGCATTGTGCCTTTTTTATTTAATTCCGATGCAATTTCTGTGTTTCGTCGTATAAAAGGAGGTCCAAGGGATACAGTAGTTCTGGGGTGAAGCATCGGAATCTATAACTAGTGTCACAGGAATGGTTCAAAACATCGACAGTAAGAAGAGACAGTCTTCTTGTACTTAATTCGGCATTGTGCCTTTAGTATTTACTTCCCTGTGTTTCATCGTCAATAAGAAGGTCAGAGGGATACAGTAAATCTGAAGTGAAGCATCGGAATCTATAACTAGTGTCACAGGAATGGTTCAAATTTTAGTCAGTAAGGAGAGTCAGTCTCCTTTACTTAAGCCGGCATTGTGCATTTTGTATTTAATTCCGATGCAATTTCTGTGTTTCATCGTCAATAAGAACGGCAGAGGAATACAGTAAACCTGAAGTGAAGCATCGAAATCTATAACCAGTGTCACAGGAATGGTTCAAGACATAGACAGTAGGAAGAGTCAGTCTTCTTGTACTTATGTCGGCTTTGTGCCTTTTCTATTTAATTCCGATGCAATTTCTGTGTTTCATCGTCAATAAGAAAGTCCAAGGGATACAGTAAACCTGAAGGGAAGCATCAGAGTTTATAGCTAGTGTCACAGGAATGGTTCAAAACCTAGTCAGTAAAAAGAGTCAGTCTTCTTGTACTTAAGTCGGCATTGTGCCTTTTGTATTTAATTCCGATGCAATTTCTGTGTTTCAACGTCAATAAGAAGGTCCAAGGGATACAGTACACCTGATGTGAAGCATCGGAATCTATAAATAGTGTCACAGGAATGGTTCAAAGCATAGACAGTGGGAAGAGTCAGTCTTCTTGTACTTAAGTCGGCATTGTGCATTTGTATTTCATTCCGATGCAATTTCTGTGTTTCATCGTCAATAAGAAGGTCAGAGGGATGCAGTAAACCCCAAGTGAAGCATCGGAATCTCAAACTAGTGTCACAGGAATGATTCAAAACATAGACAGTAGGAAGAGTCAGTCTTCTTGTACTTAAGTCGGCATTGTGCCTTTTATATTTATCTCCGATGCAATTGCTGTGTTACATCGTCAATAAGAAGGTCCAAGGGATACAGTAAACCCTTAAGTGAAGCATCGGAATCGTTAACTAGTGTCACAGGAATGGTTCAAAGCATAGTCAGTATGAAGAGTCAGTCTTCTTGTACTTAAGTCGGCATTGTTCCGTTTGTATTTATCTCCGATGCAATTTCTGTGTTTCATCGTCAATAAGAAAGTCCAACGGATATAGTAAACCTGGAGTGAAGCATCGGAATCTATAACTAGTGTCACAGGAATGGTTCAAACCATAGGCAGTAAGAAGAGTCAGTCTTCTTGTACTTAAGTCGGCATTGTGCCTTTTTTATTCAATTCCGATGCAATTTCTGTGTTTCATCGTCAATACGAAGGTCCAAGGGATACAGTAAACCTGGAGTGAAGCATTGGAATCTATAACTAGTGTCACATGAATGGTTCAAATCATAGACAGTAAGAAGAGACAGTCTTCTTGTACTTAATTCGGCATTGTGCCTTTAGTATTTAATTCCGATGCAATTTCTGTGTTTCATCGTCAATAAGAAGGTCCAAGGGATACAGTAATCCTGGAGTGAAGCATCGGAATCTATAACTAGTGTCACAGGAATGGTTCAAAATTTAGTCAGTAAGGAGAGTCAGTCTCCTTTACTTAAGCCGGCATTGTGCATTTTGTATTTAATTCCGATGCAATTTCTGTGTTTCATCGTCAATAAGAAGGTCTAAGGGATACAGTAAACCTGAAGTGAAGCACCAGAATCTATAACTAGTGTCACAGGAATTATTCAAACATAGTCAGTAAGAAGAGTCAGTCTTCTTGTACTGAAGTCGGCATTGTGCCTTTTGTATTTAATTCCGATGCAATTTCTGTGTTTCATCGTCCATAAGAATGTCAGAGGGATACAGTAAAGCTGAAGTGAAGCATCGGAATCTATAACTAGTGTCACAGGAATGGTTCAAGACATAGTCAGTAAGAAGAGTCAGTCTTCTTGTACCTAAGTCGGCATTGTGCCATTTGTATTTAATTCCGATGCAATTTCTGTGTTTCATCGTCAATAAGTAGGTCCAAGGGATACAGTAAAGCTGGAGTGATGCATCGGAATCTTTAACTAGTGACACAGGGATGGTTCAAAAAATAGGACGTAAGAAGAGTCAGTCTTCTAGTACTAAAGTCGGCATTGTGCCTTTTGTACTTAATTCAGATGCAATTTCTGTGTTTCATTGTCAATAAGAAGGTCCAAAGGATACAGTAAACCTGAAGTGAAGCATCGAAATCTGTAACTAGTGTCACAGGAATGGTTCAAAAACATAGACAGAAGAAGAGTCAGTCGTCTTGTACTTAAGTCGGCATTGTGCCATTTGTATTTAATTCAGTTGCAATTTCTGTGTTTCATCGTCAATAAGAACGGCAGAGGAATACAGTAAACCTGAAGTGAAGCATCGGAATCTATAACTAGTGTCACAGGAATGGTTCAAGACATAGACAGTAGGAAGAGTCAGTCTTCTTGTACTTATGTCGGCTTTGTGCCTTTTCTATTTAATTCCGATGCAATTTCTGTGTTTCATCGTCAATAAGAAAGTCCAAGGGATACAGTAAACCTGAAGGGAAGCATCAGAGATTATAGCTAGTGTCACAGGAATGGTTCAAAACCTAGTCAGTAAAAAGAGTCAGTCTTCTTGTACATAAGTCGGCATTGTGCCTTTTGTATTTAATTCCGATGCAATTTCTGTGTTTCAACGTCAATAAGAAGGTCCAAGGGATACAGTACACCTGATGTGAAGCATCGGAATCTATAAATAGTGTCACAGGAATGGTTCAAAGCATAGACAGTGGGAAGAGTCAGTCTTCTTGTACTTAAGTCGGCATTGTGCATTTGTATTTCATACCGATGCAATTTCTGTGTTTCATCGTCAATAAGAAGGTCAGAGGGATGCAGTAAACCTCAAGTGAAGCATCCGAATCTATAACTAGTGTCACAGGAATGATTCAAAACATAGACAGTAGGAAGAGTCAGTCTTCTTGTACTTAAGTCGGCATTGTGCCTTTTATATTTATCTCCGATGCAATTGCTGTGTTACATCGTCAATAAGAAGGTCCAAGGGATACAGTAAACCCTTAAGTGAAGCATCGGAATCGTTAACTAGTGTCACAGGAATGGTTTCAAAGCATAGTCAGTATGTAGAGTCAGTCTTCTTGTACTTAAGGCGGCATTGTTCCGTTTGTATTTATCTCCGATGCAATTTCTGTGTTTCATCGTCAATAAGAAAGTCCAACGGATATAGTAAACCTGGAGTGAAGCATCGGAATCTATAACTAGTGTCACAGGAATGGTTCAAACCATAGGCAGTAAGAAGAGTCAGTCTTCTTGTACTTAAGTCGGCATTGTGCCTTTTTTATTCAATTCCGATGCAATTTCTGTGTTTCATCGTCAATACGAAGGTCCAAGGGATACAGTAAACCTGGAGTGAAGCATCGGAATCTATAACTAGTGCCACAGGAATGGTTCAAAACATCGACAGTAAGACGAGACAGTCTTCTTGTACTTAATTCGGCATTGTGCCTTTAGTATTTACTTCCCATGCAATTTCTGTGTTTCATCGTCAATAAGAAGGTCAGAGGGATACAGTAAATCTGAAGTGAAGCATCGGAATCTATAACTAGTGTCACACGAATGGTTCAAAATATAGTCAGTAAGAAGAGTCAGTCTTCTTGTACTTAAGCCGGCATTGTGCATTTTGTATTTAATTCCGATGCAATTTCTGTGTTTCATCGTCAATAAGAAGGTCTAAGGGATACAGTAAACCTGAAGTGAAGCATCAGAATCTATAACTAGTGTCACAGGAATTATTCAAAACATAGTCAGTGGGATGAGTCAGTCTTCTTGTACTTAAGTCGGCATTGTCCCTTTTGCATTTAATTCCGATGCAATTTCAGTGTCTCATCGTCAATACGATGGTCCAAGGGATACAGTAAACCTGAAGTGAAGCACCGGAATCTATAACAAGTGTCACACGAATGGTTCAAATCATAGCCAGTAAGAAGAGGCAGTCTTCTTGTACTTAAGTCGCCATTGTGCCTTTTGTATTTAATTCCGATGCAATTTCTGTGTATCATTGTCAATAAGAGTGTCCAAGGGATACAGTAAACCTGGAGTGAAGCATCGGAATCTATATCTAGTGTCACATGAATGGTTCAAAACATAGACAGTAAGAAGAGTCACTCTTCTTGTACTTAATCCGGCATTGTGCCTTTTGTATTTAATTCCGATGCAATTTCTGTGTATCATCGTCCATAAAAAGGTCAGAGGGATACAGTAAAGCTGAAGTGAAGCATCGGAATCTATAACTAGTGTCAAAGGAATGGTTCAAGACATAGTCAGTAAGAAGAGTCAGTCTTCTTGAACTTAAGTCGGCATTGTTCCATTTGTATTTAATTCCGATGCAATTTCTGTGTTTCATCGTCAATAAGTATGTCCAAGGGATACAGTAAACCTGGAGTGATGCATCGGAATCTATAACTAGTGACACAGGGATGGTTCAAAAAATTGAACGTAAGAAGAGTCAGTATTCTTGTACTTAAGTCGACATTGTGCCTTTTGTATTTAATTCCGATGCAATTTTTGTGTTTCATCGTTAATAAAAAGGTCCAAGGGATACAGTAAACCGGGAGTGAAGTATCGGAATATATAACTAGTGTCACAATAATGGTTCAAACATAGTCAGTAAGAAGAGTCAGTCTTTTTGTACTTAAGTCTGCATTGTGCTTTTTGTATTTAATTCCGATGCAATTTCTGAGTTTCATCGTCAATAAGAAGGTCCAAGGGAAACAGTAAACCTGGAGTGAAGCATCGGAATGTATAACTAGTGTCATAGGAATGACTCATAACATAGTCTGTGAGAAGAGTCAGTCTTCTTGTACTTAAGTCGGCATTGTGCCTTTTTTATTTAATTCCGATGCAATTTCTGTTTTCGTCGTATAAAAGGAGGTCCAAGGGATACAGTAGTTCTGGGGTGAAGCATCGGAATCTATAACTAGTGTCACAGGAATGGTTCAAAACATCGACAGTAAGAAGAGACAGTCTTCTTGTACTTAATTCGGCATTGTGCCTTTAGTATTTACTTCCCTGTGTTTCATCGTCAATAAGAAGGTCAGAGGGATACAGTAAATCTGAAGTGAAGCATCGGAATCTATAACTAGTGTCACAGGAATGGTTCAAATTTTAGTCAGTAAGGAGAGTCAGTCTCCTTTACTTAAGCCGGCATTGTGCATTTTGTATTTAATTCCGATGCAATTTCTGTGTTTCATCGTCAATAAGAACGGCAGAGGAATACAGTAAACCTGAAGTGAAGCATCGAAATCTATAACCAGTGTCACAGGAATGGTTCAAGACATAGACAGTAGGAAGAGTCAGTCTTCTTGTACTTATGTCGGCTTTGTGCCTTTTCTATTTAATTCCGATGCAATTTCTGTGTTTCATCGTCAATAAGAAAGTCCAAGGGATACAGTAAACCTGAAGTGAAGCATCAGAGTTTATAGCTAGTGTCACAGGAATGGTTCAAAACCTAGTCAGTAAAAAGAGTCAGTCTTCTTGTACTTAAGTCGGCATTGTGCCTTTTGTATTTAATTCCGATGCAATTTCTGTGTTTCAACGTCAATAAGAAGGTCCAAGGGATACAGTACACCTGATGTGAAGCATCGGAATCTATAAATAGTGTCACAGGAATGGTTCAAAGCATAGACAGTGGGAAGAGTCAGTCTTCTTGTACTTAAGTCGGCATTGTGCATTTGTATTTCATTCCGATGCAATTTCTGTGTTTCATCGTCAATAAGAAGGTCAGAGGGATGCAGTAAACCCCAAGTGAAGCATCGGAATCTATAACTAGTGTCACAGGAATGATTCAAAACATAGACAGTAGGAAGAGTCAGTCTTCTTGTACTTAAGTCGGCATTGTGCCTTTTATATTTATCTCCGATGCAATTGCTGTGTTACATCGTCAATAAGAAGGTCCAAGGGATACAGTAAACCCTTAAGTGAAGCATCGGAATCGTTAACTAGTGTCACAGGAATGGTTCAAAGCATAGTCAGTATGAAGAGTCAGTCTTCTTGTACTTAAGTCGGCATTGTTCCGTTTGTATTTATCTCCGATGCAATTTCTGTGTTTCATCGTCAATAAGAAAGTCCAACGGATATAGTAAACCTGGAGTGAAGCATCGGAATCTATAACTAGTGTCACAGGAATGGTTCAAACCATAGGCAGTAAGAAGAGTCAGTCTTCTTGTACTTAAGTCGGCATTGTGCCTTTTTTATTCAATTCCGATGCAATTTCTGTGTTTCATCGTCAATACGAAGGTCCAAGGGATACAGTAAACCTGGAGTGAAGCATTGGAATCTATAACTAGTGTCACATGAATGGTTCAAATCATAGACAGTAAGAAGAGACAGTCTTCTTGTACTTAATTCGGCATTGTGCCTTTAGTATTTACTTCCCATGCAATTTCTGTGTTTCATCGTCAATAAGAAGGTCAGAGGGATACAGTAAATCTGAAGTGAAGCATCGGAATCTATAACTAGTGTCACACGAATGGTTCAAAATATAGTCAGTAAGAAGAGTCAGTCTTCTTGTACTTAAGCCGGCATTGTGCATTTTGTATTTAATTCCGATGCAATTTCTGTGTTTCATCGTCAATAAGAAGGTCCAAGGGATACAGTAAACCTGGAGTGAAGCATCGGAATGTATAACTAGTGTCATAGGAATGACTCATAACATAGTCTGTGAGAAGAGTCAGTCTTCTTGTACTTAAGTCGGCATTGTGCCTTTTTTATTTAATTCCGATGCAATTTCTGTGTTTCGTCGTATATAAGAAGGTCCAAGGGATACAGTAAATCTGGGGTGAAGCATCGGAATCTATAACTAGTGTCACAGGAATGGTTCAAAACATCGACAGTAAGAAGAGACAGTCTTCTTGTACTTAATTCGGCATTGTGCCTTTAGTATTTACTTCCCTGTGTTTCATCGTCAATAAGAAGGTCAGAGGGATACAGTAATTCTGAAGTGAAGCATCGGAATCCATAACTAGTGTCACAGGATTGGTTCAAAATATAGTCAGTAAGAAGAGTCAGTCTTCTTGTACTTAAGCCGGCATTGTGCATTTTGTATTTAATTCCGATGCAATTTCTGTGTTTCATCGTCAATAAGAAGGTCTAAGGGATACAGTAAACCTGAAGTGAAGCATCAAAATCTATAACTAGTGTCACAGGAATTATTCAAAACATAGTCAGTAAGAAGAGTCAGTCTTCTTGTACTTAAGTCGGCATTGTGCCTTTTGTATTTAATTCCGATTCAAATTTCTGTTTTTCATCGTCAATACGAAGGTCCAAGGGATACAGTAAACCTGAAGTGAAGCACCGGAATCTATAACAAGTGTCACACGAATGGTTCAAATCATAGCCAGTGAGAAGAGGCAGTCTTCTTGTACTTAAGTCGCCATTGTGTCTTTTGTATTTAATTCCGATGCAATTTCTGTTTATCATCGTCAATAAGAGGGTACAAGGGATACAGTAAACCTGGAGTGAAGCATCGGAAATCTATAACTAGTGACACACGAATGGTTCAAAACAGAGACAGTAAGAAGAGTCAGTCTTCTTGTACTTAATCCGGCATTGTGCCTTTTGTATTTAATTCCGATGCAATTTCTATGTTTCATCGTCCATAAGAAGGTCAGAGGGATACAGTAAAGCTGAAGTGAAGCATCGGAATCTATAACTAGTGTCACAGGAATGGTTCAAGACATAGTCAGTAAGAAGAGTCAGTCTTCTTGTACTTAAGTCGGCATTGTGCCATTTGTATTTAATTCCGATGCAATGTTTGTGTGTCATCGTCAATAAGAAGGTCCAAGGGATACAGTAAACCTGGAGTGATGCATCGGAATCTTTAACTAGTGACACAGGGATGGTTCAAAAAATAGAACGTAAGAAGAGTCAGTCTTCTTGTACTAAAGTCGGCATTGTGCCTTTTGTATTTAATTCCGATGCAATTTCTGTGTCTCATCGTCAATAAGAAGGTCCAAAGGATACAGTAAACCTGAAGTGAAGCATCGAAATCTATAACTAGTGTCACAGGAATGGTTCAAAACATAGTCAGTAAGAAGAGTCAGTCTTCTTGAACTTAAGTCGGCATTGTGACATTTGTATTTAATTCAGTTGCAATTTCTGTGTTTCATCGTCAATAAGAAGGGTAGAGGAATACAGTAAACCTGAAGTGAAGCATCGGAATCTCTAACTAGTGTCACAGGAATGATTCAAAACATAGACAGTAATAAGAGTCAGTCTTCTTGTACTTAAGTCGGCATTGTGCTTTTCTATTTATCTCCGATGCAATATCTGTGTTTCATCGTCAATAAGAAGGTCCAAGGGATATAGTAAACCTGGAGTGAAGCATCGGAATCTATAACTAGTGTCACAGGAATGGTTCAAACATAGGCAGTAAGAAGAGTCAGTCCTCTTGTACTTAAATCGGCATTGTGCCTTTTTTATTTACTTCCCATGCAATTTCTGTGTTTCATCGTCAATAAGAAGGTCTAAGGGATACAGTAAACCTGAAGTGAAGCATCAGAATCTATAACTAGTGTCACAGGAATGGTTCAAAACATAGTCAGTAAAGGGAGTCAGTCTTCTTGTACTTAAGTCGGCATTGTGCCTTTTGTATTTAAATCCGATGCAATTTCTGTGTTTCATCGTCGATACGAAGGTCCAAGGGATACAGTAAACCTGAAGTGAAGCGCCAGAATCTATAACAAGTGTCACATGAATGGTTCAAAACATAGCCAGTAATCAGAGGCAGTCTTCTTGTACTTAAGTCGCCATTGGGCTTTTGTATTTAATTCCGATGCAATTTCTGTGTATCATCATCAATAAGATGGTCCAAGGGATACATAAACCTGGAGTGAGGCATCGGAATCTATAACTAGTGTCACATGAATGGTTCAAAACATAGACAGTAATAAGAGCCAGTCTTCTTGTACTTAATCCGGCATTGTGCCTTTTGTATTTAATTCCGATGCAATTTCTGTGTTTCATCGTCCATAAGCAGGTCAGAGGGATACAGTAAAGCTGAAGTGAAGCATCGGAATATATAAGTAGTGTCACAGGAATGGTTCAAGACATAGTCAGTAAGAAGAGTCAGTCTTCTTGTACTTAAGTCGGCATTGAGCCATTTGTACTTAATTCCGATGAAATTTCTGTGTTTCATCGTTAATAAGTAGGTCCAAGGGATACAGTAAACCTGGAGTGATGCACCGGAATCTATAACTAGTGACACAGGGATGGTTCAAAACAAAGACAGTAAGAAGAGTCAGTATTCTTGTACTTAAGTAGGCATTGTGCCGTTTGTATTTAATTCCGATGCTATTTCTGTGTTTCATCCTCAATAAGAAGGTCTAAGGAATACAGTAAACTTGAATTGAAGCTTCAGAATCTATAACTAGTGTCACAGGAATTATTCAAAACATAGTCAGTAGGAAGAGTCAGTCTTCTTGTACTTAAGTCGGCATTGTGCCTTTTGTATTTAATTCCGATGCAATTTCTGTGTTTCATCGTCAATACGAAGGTCCAAGGGATACAGTAAACCTGAAGTGAAGCACCGGAATCTATAACAAGTGTCACACGAATGGTCCAAGACATAGTCAGTAAGTAGAGTTAGTCTTCTTGTACTTAAGACGGCATTGTGCCATTTGTATTTAATTCCGATGCAATTTCTGTGTTTCATCGTCAATAAGTAGGTCCAGGGGATACAGTAAACCTGGAGTGATGCATCGGAATCTATAACTAATGACACAGGGATGGTTCAAAAAATAGAACGTAAGAAGAGTCAGTATTCTTGTACTTAAGTCGACATTGTGCTTTTTGTATTCAATTCCGATGCAATTTTTTGTTTCAATGTTAATAAAAAGGTCCAAGGGATACAGTAAACCGGGCTTGAAGTATCGGAATCTATAACTAGTGTCACAATAATGGTTCAAACATAGTCAGTAAGAAGAGTCAGTCTTCTTGTACTTAAGTCTGCATTGTGCTTTTTGTATTTAATTCCGATGCAATTTCTGAGTTTCATCGTCAATAAGAAGGTCCAAGGGATACAGAAAACCTGGAGTGAAGCAACGGAATGTATAACTAGTGTCAAAGGAATGAAACAAAACATAGTCTATAAGAAGAGTCAGTCTTCTTGTACTTAAGTCGGCATTGTGCCTTTTTTATTTAATTCCGATGCAATTTCTGTGTTTCGTCGTATATAAGAAGGTACAAGGGATACAGTAAATCTGGAGTGAAGCATCGGAATCTATAACTAGTGTCACAGGAATGGTTCAAAACATCGACAGTAAGATGAGACAGTCTTCTTGTACTTAATTCGGCATTGTGCCTTTAGTATTTACTTCCCATGCAATTTCTGTGTTTTATCATCAATAAGAAGGTCAGAGGGATACAGTAAATCTGAAGTGAAGCATCGGAATCTATAACTAGTGTCACAGGAATGGTTCAAAATATAGTCAGTAAGAAGAGACAGTCTTCTTGTACTTAAGCCGGCATTGTGCATTTTGTATTTTCTTTCCGATGCAATTCCTGTGTTTCATCGTCAATAAGAAGGTCTAAGGGATACAGTAAACCTGAAGTGAAGCATCAGAATCTATAACTAGCGTCACAGGAATTATTCAAAACATAGTCAGTAAGAAGAGTCAGTCTTCTTGTACTTAAGACGGCATTGTGCCTTTTGTATTTTATTCCGATGCAATTTCTGTGTTTCATCGTCAATACGAAGGTCCAAGGGACACAGTAAACCTGAAGTGAAGCACCGGAATCTATAACAAGTGTCACACGAATGGTTCAAATCATAGCCAGTAAGAAGAGGCAGTCTTCTTGTACTTAAGTCGCCATAGTGCCTTTTGTATTTAATTCCGATGCAATTTCTGTGTATCATCGTCAATAAGAGGGGCCAAGGGATACAGTAAACCTGGAGTGAAGCATCGGAATCTATAACTAGTGTCACATGAATGGTTCAAAACATAGACAGTAAGAAGAGTCAGTCTTCTTGTACTTAATCTTCCATTGTGCCTTTTGTATTTAATTCCGATGCAATTTCTATGTTTCATCGTCCATAAGAAGGTCAGAGGGATACAGTAAAGCTGAAGTGAAGCATCGGAATCTATAACTAGTGTCACAGGAATGGTTCAAGTCATAGTCAGTAAGAAGAGTCAGTCTTCTTGTACTTAAGACGGCATTGTGCCTTTTGTATTTAATTCCGATGCAACTTTTGTGTTTTATCGTCAATAAGAAGGTCCAAAGGATACAGTAAACCTGAAGTGAAGCATCCAAATCTATAACTAGTGTCACAGGAATGGTTCAAAAACATAGACAGAAGAAGAGTCAGTCTTCTTGTACTTAAGTCGGCATTGTGCCATTTGTATTTAATTCAGTTGCAATTTCTGTGTTTCATCGTCAATAAGAAGGGCAGAGGAATTCAGAAAACCTGAAGTGAAGCATCGGAATCTATAACTAGTGTCACAGGAATGGTTCAAGGCATAGTCAGTAGGAAGAGTCAGTCTTCTTGCACTTATGTCGGCTTTGTGCCTTTTCTATTTAATTCCGATGCAATTTCTGTGTTTCATCGTCAATAAAAAGGTCCAAGGGATACAGTAAACCTGATGTGAAGCATCGGAATCTATAACTAGTGTCACAGGAATGGTTCAAAACGCAGTCAGTAAGAAGAGTCAGTCTTCCTGTACTTAAGTCGGCATTGTGCCTTTTGTATTTAATTCCGATGCAATTTCTGTGTTTCATCGTCAATACGAAGGTCCAAGGGATACAGTAAACCTGAAGTGAAGCACCGGAATCTATAACAAGTGTCACATGAATGGTTCAAAACATAGCCAGTATGAAGAGGCAGTCTTCTTGTACTTAAGTCGCCATAGTGCCTTTTGTATTTATGTCCGATGTAATTTCTGTGTATCATCGTCAATAAGATGGTCCAAGGGATACAGTAAACCTGGAGTGAGGCATCGGAATCTATAACTAGTGTCACATGAATGGTTCAAAACATAGACAGTAAGAAGTGTCAGTCTTCTTGTACTGAATCCGGCATTGTGCCTTTAGTATTTCATTCCGATGCAATTTCTGTGTTTCATCGTCCATAAGAAGGTCAGAGGGATACAGTAAACCTGGAGTGAAGCATCGGAATCTATAACTAGTGTCATAGGAATGAATCAAAACATAGTCTGTAAGAGGAGTCGGTCTTCTTGTACTAAAGTCGGCATTGTGCCTTTGTATTTAATTCCAATGCAATATCTGCGATTCATCCTCAATAAGAAGGTCCAAAGGATACAGTAAACCTGAAGTGAAGCATCGAAATCTATAACTAGTGTCTCAGGAATGGTTCAAAAACATAGACAGAAGAAGAGTCAATCCTTTTGTACTTAAGTCGGCATTGTGCCATTTGTATTTAATTCAGTTGCAATTTCTGTGTTTCATCGCCAATAAGAAGGGCAAAGGGATACAGTAAACCTGAAGTGAAGCATCGGAATCTATAACTAGTGTCTCAGGAATGGTTCAAGACATAGACAGTAGGAAGAGTCAGTCTTCCTGTACTTATGTCGGCATTGTGCCTTTTCTATTTAATTCCGATGCAATTGCTGTGTTTCATCGTCAATAAGAAGGTCCAAGGGATACAGTAAACCTGAAGTGAAGCATCGGAATCTATAACTAGTGTCACAGGAATGGTTCAAAGCATAGTCAGTAAGAAGAATCAGTCTTCTTGTACTTAAGTCGGCATTGTGCCATTTATATTTAATTCCGATGCAATATCTGTGTTTCATCGTCAATAAGAATGTCCAAGGGATACAGTAAACCTGAAGTGAAACATCAGAGTTTATAACTAGTGTCACAGGAATGGTTCAAAACATAGTCAGTAAGAAGAGTCAGTCTTCTTGTACTTAAGTCGGCATTGTGCCTTTTGTATTTAATTCCGATGCAATTTCTGTGTTTCATCGTCAATAAGAAGGTCCAAGGGATACAGTAAGCCTGAAGTGAAGCGCCGGAATCTATAACAAGTGTCACACGAATGGTTCAAATCATAGCCAGTAAGAAGAGGCAGTCTTCTTGTACTTAAGTCGCCATAGTGCCTTTTGTATTTAATTCCGATGCAATTTCTGTGTATCATCGTCAATAAGAGGGGCCAAGGGATACAGTAAACCTGGAGTGAAGCATCGGAATCTATAACTAGTGTCACATGAATGGTTCAAAACATAGACAGTAAGAAGAGTCAGTCTTCTTGTACTTAATCTTCCATTGTGCCTTTTGTATTTAATTCCGATGCAATTTCTATGTTTCATCGTCCATAAGAAGGTCAGAGGGATACAGTAAAGCTGAAGTGAAGCATCGGAATCTATAACTAGTGTCACAGGAATGGTTCAAGACATAGTCAGTAAGAAGAGTCAGTCTTCTTGTACTTAAGTCGGCATTGTGCCTTTTGTATTTAATTCCGATGCAATTTTTGTGTTTTATCGTCAATAAGAAGGTCCAAATTATACAGTAAACCTGAAGTGAAGCATCCAAATCTATAACTAGTGTCACAGGAATGGTTCAAAAACATAGACAGAAGAAGAGTCAGTCTTCTTGTACTTAAGTCGGCATTGTGCGATTTGTATTTAATTCAGTTGCAATTTCTGTGTTTCATCGTCAATAAGGAGGGCAGAGGAATTCAGTAAACCTGAAGTGAAGCATCGGAATCTATAACTAGTGTCACAGGAGTGGTTCAAGGCATAGTCAGTAGGAAGAGTCAGTCTTCTTGTACTTAAATCGGCATTGTGCCTTTTTTATTTACTTCCCATGCAATTTCTGTGTTTCATCGTCAATAAGAAGGTCAGAGGGATACAGTAAATCTGAAGTGAAGCATCGGAATCTATAACTAGCGTCACAGGTATGGTTCAAAACATAGTCAGTAAGAAGAGGCAGTCTTCTTGTACTTAAGTCGGCATTGTGCATTTTGTATTTAATTCCGACGCAATTTGTGTGTTTCATCGTCAATAAGAAGGTCTAAGGGATACAGTAAACCTGATGTGAAGCATCAGAATCTATAACTAGTGTCACAGGAATGGTTCAAAACATAGTCAGTAAGGAGAGTCAGTCTTCTTGTACTTAAGTCGGCATTGTGCCTTTTGTATTTAATTCCGATGCAATTTCTGTGTTTCATCGTCAATAAGAAGGTCCAAGGGATACAGTAAACCTGAAGTGAAGCTTCGGAATCTATAAATAGTGTCACAGGAATGGTTCAAAACATAGACAGTGGGAAGAGTCAGTCTTCTTGTACTTAAGTCGGCATTGTGCCTTTTGTATTTAATTCCGATGCAATTTCTGTGATTCATCGTCAATAAGAAGGTCAGAGGGATGCAGTAAACCTGCAGTGAAGCATCGGAATCTATAACTAGTGTCACAGGAATGATTCAAAACATAGACAGTAGGAAGAGTCAGTCTTTTTGTACTTAAGTCGGCATTGTGCCTTTTCTATTTATCTCCGATGCAATTTCTGTGTTTCATCGTCAATAAGAAAGTCCAAGGGATATAGTAAACCTGGAGTGAAGCATCGGAATCTATAACTAGTGTCACAGGAATGGTTCAAACATAGGCAGTAAGAAGAGTCAGTCTTCTTGTACTTAAGTCGGCATTGTGCCTTTTTTATTTAATTCCGATGGAATATCTGTGTTTCATCGTCAATAAGAAGGTCCAAGGGATACAGTAAACCTGGAGTGAAGCATCGGAATCTATAACTAGTGTCACAGGAATGGCTCAAAACATCGACAGTAAGAAGAGACAGTCTTCTTGTACTTAATTCGACATTGTGCCTTTAGTATTTACTTCCCATGCAATTTCTGTGTTTCATCGTCAATAAGAAGGTCTGAGGGATACAGTAAATCTGAAGTGAAGCATCGGAATCTATAACTAGCGTCACAGGAATGGTTCAAAACATAGTCAGTAAGAAGAGTCAGTCTTCTTGTACTGAAGTTGGCATTGTGCATTTTTTATTTAATTCCGATGCAATTTCTGTGTTTCATCGTCAATAAGAAGGTCTAAGGGATACAGTAAACCTGAAGTGAAGCATCAGAATCTATAACTAGTGTCACAGGAATGGTGAAAAACGCAGTCAGTAAGAAGAGTCAGTCTTCCTGTACTTTAGTCGGCATTGTGCCTTTTGTAGTTAATTCCGATGCAATTTCTGTGTTTCATCGTCAATACGAAGGTCCAAGGGATACAGTAAACCTGAAGTGAAGCACCGGAATCTATAACAAGTGTCACATGAATGGTTCAAAACATAGCCAGTATGAAGAGGCAGTCTTCTTGTACTTAAGTCGCCATAGTGCCTTTTGTATTTATGTCCGATGTAATTTCTGTGTATCATCGTCAATAAGATGGTCCAAGGGATACAGTAAACCTGGAGTGAGGCATCGGAATCTATAACTAGTGTCACATGAATGGTTCAAAACATAGACAGTAAGAAGTGTCAGTCTTCTTGTGCTGAATTCGGCATTGTGCCTTTAGTATTTCATTCCGATGCAATTTCTGTGTTTCATCGTCCATAAGAAGGTCAGTGGGATACAGTAAACCTGGAGTGAAGCATCGGAATCTATAACAAGTGTCATAGGAATGAATCAAAACATAGTCTGTAAGAGGAGTCAGTCTTCTTGTACTAAAGTCGGCATTGTGCCTTTGTATTTAATTCCGATGCAATATCTTCGATTCATCCTCAATAAGAAGGTCCAAAGGATACAGTAAACCTGAAGTGAAGCATCGAACTCTATAACTAGTGTCTCAGGAATGGTTCAAAAACATAGACAGAAATAGAGTCAATCCTTTTGTACTTAAGTCGGCATTGTGCCATTTGTATTTAATTCAGTTGCAATTTCTGTGTTTCATCGCCAATAAGAAGGGCAAAGGGATACAGTAAACCTGAAGTGAAGCATCGGAATCTATAACTAGTGTCTCAGGAATGGTTCAAGACATAGACAGTAGGAAGAGTCAGTCTTCCTGAACTTATGTCGGCATTGTGCCTTTCCTATTTAATTCCGATGCAATTGCTGTGTTTCATCGTCAATAAGAAGGTCCAAGGGATACAGTAAACCTGAAGTGAAGCATCGGAATCTATAACTAGTGTCACAGGAATGGTTCAAAGCATAGTCAGTAAGAAGAATCAGTCTTCTTGTACTTAAGTCGGCATTGTGCCATTTATATTTAATTCCGATGCAATATCTGTGTTTCATCGTCAATAAGAATGTCCAAGGGATACAGTAAACCTGAAGTGAAACATCAGAGTTTATAACTAGTGTCACAGGAATGGTTCAAAACATAGTCAGTAAGAAGAGTCAGTCTTCTTGTACATAAGTCGGCATTGTGCCTTTTGTATTTAATTCCGATGCAATTTCTGTGTTTCATCGTCAATAAGAAGGTCCAAGGGATACAGTAAGCCTGAAGTGAAGCGCCGGAATCTATAACAAGTGTCACATGAATGGTTCGAAACATAGCCAGTAAGAAGAGGCAGTCTTCTTGTACTTAAGTCGCCATTGTGCTTTTGTATTTAATTCCGATGCAACTTCTGTGTATCATCATCAATAAGACGGTCCAAGGGATACAGTAAACCTGGAGTGAGGCATCGGAATCTATAAGTAGTGTCACAGGAATGGTTCAAGACATAGTCAGTAAGAAGAGTCAGTCTTCTTGTACTTAAGTCGGCATTGAGCCATTTGTACTTAATTCCGATGCAATTTCTGTGTTTCATCGTTAATAAGTAGGTCCAAGGGATACAGTAAACCTGGAGTGATGCATCGCAATCTATAACTAGTGACACAGGGATGGTTCAAAACATAGAAAGTAAGAAAAGTCAGTATTCTTGTACTTAAGTCGGCATTGTGCCGTTTGTATTTAATTCCGATGCAATTTCTGTGTTTCATCGTCAATAAGAAGGTCTAAGGGATACAGTAAACCTGAATTGAAGCATCAGAATCTATAACTAGTGTCACAGGAATTATTCAAAACATAGTCAGTAAGAAGAGTCAGTCTTCTTGTACTTAAGTCGGCATTGTGCCTTTTGTATTTAAGTCCGATGCAATTTCTGTGTTTCATCGTCAATACGAAGGCCCAAGGGATACAGTAAACCTGAAGGGGAGCACCGGAATCTATAACAAGTGTCACACGAATTTTTAAAAACATAGCCAGTAAGAAGTGGCAGTCTTCTTGTACTTAAGTCGCCATTGTGCCTTTTGTATTTAATTCCGATGCAATTTCTGTGTAACATCGTCAATAAGAAGGTCCAAGGGATACAGTAAACCTGGAGTGAAGCATCGGCATCTATAACTAGTGTCACATGAATGCTTCAAAACATAGACAGTAAGAAGAGTCAGTCTACTTGTACTGAATCCGGCATTGTGCTTTTTGTACTTAATTCCGATGCAATTTCTGTGTTCCATCGTTCATAAGAAGGTCAGAGGGATACAGTAAACCTGGAGTGAAGCATCGGAATCTATAACTAGTGTCATAGGAATGAATCAAAACATAGTCTGTAAGAAGAGTCAGTCTTCTTGTACTAAAGTCGGCATTGTGCCTTTTGTATTTAATTCCGATGCAATTTCTGTGTTTCATCGTCAATAAGAAGGTCCAAAGGATACAGTAAACCTGAAGTGAAGCATCGAAATCAATAACTAGTGTCTCAGAAATGGTTCAAAAACATAGACAGAAGAAGAGTCAGTCTTCTTGTACTTAAGTTGGCATTGTGCCATTTTTATTTAATTCAGTTGCAATTTCTGTGTTTCATCGTAAATAAGAAGGTCCAAGGGATACAGTAAACCTGAAGTGAAACATCAGAGTTTATAACTAGTGTCACAGGAATGGTTCAAAACATAGTCAGTAAGAAGAGTCAGTCTTCTTGTACTTAAGTCGGCATTGTGCCTTTTGTATTTAATTCCGATGCAATTTCTGTGTTTCATCGTCAATAAGAAGGTCCAAGGGATACAGTAAACCTGAAGCGAAGCTTCGGAATCTATAAATAGTGTCACAGGAATGGTTCAAAACATAGACAGTGGGAAGAGTCAGTCATCTTGTACTTAAGTCGGCATTGTGCCTTTTGTATTTAATTCCGATGCAATTTCTGTGTTTCATCGTCAATAAGAAGGTCGGAGGGATGCAGTAAACCTGAAGTGAAGCATCGGAATCTATAACTAGTGTCACAGGAATGATTCAAAACTTAGACAGTAGGAAGAGTCAGTCTTTTTCTACTTAAGTCGGCATTGTGCCTTTTCTATTTATCTCCGATGCAATTTCTGTGTTTCATTGTCAATATGAAAGTCCAAGGGATATAGTAAACCTGGAGTGAAGCATCGGAATCTATAACTAGTGTCACAGGAATGGTTCAAACATAGGCAGTAAGAAGAGTCAGTCTTCTTGTACTTAAGTCGGCATTGTGCATTTTTTATTCAATTCCGATGCAATTTCTGTGTTTCATCGTCAATAAGAAGGTCCAAGGGATACGGTAAACCAGGAGTGAAGCATCGGAATCTATAACTAGTGTCACAGGAATGGTTCAAAACATCGACAGTAAGAAGAGACAGTCTTCTTGTACTTAATTCGGCATTGTGCCTTTAGTATTTACTTCCCATGCAATTTCTGTGTTTCATCGTCAGTAAGAAGGTCAGAGGGATACAGTAAATCTGAAGTGAAGCATCGGAATCTATAACTAGCGTCACAGGAATGGTTCAAAACATAGTCAGTAAGAAGAGTCAGTCTTCTTGTACTTAAGTTGGCATTGTGCATTTTGTATGTAATTCCGATGCAATTTCTGTGTTTCATCGTCAATAAGAAGGTCTAAGGGATACAGTAAACCTGAAGTGAAGCATCAGAATCTATAACTAGTGTCACAGGAATGGTTCAAAACGCAGTCAGTAAGAAGAGTCAGTCTTCCTGTATTTAAGTCGGCATTGTGCCTTTTGTATTTAATTCCGATGCAATTTCTGTGTTTCATCGTCAATACGAAGGTCCAAGGGATACAGTAAACCTGAAGTGAAGCACCGGTATCTATAACAAGTGTCACATGAATGGTTCAAAACATAGCCAGTATGAAGAGGCAGTCTTCTTGTACTTAAGTCGCCATTGTGCCTTTTGTATTTAATTCCGATGTAATTTCTGTGTATCATCGTCAATAAGATGGTCCAAGGGATACAGTAAACCTGGAGTGAGGCATCGGAATCTATAACTAGTGTCACATGAATGGTTCAAAACATAGACAGTAAGAAGTGTCTGTCTTCTTGTACTGAATCCGGCATTGTGCCTTTAGTATTTCATTTCGATGCAATTTCTGTGTTTCATCGTCCATAAGAAGGTCAGAGGGATACAGTAAATCTGGAGTGAAGCATCGAAATCTATAACTAGTGTCACAGGAATGGTTCAAAACATAGTCAGTAAGAAGAGGCAGTCTTCTTGTACTTAAGTCGGCATTGTGCATTTTGTATTTAATTCCGACGCAATTTGTGTGTTTCATCGTCAATAAGAAGGTCTAAGGGATACAGTAAACCTGATGTGAAGCATCAGAATCTATAACTAGTGTCACAGGAATGGTTCAAAACATAGTCAGTAAGGAGAGTCAGTCTTCTTGTACTTAAGTCGGCATTGTGCCTTTTGTATTTAATTCCGATGCAATTTCTGTGTTTCATCGTCAATAAGAAGGTCCAAGGGATACAGTAAACCTGAAGTGAAGCTTCGGAATCTATAAATAGTGTCACAGGAATGGTTCAAAACATAGACAGTGGGAAGAGTCAGTCTTCTTGTACTTCAGTCGGCATTGTGCCTTTTGTATTTAATTCCGATGCAATTTCTGTGATTCATCGTCAATAAGAAGGTCAGAGGGATGCAGTAAACCTGCAGTGAAGCATCGGAATCTATAACTAGTGTCACAGGAATGATTCAAAACATAGACAGTAGGAAGAGTCAGTCTTTTTGTACTTTAGTCGGCATTGTGCCTTTTCTATTTATCTCCGATGCAATTTCTGTGTTTCATCGTCAATAAGAAAGTCCAAAGGATATAGTAAACCTGGAGTGAAGCATCGGAATCTATAACTAGTGTCACAGGAATGGTTCAAACATAGGCAGTAAGAAGAGTCAGTCTTCTTGTACTTAAGTCGGCATTGTGCCTTTTTTATTTAATTCCGATGCAATATCTGTGTTTCATCGTCAATAAGAAGGTCCAAGGGATACAGTAAACCTGGAGTGAAGCATCGGAATCTATAACTAGTGTCACAGGAATGGCTCAAAACATCGACAGTAAGAAGAGACAGTCTTCTTGTACTTAATTCGACATTGTGCCTTTAGTATTTACTTCCCATGCAATTTCTGTGTTTCATCGTCAATAAGAAGGTCTGAGGGATACAGTAAATCTGAAGTGAAGCATCGGAATCTATAACTAGCGTCACAGGAATGGTTCAAAACATAGTCAGTAAGAAGAGTCAGTCTTCTTGTACTGAAGTTGGCATTGTGCATTTTTTATTTAATTCCGATGCAATTTCTGTGTTTCATCGTCAATAAGAAGGTCTAAGGGATACAGTAAACCTGAAGTGAAGCACCGGAATCTATAACAAGTGTCACATGAATGGTTCAAAACATAGCCAGTATGAAGAGGCAGTCTTCTTGTACTTAAGTCGCCATAGTGCCTTTTGTATTTATGTCCGATGTAATTTCTGTGTATCATCGTCAATAAGATGGTCCAAGGGATACAGTAAACCTGGAGTGAGGCATCGGAATCTATAACTAGTGTCACATGAATGGTTCAAAACATAGACAGTAAGAAGTGTCAGTCTTCTTGTGCTGAATCCGGCATTGTGCCTTTAGTATTTCATTCCGATGCAATTTCTGTGTTTCATCGTCCATAAGAAGGTCAGAGGGATACAGTAAACCTGGAGTGAAGCATCGGAATCTATAACAAGTGTCATAGGAATGAATCAAAACATAGTCTGTAAGAGGAGTCAGTCTTCTTGTACTAAAGTCGGCATTGTGCCTTTGTATTTAATTCCGATGCAATATCTTCGATTCATCCTCAATAAGAAGGTCCAAAGGATACAGTAAACCTGAAGTGAAGCATCGAACTCTATAACTAGTGTCTCAGGAATGGTTCAAAAACATAGACAGAAGAAGAGTCAATCCTTTTGTACTTAAGTCGGCATTGTGCCATTTGTATTTAATTCAGTTGCAATTTCTGTGTTTCATCGCCAATAAGAAGGGCAAAGGGATACAGTAAACCTGAAGTGAAGCATCGGAATCTATAACTAGTGTCTCAGGAATGGTTCAAGACATAGACAGTAGGAAGAGTCAGTCTTCCTGTACTTATGTCGGCATTGTGCCTTTCCTATTTAATTCCGATGCAATTGCTGTGTTTCATCGTCAATAAGAAGGTCCAAGGGATACAGTAAACCTGAAGTGAAGCATCGGAATCTATAACTAGTGTCACAGGAATGGTTCAAATCATAGTCAGTAAGAAGAATCAGTCTTCTTGTACTTAAGTCGGCATTGTGCCATTTATATTTAATTCCGATGCAATATCTGTGTTTCATCGTCAATAAGAATGTCCAAGGGATACAGTAAACCTGAAGTGAAACATCAGAGTTTATAACTAGTGTCACAGGAATGGTTCAAAACATAGTCAGTAAGCAGAGTCAGTCTTCTTGTACATAAGTCGGCATTGTGCCTTTTGTATTTAATTCCGATGCAATTTCTGTGTTTCATCGTCAATAAGAAGGTCCAAGGGATACAGTAAGCCTGAAGTGAAGCGCCGGAATCTATAACAAGTGTCACATGAATGGTTCGAAACATAGCCAGTAAGAAGAGGCAGTCTTCTTGTACTTAAGTCGCCATTGTGCTTTTGTATTTAATTCCGATGCAACTTCTGTGTATCATCATCAATAAGATGGTCCAAGGGATACAGTAAACCTGGAGTGAGGCATCGGAATCAATAAGTAGTGTCACAGGAATGGTTAAAGACATAGTCAGTAAGAAGAGTCAGTCTTCTTGTACTTAAGTCGGCATTGAGCCATTTGTACTTAATTCCGATGCAATTTCTGTGTTTCATCGTTAATAAGTAGGTCCAAGGGATACAGTAAACCTGGAGTGATGCATCGCAATCTATAACTAGTGACACAGGGATGGTTCAAAACATAGAAAGTAAGAAAAGTCAGTATTCTTGTACTTAAGTCGGCATTGTGCCGTTTGTATTTAATTCCGATGCAATTTCTGTGTTTCATCGTCAATAAGAAGGTCTAAGGGATACAGTAAACCTGAATTGAAGCATCAGAATCTATAACTAGTGTCACAGGAATTATTCAAAACATAGTCAGTAAGAAGTGTCAGTCTTCTTGTACTTAAGTCGGCATTGTGCCTTTTGTATTTAAGTCCGATGCAATTTCTGTGTTTCATCGTCAATACGAAGGCCCAAGGGATACAGTAAACCTGAAGGGGAGCACCGGAATCTATAACGAGTGTCACACGAATTTTTAAAAACATAGCCAGTAAGAAGTGGCAGTCTTCTTGTACTTAAGTCGCCATTGTGCCTTTTGTATTTAATTCCGATGCAATTTCTGTGTAACATCGTCAATAAGAAGGTCCAAGGGATACAGTAAACCTGGAGTGAAGCATCGGCATCTATAACTAGTGTCACATGAATGCTTCAAAACATAGACAGTAAGAAGAGTCAGTCTACTTGTACTGAATCCGGCATTGTGCTTTTTGTACTTAATTCCGATGCAATTTCTGTGTTCCATCGTTCATAAGAAGGTCAGAGGGATACAGTAAACCTGGAGTGAAGCATCGGAATCTATAACTAGTGTCATAGGAATGAATCAAAACACAGTCTGTAAGAAGAGTCAGTCTTCTTGTACTAAAGTCGGCATTGAGCCTTTTGTATTTAATTCCGATGCAATTTCTGTGTTTCATCGTCAATAAGAAGGTCCAAAGGATACAGTAAACCTGAAGTGAAGCATCGAAATCAATAACTAGTGTCTCAGAAATGGTTCAAAAACATAGACAGAAGAAGAGTCAGTCTTCTTGTACTTAAGTCGGCATTGTGCCATTTTTATTTAATTCAGTTGCAATTTCTGTGTTTCATCGTAAATAAGAAGGTCCAAGGGATACAGTAAACCTGAAGTGAAACATCAGAGTTTATAACTAGTGTCACAGGAATGGTTCAAAACATAGTCAGTAAGAAGAGTCAGTCTTCTTGTACTTAAGTCGGCATTGTGCCTTTTGTATTTAATTCCGATGCAATTTCTGTGTTTCATCGTCAATAAGAAGGTCAAAGGGATACAGTAAACCTGAAGTGAAGCTTCGGAATCTATAAATAGTGTCACAGGAATGGTTCAAAACATAGACAGTGGGAAGAGTCAGTCATCTTGTACTTAAGTCGGCATTGTGCCTTTTGTATTTAATTCCGATGCAATTTCTGTGTTTCATCGTCAATAAGAAGGTCGGAGGGATGCAGTAAACCTGAAGTGAAGCATCGGAATCTATAACTAGTGTCACAGGAATGATTCAAAACTTAGACAGTAGGAAGAGTCAGTCTTTTTCTACTTAAGTCGGCATTGTGCCTTTTCTATTTATCTCCGATGCAATTTCTGTGTTTCATTGTCAATATGAAAGTCCAAGGGATATAGTAAACCTGGAGTGAAGCATCGGAATCTATAACTAGTGTCACAGGAATGGTTCAAACATAGGCAGTAAGAAGAGTCAGTCTTCTTGTACTTAAGTCGGCATTGTGCCTTTTTTATTTAATTCCGATGCAATTTCTGTGTTTCATCGTCAATAAGAAGGTCCAAGGGATACGGTAAACCAGGAGTGAAGCATCGGAATCTATAACTAGTGTCACAGGAATGGTTCAAAACATCGACAGTAAGAAGAGACAGTCTTCTTGTACTTAATTCGGCATTGTGCCTTTAGTATTTACTTCCCATGCAATTTCTGTGTTTCATCGTCAATAAGAAGGTCAGAGGGATACAGTAAATCTGAAGTGAAGCATCGGAATCTATAACTAGCGTCACAGGAATGGTTCAAAACATAGTCAGTAAGAAGAGTCAGTCCTCTTGTACTTAAGTTGGCATTGTGCATTTTGTATGTAATTCCGATGCAATTTCTGTGTTTCATCGTCAATAAGAAGGTCTAAGGGATACAGTAAACCTGAAGTGAAGCATCAGAATCTATAACTAGTGTCACAGGAATGGTTCAAAACGCAGTCAGTAAGAAGAGTCAGTCTTCCTGTATTTAAGTCGGCATTGTGCCTTTTGTATTTAATTCCGATGCAATTTCTGTGTTTCATCGTCAATACGAAGGTCCAAGGGATACAGTAAACCTGAAGTGAAGCACCGGAATCTATAACAAGTGTCACATGAATGGTTCAAAACATAGCCAGTATGAAGAGGCAGTCTTCTTGTACTTAAGTCGCCATTGTGCCTTTTGTATTTAATTCCGATGTAATTTCTGTGTATCATCGTCAATAAGATGGTCCAAGGGATACAGTAAACCTGGAGTGAGGCATCGGAATCTATAACTAGTGTCACATGAATGGTTCAAAACATAGACAGTAAGAAGTGTCTGTCTTCTTGTACTGAATCCGGCATTGTGCCTTTAGTATTTCATTTCGATGCAATTTCTGTGTTTCATCGTCCATAAGAAGGTCAGAGGGATACAGTAAATCTGGAGTGAAGCATCGGAATCTATAACTAGTGTCATAGGAATGAATCAAAACATAGTCTGTAAGAAGAGTCAGTCTTCTTGTACTAAAGTCGGCATTGTGCCTTTGTATTTAATTCCGATGCAATATCTGCGATTCATCCTCAATAAGAAGGTCCAAAGGATACAGTAAACCTGAAGTGAAGCATCGAAATCTATAACTAGTGTCACAGGAATGGTTCAAAAACATAGACAGAAGAAGAGTCAGTCTTCTTGTACTTAAGTCGGCATTGTGCCATTTGTATTTAATTCAGTTGCAATTTCTGTGTTTCATCGTCAATAAGAAGGGCAGAGGTATACAGTAAACCTGAAGTGAAGCATCGGAATCTATAACTAGTGTCTCAGGAATGGTTCAAGACTTAGACAGTAGGAAGAGTCAGTCTTCTTGTACTTATGTCGGCTTGGTGCCTTTTCTATTTATTTCCGATGCAATTGCAGTGTTTCATCGTCAATAAGAAGGTCCAAGGGATACAGTAAACCTGAAGTGAAGCATCGGAATCATTAACTAGTGTCACAGGAATGGTTCAAAGCATAGTCAGTAAGAAGAGTCAGTCTTCTTGTACTTAAGTCGGCATTGTGCCATTTATATTTATTTCCGATGCAATTTCTGTGTTTCATCGTCAATAAGAAGGTCCGAGGGATACAGTAAACCTGAAGTGAAGCATCAGAGATTATAACTAGTGTCACAGGAATGGTTCAAAACATAGTCAGGAAGAAGAGTTAGTCTTCTTGTACTTAAGTCGGCATTGTGCCTTTTGTATTTAATTCCGATGCAATTTCTGTGTTTCATCGTCAATAAGAAGGTCCAAGGGATACAGTAAACGTGAAGTGAAGCATCGGAATCTATAAATAGTGTCACAGGAATGGTTCAATACATAGTCAGTGGGAAGAGTCAGTCTTCTTGTACGTAAGTCGGCATTGTGCCTTTTGTATTTAATTCCGATGCAATTTCTGTGTTTCATCGTCAATAAGAAGGTCAGAGGGATGCAGTAAACCTGAAGTGAAGCATCGGAATCTATAACTAGTGTCACAGGAATGATTCAAAGCATAGACAGTAGGAAGAGTCAGTCTTCTTGTACTTAAGTCGGCATTGTGCCTTCTCTATTTATCTCCGATGCAATTTCTGTGTTTCGTCGTCAATAAGAAGGTCCAAGGGATATAGTAAACCTGGAGTGAAGCATCGGAATCTATAACTAGTGTCACAGGAATGGTTCAAACATACTCAGTAAGAAGAGTCAGTCTTCTTGTACTTGAGTCGGCATTGTGCCTTTTTTATTTAATTCCGATGCAATTTCTGTGTTTCATCGTCAATAAGAAGGTCCAAGGGATACAGTAAACCTGGAGTGAAGCATCGGAATCTATAACTAGTGCCACAGGAATGGTTCAAAACACCGACAGTAAGAAGAGACAGTCTTCTTGTACTTAATTCGGCATTGTGCCTTTAGTATTTACTTCCCATGCAATTTCTGTGTTTCATCGTCAGTAAGATGGTCAGAGGGATACAGTAAATCTGAAGTGAAGCATCGGAATCTATAACTAGCGTCACAGAAATGGTTCAAAACATAGTCAGTAAGAAGAGTCAGTCTTTTTGTACTTAATTCGGCATTGTGCATTTTGAATTTAATTCCGATGCAATTTCTATGTTTCATCGTCAAGAAGAAGGTCTAAGGGATACAGTAAACCTGAAGTGAAGCATCAGAATCTATAACTAGTGTCACAGGAATGGTTCAAAACATAGTCAGTAAGAAGAGTCAGTCTTCTTGTACTTAAGTCGGCATTGTTCCTTTTGTATTTAATTCCGATGCAATTTCTGTGTTTCATCGTCAATATGAAGGTCCAAGGGTTACAGTAAACCTGAAGTGAAGCACCGGAATCTATAACAAGTGTCACATGAATGGTTCAAAACATAGCCAGTAACATGAGGCAGTCTTCTTGTACTTAAGTCGCCATTGTGCCTTTTGTATTTAATTCCGATGTAATTTCTGTGTATCATCGTCAATAAGATGGTCCAAGGGATACAGAAAACCTGGAGTGAGGCATCGGAATCTATAACTAGTGTCACATGAATGGTTCAAAGCATAGACAGTAAGAAGAGTCAGTCTTCTTGTACTTAATCCGGCATTGTGCCTTTTGTATTTCATTCCGATCCAATTTCTGTATTTCATCGTCCATAAGAAGGTCAGAGGGATACAGTAAAGCTGAAGTGAAGCATCGGAATCTATAACTAGCGTCACAGGAATGGTTCAAAACATCGACAGTTAGAAGACTCAGTCTTCTTGTACTTAATTCGGAATTGTGCCTTTTGTATTTAATTACGATGCAATTTCTGTGTTTCATCGTCAATAAGAAGGTCAGAGGGATACAGTAAACCTGAAGTGAAGCATCGGAATCTGTAACTAGTGTCACAGGGATGGTTCAAAACATAGTCAGTAAGAAGAGGCAGTCTTCTTGTACTTAAGTCGCCATTGTGCCTTTTGTATTTAATTACGATGCAATTTCTGTGTTGCATCGTCAATTAGAAGGTCCAAGGGATACAGTAAACCTGAAGTGAAGCATCAGAATCTATAACTAGTGTCACAGGAATGGTTCAAAACATAGTCAGTGAGAAGAGTCAGTCTTCTTGTACTTAAGTCGGCATTGTGCCTTTTGTATTTATTTCCGATGCAATTTCTGTGTTTCATCGTCAATAAGAAGGTCCAAGGGATACAGTAAACCTGAAGTGAAGCACCGGAATCTATAACTAGTGTCACATTAATGGTTCAAATCGTAGTCAGTAAGAAGAGTCAGAGTTCTTGTACTTAAGTCGCCATTGTGCCTTTTGTATTTAATCCCGATGCAATTTCTGTAATTCATCGTCAATAAGAAGGTCAGAGGGATACAGTAAACCTGATGTGAGGCATCGGAATCTATAACTAGTGTCACAGGGATGGGTCAAAACATAGACAGTAAGAAGACTCAGTCTTCTTGTACTTAATTCGGAATTGTGCCTTTTGTATTTAATTCCGATGCAATTTCTGTGTTTCATCGTCAATAAGAAGGTCCAAGGGATACAGTAACCCTGAAGTGAAGCATCGGAATCTATAACTAGTGTAACAGGAATGGTTGAAAACATAGACAGTGGGAAGAGTCAGTCTTCTTGTACTTAAGTCTGCATTGTGCCTTTTGTATTTAATTCCGATGCAATTTCTGTGTTTCATCGTCAATAAGAAGGTCTAAGGGATACAGTAAACCTGGAGTGAAGCATCGGAATCTATAACTAGTGTCATAGGAATGAATCAAAACATAGTCTGTAAGAAGAGTCAATCTTCTTGCACTAAAGTCGGCATTGTGCCTTTTTTATTTAATTCCGATGCAATTTCAGTGTTTCATCGTCAATAAGAAGGTCCAAGGGATACAGTAAACCAGACGTGAAGCATCGGAATCTATAACTAGTGTAACAGGGATGGTTCAAAACATAGACAGTAAGAAGAGTCAGTATTCTTGTACTTAAGTCGGCATTGTGCCTTTTGTATTTAATTCCGATGCAATTTCTGTGTTTCATCGTCAATAAGAAGGTCAGAGGGATATAGTAAACCTGAACTGAAGCACCGGAATCTATAACTAGTGTCACTATAACGGTCCAAAGTATAGACAGTAGGAAGAGTCAGTCTTCTTGTACTTAAGTCGGCATTGTGCCTTTTCTATTTAATTCCTATGCATTTTCTGTGTTTCATCGTCAATAAGAAGGTCCTATTAATATAGTAAACCTGGAGTGAAGCATCGGAATCTATAACTAGCGTCACAGAAATGGTTCAAAACATCGACAGTAAGAAGACTCAGTCTTCTTGTACTTAATTCGGAATTGTGCTTTTTGTATTTAATTCCGATGCAATTTCTGTGTATCATCGTCAATAAGATGGTGCAAGGGATACAGTAAACCTGGAGTGAAGCATCGGAATCTATAACTAGTGTCACAGGGATGGTTCAAAACATAGACAGTAAGAAGAGGCAGTCTTCTTGTACTTAAGCCGCCATTGTGCCTTTTGTATTTCATTCCGATGCAATTTCTGTGTATCATCGTCAATAAGATGGTGCAAGGGATACAGTAAACCTGGAGTGAAGCATCGGAATCTATAACTAAAGTCACATGAATGGTTCAAAACATAGACAGTAAGAAGAGCCAGTCTTCTTGCACTTAATCCGGCATTATGCCTTTTGTATTTAATTTCGATGCAATTTCTCTGTTTCATCGTCCATAAGAAGGTCAGAGGGATACAGTAAACCTGAACTGAAGCACCGGAATCTATAACTAGTGTCAATATAATGGTTCAAAGCATAGACAGTAGGAAGAGTCAGTCTTCTTGTACTTAAGTCGGCATTGTGCCTTTTATATTTAATTCCTATGCAATTTCTGTGTTTCATCGTCAATAAGAAGGTCCTAGGGATATAGTAAACCTGGAGCGAAGCATCGGAATCTATAACTAGTGTCACAGGAATGGTTCAAAACATAGACAGTAAGTAGCGTCAGTCTTCTTGTACTTAAGTCGGCATTGTGCCTTTTTTATTTAATTCGGAAGCAATTTCTGTGTTTCATCGTCAATAAGAAGGTCCAAGGGATACAGTAAACCTGGAGTGAAGCATCGGAATCCATTACTAGTGTCACAGGAGTGGTTCATAACATCGACATTAAGAAGAGTCAGTCTTCTTGTACTTAATTCGGCATTGTGCCTTTAGTATTTAATTCCGATGCCATTTCTGTGTTTTATCGTGAATAAGAAGGTCAGAGGGATACAGTAAATCTGAAGTCAAGCATCGGAATCTCTTACTAGTGTCACAGGAATGGTTCAAAACATAGTCAGTAAGAAGAGTCAGTCTTCTTGTACTTAAGTCGGCTTTGTGCCTTTTGTATTTAATTCCGATGCAATTTCTGTGTTTCATCGTCAATAAGAAGGTCCAAGGGATACAGTAAACCTGAAGTAAAGCATCAGAATCTATAACTAGTGTCACTGGAATGGTTCAAAACATAGTCAGTGAGAAGAGTCAGTCTTCTTGTACTTAAGTCGGCATTGTGCCTTTTGTATTTATTTCCGATACAATTTCTGTGTTTCATCGTCAATAAGAAGGTCCAAGGGATACAGTAAACCTGAAGTGAAGCACCGGAATCTATAACTAGTGTCACATGAATGGTTCAAATCATAGTCAGTAAGAAGAGTCAGAGTTCTTGTACTTAAGTCGCCATTGTGCCTTTTGTATTTAATTCCGAAGCAATTTCTGTGTTTCATCTTCAATAAGAAGGTCCAAGGGATACAATAAACCTGAAGTGAAGCATCAGAGTCAATAGCTAGTGTCACAGGAATGGTTCAAAACATAGTCAGTAAGAAGAGTCAGTCTTCTTGTACATAAGTCGGCATTGTGCCTTTTGTATTTAATTCCGATGCAATTTCT
The DNA here is from genome assembly GCF_021461395.2 of Schistocerca americana. Taxonomy (NCBI): domain Eukaryota; kingdom Metazoa; phylum Arthropoda; class Insecta; order Orthoptera; family Acrididae; genus Schistocerca; species Schistocerca americana. The sequence continues at coordinate 2,450,291 of NW_025726104.1, forward strand.
GTGTTTCATCGTCAATAAGAAGGTCCAAGGGATACAGTAACCCTGAAGTGAAGCATCGGAATCTATAACTAGTGTAACAGGAATGGTTGAAAACATAGACAGTGGGAAGAGTCAGTCTTCTTGTACTTAAGTCTGCATTGTGCCTTTTGTATTTAATTCCGATGCAATTTCTGTGTTTCATCGTCAATAAGAAGGTCTAAGGGATACAGTAAACCTGGAGTGAAGCATCGGAATCTATAACTAGTGTCATAGGAATGAATCAAAACATAGTCTGTAAGAAGAGTCAATCTTCTTGCACTAAAGTCGGCATTGTGCCTTTTTTATTTAATTCCGATGCAATTTCAGTGTTTCATCGTCAATAAGAAGGTCCAAAGGATACAGTAAACCAGACGTGAAGCATCGGAATCTATAACTAGTGTAACAGGGATGGTTCAAAACATAGACAGTAAGAAGAGTCAGTATTCTTGTACTTAAGTCGGCATTGTGCCTTTTGTATTTAATTCCGATGCAATTTCTGTGTTTCATCGTCAATAAGAAGGTCAGAGGGATATAGTAAACCTGAACTGAAGCACCGGAATCTATAACTAGTGTCACTATAACGGTCCAAAGTATAGACAGTAGGAAGAGTCAGTCTTCTTGTACTTAAGTCGGCATTGTGCCTTTTCTATTTAATTCCTATGCATTTTCTGTGTTTCATCGTCAATAAGAAGGTCCTATTAATATAGTAAACCTGGAGTGAAGCATCGGAATCTATAACTAGTGTCACAGGAATGGTTTAAAACATAGACAGTAAGTAGCGTCAGTCTTCTTGTACTTAAGTCGGCATTGTGCCTATTTTATTTAATTCCGATGCAATTTCTATGTTTCATCGTCAATAAGAAGGGCCAAGGGATACAGTAAACCTGGAGTGAAGCATCGGAATCTATAACTAGCGTCACAGGAATGGTTCAAAACATCGACAGTAAGAAGACTCAGTCTTCATGTACTTAATTCGGAATTGTGCTTTTTGTATTTAATTCCGATGCAATTTCTGTGTTTCATCGTCAATAAGAACGTCAGAGGGATACAGTAAACCTGAAGTGAAGCATCGGAATCTATAACTAGTGTCACAGGGATGGTTCAAAACATAGACAGTAAGAAGAGGCAGTCTTCTTGTACTTAAGCCGCCATTGTGCCTTTTGTATTTAATCCCGATGCAATTTCTGTAATTCATCGTCAATAAGAAGGTCAGAGGGATACAGTAAACCTGATGTGAGGCATCGGAATCTATAACTAGTGTCACAGGGATGGGTCAAATCATAGACAGTAAGAAGAGTCAGTATTCTTGTACTTAAGTGGGCATTGTGCCTTTTGTATTTAATTCCGAAGCAATTTCTGTGTTTCATCTTCAATAAGAAGGTCCAAGGGATACAATAAACCTGAAGTGAAGCATCAGAGTCAATAGCTAGTGTCACAGGAATGGTTCAAAACATAGTCAGTAAGAAGAGTCAGTCTTCTTGTACATAAGTCGGCATTGTGCCTTTTGTATTTAATTCCGATGCAATTTCTGTGTTTCATCGTCAATAAGAAGGTCCAAGGGATACAGTAACCCTGAAGTGAAGCATCGGAATCTATAACTAGTGTAACAGGAATGGTTGAAAACATAGACAGTGGGAAGAGTCAGTCTTCTTGTACTTATGTCTGCATTGTGCCTTTTGTATTTAATTCCGATGCAATTTCTGTGTTTCATCGTCAATAAGAAGGTCTAAGGGATACAGTAAACCTGGAGTGAAGCATCGGAATCTATAACTAGTGTCATAGGAATGAATCAAAACATAGTCTGTAAGAAGAGTCAATCTTCTTGCACTAAAGTCGGCATTGTGCCTTTTTTATTTAATTCCGATGCAATTTCAGTGTTTCATCGTCAATAAGAAGGTCCAAGGGATACAGTAAACCAGACGTGAAGCATCGGAATCTATAACTAGTGTAACAGGGATGGTTCAAAACATAGACAGTAAGAAGAGTCAGTATTCTTGTACTTAAGTCGGCATTGTGCCTTTTGTATTTAATTCCGATGCAATTTCTGTGTTTCATCGTCAATAAGAAGGTCAGAGGGATATAGTAAACCTGAACTGAAGCACCGGAATCTATAACTAGTGTCACTATAACGGTCCAAAGTATAGACAGTAGGAAGAGTCAGTCTTCTTGTACTTAAGTCGGCATTGTGCCTTTTCTATTTAATTCCTATGCATTTTCTGTGTTTCATCGTCAATAAGAAGGTCCTATTAATATAGTAAACCTGGAGTGAAGCATCGGAATCTATAACTAGTGTCACAGGAATGGTTCAAAACTTAGACAGTAAGTAGCGTCAGTCTTCTTGTACTTAAGTCGGCATTGTGCCTATTTTATTTAATTCCGATGCAATTTCTATGTTTCATCGTCAATAAGAGGGGCCAAGGGATACAGTAAACCTGGAGTGAAGCATCGGAATCTATAACTAGCGTCACAGGAATGGTTCAAAACATCGACAGTAAGAAGACCCAGTCTTCTTGTACTTAATTCGGAATTGTGCTTTTTGTATTTAATTCCGATGCAATTTCTGTGTTTCATCGTCAATAAGAACGTCAGAGGGATACAGTAAACCTGAAGTGAAGCATCGGAATCTATAACTAGTGTCACAGGGATGGTTCAAAACATAGACAGTAAGAAGAGGCAGTCTTCTTGTACTTAAGCCGCCATTGTGCCTTTTGTATTTCATTCCGATGCAATTTCTGTGTATCATCGTCAATAAGATGGTGCAAGGGATACAGTAAACCTGGAGTGAAGCATCGGAATCTATAACTAGTGTCACATGAATGGTTCAAAACATAGACAGTAAGAAGAGCCAGTCTTCTTGCACTTAATCCGGCATTATGCCTTTTGTATTTAATTTCGATGCAATTTCTCTGTTTCATCGTCCATAAGAAGGTCAGAGGGATACAGTAAACCTGAACTGAAGCACCGGAATCTATAACTAGTGTCAATATAATGGTTCAAAGCATAGACAGTAGGAAGAGTCAGCCTTCTTGTACTTAAGTCGGCATTGTGCCTTTTATATTTAATTCCTATGCAATTTCTGTGTTTCATCGTCAATAAGAAGGTCCTAGGGATATAGTAAACCTGGAGCGAAGCATCGGAATCTATAACTAGTGTCACAGGAATGTTTCAAAACATAGACAGTAAGTAGCGTCAGTCTTCTTGTACTTAAGTCGGCATTGTGCCTTTTTTATTTAATTCGGAAGCAATTTCTGTGTTTCATCGTCAATAAGAAGGTCCAAGGGATACAGTAAACCTGGAGTGAAGCATCGGAATCCATTACTAGTGTCACAGGAGTGGTTCAAAACATCGACATTAAGAAGAGTCAGTCTTCTTGTACTTAATTCGGCATTGTGCCTTTAGTATTTAATTCCGATGCCATTTCTGTGTTTTATCGTGAATAAGAAGGTCAGAGGGATACAGTAAATCTGAAGTCAAGCATCGGAATCTCTTACTAGTGTCACAGGAATGGTTCAAAACATAGTCAGTAAGAAGAGTCAGTCTTCTTGTACTTAAGTCGGCTTTGTGCCTTTTGTATTTAATTCCGATGCAATTTCTGTGTTTCATCGTCAATAAGAAGGTCCAAGGGATACAGTAAACCTGAAGTAAAGCATCAGAATCTATAACTAGTGACACTGGAATGGTTCAAAACATAGTCAGTGAGAAGAGTCAGTCTTCTTGTACTTAAGTCGGCATTGTGCCTTTTGTATTTATTTCCGATACAATTTCTGTGTTTCATCGTCAATAAGAAGGTCCAAGGGATACAGTAAACCTGAAGTGAAGCACCGGAATCTATAACTAGTGTCACATGAATGGTTCAAATCATAGTCAGTAAGAAGAGTCAGAGTTCTTGTACTTAAGTCGCCATTGTGCGTTTTGTATTTAATTCCGAAGCAATTTCTGTGTTTCATCTTCAATAAGAAGGTCCAAGGGATACAATATACCTGAAGTGAAGCATCAGAGTCAATAGCTAGTGTCACAGGAATGGTTCAAAACATAGTCAGTAAGAAGAGTCAGTCTTCTTGTACATAAGTCGGCATTGTGCCTTTTGTATTTAATTCCGATGCAATTTCTGTGTTTCATCGTCAATAAGAAGGTCCAAGGGATACAGTAAACCTGAAGTGAAGCATCGGAATCTATAACTAGTGTAACAGGATTGGTTCAAACATAGACTGTGGGAAGAGTCAGTCTTTTTATACTTAAGTCGGCATTGTGCCTTTTCTATTTAATTCCTATGCAATTTTTGTGTTTCATCGTTATTAAATAGGTCCAAGGGATACAGTAAACCGGGAGTGAAGCATTGGAATCTATAACTAGTGTCACAATAATGGTTCAAACATAGTCAGTAACAAGAGTCAGTCTTCTTGTACTTAAGTCTGCATTGTGCCTTTTGTATTTAATTCCGATGCAATTTCTGTGTTTCATCGTCAATAAGAAGGTCCAAGAGATACAGTAAACCTGGAGTGAAGAATCGAATTCTATAACTAGTGTCATAGAAATGAATCAAAACATAGTCTGTAAGAAGAGTCAATCTTCTTGTACTAATGTCAGCATTGTGCCTCTTGTATTTAATTCCGATGCAATTTCAGTGTTTCATCGTCAATAAGAAGGGCCAAGGGATACAGAAAACCAGAAGTGAAGCATCGGAATCTATAACTAGTGTCACAGGGATGGTTCAAAACATAGACAGTAAGAAGAGTCAGTATTCTTGTACTTAAGTCGGCATTGTGCTTTTCTATTTAATTCCAATGCAATTTCTGTGTTTCATCGTCAATAAGAAGGTCCTAGGGATATAGTAAACCTGGAGTGAAGCATCGGATTCTCTAACTAGTGTCACAGGAATAAATCAAAACATAGTCAGCAAGAAGAGTCAGTCTTCTTGTACTAAAGTCGGCATTGCGCCTTTTGTATTCAATTTCGATGCAATTTCAGTGTTTCATCGTCAATAAGAAGGTCCAAGGGATACAGTAAACCATAAGTGAAGCATCGGAATCTATAACTAGTGTCACAGGGATGGTCCAAAACATAGACAGTAAGAAGAGTCAGTATTCTTGTACTTAAGTCGGCATTCTGCCTTTTGTATTAAATTCCGATGCACTTTCTATGTTTCATCGTCAATAAGAAGGTCCAAGGGATACAGTAAACCTGGAGTGAAGCATCGGAATCTACAACTAGTGTCACAGGAATGAATTAAAACATAGTCAGCAAGAAGAGTCAGTCTTCTTGTACTAAAGTCGGCATTGCGCCTTTTGTATTCAATTTCGATGCAATTTCAGTGTTTCATCGTCAATAAGAAGGTCCAAGGGATACAGTAAACCATAAGTGAAGCATCGGAATCTATAACTAGTGTCACAGGGATGGTTCAAAACATAGACAGTAAGAAGAGTCAGTATTCTTGTACTTAAAAGGGCATTGTGTCTTTTGTATTTAATTTAGAAGCAATTTCTGTGTTTCATCTTCAATAAGAAGGTCCAAGGGATACAATAAACCTGAAGTGAAGCATCAGGGTCTATAGCTAGTGTCACAGGAATGGTTCAAAACATAGTCAGTAAGAAGAGTCAGTTTTCTTCTACATAAGTCGGCATTGTGCCTTTTATATTTAATTCCTATGCAATTTCTGTGTTTCATCGACAATAAGAAGGTCCATGGGATACAGTAAACCTGGAGTGAAGCATCGGAATCTATAACTAGTGTCACAGGAATGGCTCAAAACATCGACATTAAGAAGAGTCAGTCTTCTTGTACTTAATTCGGCATTGTGCCTTTAGTATTTAAAACCGATGCCATTTCTGTGTTTCATCGTGAATAAGAAGGTCAGAGGGATACAGTAAATCTGAAGTCAAGCATCGGAATCTATCACTAGTGTCACAGGAATGGTTCAAAACATAGTCAGTAAGAAGAGTTAGTCTTCTTGTACTTAAGTCGGCTTTGTGCCTTTTGTATTTAATTCCGATGCAATTTCTGTGTTTCATCGTCAATAAGAAGGTCCAAGGGATACAGTAAACCTGAAGTGAAGCATCACAATCTATAACTAGTGTCACAGGAATGGTTCAAAACATAGTCAGTGAGAACAGTCAGTCTTCTTGTACTTAAGTCGGCATTGTGCCTTTTGTATTTACTTCCGATGCAATTTCTGTGTTTCTTCGTCAATAAGAAGGTCCAAGGGATACAGTAAACCTGAAGTGAAGCACCGGAATCTATAACTAGTGTCACATGAATGGTTCAGATCATAGTCAGTAAGAAGAGTCAGAGTTCCTGTACTTAAGTCGCCATTGTGCCTTCCGTATTTAATTCCGATGCAATTTCTGTGTTTCATCGTCAATAAGAAGGTCCAAGGGATACAGTAAACCAGAAGTGAAGCATCGGAATCTATAACTAGTGTAACAAGGATGGTTCAAAACATAGACAGTAAGAAGAGTCAGTATTCTTGTACTTAAGACGGCATTGTGCCTTTTGTATTTAATTCCGATGCAATTTCTGTGTTTCATCGTCAATAAGAAGGTCAGAGGGATACAGTAAACCTGAACTGAAGCACCGGAATCTATAACTAGTGTCACTATAACGGTCCAAAGTATAGACAGTAGGAAGAGTCAGTCTTCTTGTACTTAAGTCGGCATTGTGCCTTTTCTATTTAATTCCTATGCAATTTCTGTGTTTCATCGTCAATAAGAAGGTCCTATTAATATAGTAAACCTGGAGTGAAGCATCGGAATCTATAACTAGTGTCACAGGAATGGTTCAAAACATAGACAGTAAGTAGCGTCAGTCTTCTTGTACTTAAGTCGGCATTGTGCCTATTTTATTTAATTCCGATGCAATTTCTATGTTTCATCGTCAATACGAAGGTCCAAGGGATACAGTAAACCTGGAGTGAAGCATCGGCATCTATAACTAGCGTCACAGGAATGGTTCAAAACATCGACAGTAAGAAGACTCAGTCTTCTTGTACTTAATTCGGAATTGTGCTTTTTGTATTTAATTCCGATGCAATTTCTGTGTTTCATCGTCAATAAGATGGTCCAAGGGATACAGTAAACCTGGAGTGAAGCATCGGAATCTATAACTAGTGTCACATGAATGGTTCAAAACATAGACAGTAAGAAGAGCCAGTCTTCTTGCACTTAATCCGGCATTATGCCTTTTATATTTAATTCCTATGCAATTTCTGTGTTTCATCGTCAATAAGAAGTTCCTAGGGATATAGTAAACCTGGAGTGAAGCATCGGAATCTATAACTAGTGTCACAGGAATGGTTCAAAACATAGTCAGTAAGAAGAGTCAGTCTTCTTGTACTTAAGTCGGCTTTGTGCCTTTTGTATTTAATTCCGATGCAATTTCTGTGTTTCATCGTCAATAAGAAGGTCCAAGGAATACAGTAAACCTGAAGTAAAGCATCAGAATCTATAACTAATGTCACAGGAATGGTTCAAAACATAGTCAGTGAGAAGAGTCAGTCTTCTTGTACTTAAGTCGGCATTGTGCCTTTTGTATTTATTTCCGATACAATTTCTGTGTTTCATCGTCAATAAGAAGGTCCAAGGGATACAGTAAACCTAAAGTGAAGCACCGGAATCTATAACTAGTGTCACATGAACGGTTCAAATCATAATCAGTAAGAAGAGTCAGAGTTCTTGTACTTAAGTCGCCATTGTGCCTTTTGTATTTAATTCCGAAGCAATTTCTGTGTTTCATCTTCAATAAGAAGGTCCAAGGGATACAATATACCTGAAGTGAAGCATCAGAGTCAATAGCTAGTTTCACAGGAATGGTTCAAAACATAGTCAGTAAGAAGAGTCAGTCTTCTTGTACATAAGTCGGCATTGTGCCTTTTGTATTTAATTCCGATGCAATTTCTGTGTTTCATCGTTATTAAATAGGTCCAAGGGATACAGTAAACCTGGAGTGAAGCATCGGAATCTATAACTAGTGTCACAGGAATGGTTCAAAACATAGTCAGTAAGAAGAGTCAGTCTTCTTGTACTTAAGTCGGCTTTGTGCATTTTGTATTTAATTCCGATGCAATTTCTGTGTTTCATCGTCAATAAGAAGGTCCAAGGGATACAGTAAACCATAAGTGAAGCATCGGAATCTATAACTAGTGTCACAGGGATGGTTCAAAACATAGACAGTAAGAAGAGTCAGTATTCTTGTACTTAAGTCGGCATTCTGCCTTTTGTATTAAATTCCGATGCACTTTCTATGTTTCATCGTCAATAAGAAGGTCCAAGGGATACAGTAAACCTGGAGTGAAGCATCGGAATCTATAACTAGTGTCACAGGAATGAATTAAAATATAGTCAGCAAGAAGAGTCAGTCTTCTTGTACTAAAGTCGGCATTGCGCCTTTTGTATTCAATTTCGATGCAATTTCAGTGTTTCATCGTCAATAAGAAGGTCCAAGGGATACAGTAAACCATAAGTGAAGCATCGGAATCTATAACTAGTGTCACAGGGATGGTTCAAAACATAGACAGTAAGAAGAGTCAGTATTCTTGTACTTAAAAGGGCATTGTGTCTTTTGTATTTAATTCCGACGCAATTTCTGTGTTTCATCTTCAATAAGAAGGTCCAAGGGATACAATAAACCTGAAGTGAAGCATCAGGGTCTATAGCTAGTGTCACAGGAGTGGTTCAAAACATAGTCAGTAAGAAGAGTCAGTCTTCTTCCACATAAGTCGGCATTGTGCCTTTTATATTTAATTCCTATGCAATTTCTGTGTTTCATCGACAATAAGAAGGTCCATGGGATACAGTAAACCTGGAGTGAAGCATCGGAATCTATAACTAGTGTCACAGGAATGGCTCAAAACATCGACATTAAGAAGAGTCAGTCTTCTTGTACTTAATTCGGCATTGTGCCTTTAGTATTTAAAACCGATGCCATTTCTGTGTTTCATCGTGAATAAGAATGTCAGAGGGATACAGTAAATCTGAAGTCAAGCATCGGAATCTATTACTAGTGTCACAGGAATGGTTCAAAACATAGTCAGTGAGAACAGTCAGTCTTCTTGTACTTAAGTCGGCATTGTGCCTTTTGTATTTACTTCCGATGCAATTTCTGTGTTTCTTCGTCAATAAGAAGGTCCAAGGGATACAGTAAACCTGAAGTGAAGCACCGGAATCTATAACTAGTGTCACATGAATGGTTCAGATCATAGTCAGTAAGAAGAGTCAGAGTTCCTGTACTTAAGTCGCCACTGTGCCTTCCGTATTTAATTCCGATGCAATTTCTGTGTTTCATCGTCAATAAGAAGGTCCAAGGGATACAGTAAACCTGAAGTGAAGCACCGGAATCTATAACTAGTGTCACATGAATGGTTCAGACCATAGTCAGTAAGAAGAGTCAGAGTTCCTGTACTTAAGTCGCCATTGTGCCTTCCGTATTTAATTCCGATGCAATTTCTGTGTTTCATCGTCAATAAGAAGGTCAGAGGGATACATTAAACCTGAACTGAAGCACCAGAATCTATAACTAGTGTCACTGTAATGGTTCAAAGCATAGACGGTAGGAAGAGTCAGTCTTCTTGTACTTAAGTCGCCATTGTGCTTTTTGTATTTAGTCCCGATGCAATTTCTGTAATTCATCGTCAATAAGAAGGTCAGAGGGATACAGTAAACCTGAAGTGAGGCATCGGAATCTATAACTAGTGTCACAGGGATGGGTCAAAACATAGACAGTAAGAAGAGTCAGTATTCTTGTACTTAAGTGGGCATTGTGCCTTTTGTTTTTAATTCCGATGCAATTTCTGTGTTTCATCGTCAATAAGAAGGTCCAAGGGATACAGTAACCCTGAAGTGAAGCATCGGAATCTATAACTAGTGTAACAGGAATGGTTGAAAACATAGACAGTGGGAAGAGTCAGTCTTCTTGTACTTAAGTCTGCATTGTGCCTTTTGTATTTAATTCCGATGCAATTTCAGTGTTTCATCGTCAATAAGAAGGTCCAAGGGATACAGTAAACCAGAAGTGAAGCATCGGAATCTATAACTAGTGTAACAGGGATGGTTCTAAACATAGACAGTAAGAAGAGTCAGTATTCTTGTACTTAAGACGGCATTGTGCCTTTTGTATTTAATTCCGATGCAATTTCTGTGTTTCATCGTCAATAAGAAGGTCAGAGGGATACAGTAAACCTGAACTGAAGCACCGGAATCTATAATTAGTGTCACTATAACGGTCCAAAGTATAGACAGTAGGAAGAGTCAGTCTTCTTGTACTTAAGTCGGTATTGTGCCTTTTCTATTTAATTCCTATGCAATTTCTGTGTTTCATCGTCAATAAGAAGGTCCTATTAATATAGTAAACCTGGAGTGAAGCATCGGAATCCATAACTAGTGTCACAGGAATGGTTCAAAACATAGACAGTAAGTAGCGTCAGTCTTCTTGTACTTAAGTCGGCATTGTGCCTATTTTATTTAATTCCGATGCAATTTCTATGTTTCATCGTCAATACGAAGGTCCAAGGGATACAGTAAACCTGGAGTGAAGCATCGGAATCTATAACTAGTGTCACAGGAATGGTTCAAAACATCGACAGTAAGAAGACTCAGTCTTCTTGTACTTAATTTGGAATTGTGCTTTTTGTATTTAATTCCGATGCAATTTCTGTGTTTCATCGTCAATAAGATGGTCCAAGGGATACAGTAAACCTGGAGTGAAGCATCGGAATCTATAACTAGTGTCACATGAATGGTTCAAAACATAGACAGTAGGAAGAGCCAGTCTTCTTGCACTTAATCCGGCATTATGCCTTTTGTATTAATTTCGATGCAATTTCTCTGTTTCATCGTCCATAAGAAGTTCCTAGGGATATAGTAAACCTGGAGTGAAGCATCGGAATCTATAACTAGTGTCACAGGAATGGTTCAAAACATAGTCAGTAAGAAGAGCCAGTCTTCTTGTACTTAAGTCGGCTTTGTGCCTTTTGTATTTAATTCCGATGCAATTTCTGTGTTTCATCGTCAATAAGAAGGTCCAAGGGATACAGTAAACCTGAAGTAAAGCATCAGAATCTGTAACTAATGTCACAGGAATGGTTCAAAACATAGTCAGTGAGAAGAGTCAGTCTTCTTGTACTTAAGTCGGCATTGTGCATTTTGTATTTATTTCCGATACAATTTCTGTGTTTCATCGTCAATAAGAAGGTCCAAGGGATACAGTAAACCTGAAGTGAAGCACCGGAATCTATAACTAGTGTCACATGAACGGTTCAAATCATAATCAGTAAGAAGAGTCAGAGTTCTTGTACTTAAGTCGCCATTGTGCCTTTTGTATTTAATTCCGAAGCAATTTCTGTGTTTCATCTTCAATAAGAAGGTCCAAGGGATACAATATACCTGAAGTGAAGCATCAGAGTCAATAGCTAGTGTCACAGGAATGGTTCAAAACATAGTCAGTAAGAAGAGTCAGTCTTCTTGTACATAAGTCGGCATTGTGCCTTTTGTATTTAATTCCGATGCAATTTCTGTGTTTCATAGTCAATAAGAAGGTCCAAGGGATACAGTAAACCTGAAGTGAAGCATCGGAATCTATAACTAGTGTAACAGGATTGGTTCAAACATAGACAGTGGGAAGAGTCAGTCTTTTTGTACTTCAGTCGGCAATGTGACTTTTGTATTTAATTCCGATGCAATTTCTGTGTTTCATCGTCAATAAGAAGGTCGGAGGGCTACAGTAAACCTGAACTGATGCACCGGAATCTATAACTAGTGTCACAGGAATGGTTCAAAACATAGACAGTAGGAAGAGTCAGTCTTCTTGTACATAAGTCGGCATTGTGCCTTTTCTATTTAATTCCTATGCAATTTTTGTGTTTCATCGTTATTAAATAGGTCCAAGGGATACAGTAAACCGGGAGTGAAGCATTGGAATCTATAACTAGTGTCACAATAATGGTTCAAACATAGTCAGCAAGAAGAGTCAGTCTTCTTGTACTTAAGTCTGCATTGTGCCTTTTGTATTTAATTCCGATGCAATTTCTGTGTTTCATCGTCAATAAGAAGGTCCAAGGGATACAGTAAACCTGGAGTGAAGAATCGGAATCTATAACTAGTGTCATAGAAATGAATCAAAACATAGTCTGTAAGAAAAGTCAATCTCCTTGTACTAATGTCGGCATTGTGCCTTTTGTATTTAATTCCGATGCAATTTCAGTGTTTCATCGTCAATAAGAAGGGCCAAGGGATACAGAAAACCAGAAGTGAAGCATCGGAATCTATAACTAGTGTCACAGGGATGGTTCAAAACATAGACAGTAAGAAGAGTCAGTATTCTTGTACTTAAGTCGGCATTGTGCTTTTCTATTTAATTCCAATGCAATTTCTGTGTTTCATCGTCAATAAGAAGGTCCTAGGGATATAGTAAACTTGGAGTGAAGCATCGGATTCTATAACTAGTGTCACAGGAATAAATCAAAACATAGTCAGCAAGAAGAGTCAGTCTTCTTGTACTAAAGTCGGCATTGCGCCTTTTGTATTCAATTTCGATGCAATTTCAGTGTTTCATCGTCAATAAGAAGGTCCAAGGTATACAGTAAACCATAAGTGAAGCCTCGGAATCTATAACTAGTGTCACAGGGATGGTTCAAAACATAGACAGTAAGAAGAGTCAGTATTCTAGTACTTAAGTGGGCATTGTTTCTTTTGTATTTAATTCCGAAGCAATTTCTGTGTTACATCTTCAATAAGAAGGTCCAAGGGATACAATAAACCTGAAGTGAAGCATCAGGGTCTATAGCTAGTGTCACAGGAATGGTTCAAAACATAGTCAGTAAGAAGAGTCAGTCTTCTTCTACATATGTCGGCATTGTGCCTTTTATATTTACTTCCTATGCAATTTCTGTGTTTCATCGACAATAAGAAGGTCCATGGGATACAGTAAACCTGGAGTGAAGCATCGGAATCTATAACTAGTGTCACAGGAATGGCTCAAAACATCGACATTAAGAAGAGTCAGTCTTCTTGTACTTAATTCGGCATTGTGCCTTTAGTATTTAAAACCGATGCCATTTCTGTGTTTCATCGTGAATAAGAAGGTCAGAGGGATACAGTAAATCTGAAGTCAAGCATCGGAATCTATTACTAGTGTCACAGGAATGGTTCAAAACATAGTCAGTAAGAAGAGTCAGTCTTCTTGTACTTAAGTCGGCTTTGTGCCTTTTGTATTTAATTCCGATGCAATTTCTGTGTTTCATCGTCAATAAGAAGGTCCAAGGGATACAGTAAACCTGAAGTGAAGCATCAGAATCTATAACTAGTGTCACAGGAGTGGTTCAAAACATAGTCAGTGAGAAGAGTCAGTCTTCTTGTACTTAAGTCGGCATTGTGCCTTTTGTGTTTACTTCCGATGCAATTTCTGTGTTTCATCGTCAATAAGAAGGTCCAAGGGATACAGTAAACCTGAAGTGAAGCACCGGAATCTATAACTAGTGTCACATGAATGGTTCAGATCATAGTCAGTAAGAAGAGTCAGAGTTCTTGTACTTAAGTCGCCATTGTGCCTTCTGTATATAATTCCGATGCAATTCTGTGTTTCATCGTCAATAAGAAGGTCAGAGGGATACATTAAACCTGAACTGAGGCACCAGAATCTATAACTAGTGTCACTGTAATATTTCAAAGCATAGACGGTAGGAAGAGTCAGTCTTCTTTTACTTAAGTCGGCATTGTGCTTTTCTATTTAATTGCTATGCAATTTCTGTGTTTCATCGTCAATAAGAAGGTCCTAGGGATATAGTAAACCTGGAGTGAAGTATCGGAATCTATAACTAGTGTCACAGGAATGGTTCAAATCATAGACAGTAAGTAGCGTCAGTCATCTTGTACTTAAGTCGGCATTGTGCCTTTTTATTTAATTCCGATGCAATTTCTGTGTTTCATCGTCAATTAGAAGTTCCAAGGGATACAGTAAACCTGGAGTGAAGCATCGGAATCTATAACTAGTGTCACAGGAATGGTTCAAAACATCGACAGTAAGAAGAGTCAGTCTTCTTGTACTTAATTCGGCATTGTGCCTTTAGTATTTAATTCCGATGCCATTTCTGTGTTTTATCGTGAATAAGAAGGTCAGAGGGATACAGTAAATCTGAAGTCAAGCATCGGAATCTGTTACTAGTGTCACAGGAATGGTTCAAAACATAGTCAGTAAGAAGAGTCAGTCTTCTTGTACTTAAGTCGGCTTTGTGCCTTTTGTATTTAATTCCGATGCAATTTCTGTGTTTCATCGTCAATAAGAAGGTCCAGGGGATACAGTAAACCTGAAGTAAAGCATCAGAATCTATAACTAGTGTCACAGGAATTGTTCAAAACATAGTCAGTGAGAAGAGTCAGTCTTCTTGTACTTAAGAAGGCATTGTGCCTTTTGTATTTATTTCCGATACAATTTCTGTGTTTCATCGTCAATAAGAAGTTCCAAGGGATACAGTAAACCTGAAGTGAAGCACCGGAATCTATAACTAGTGTCACATGAACGGTTCAAATCATAGTCAGTAAGAAGAGTCAGAGTTCTTGTACTTAAGTCGCCATTGTGCCTTTTGTATTTAATTCCGAAGCAATTTCTGTGTTTCATCTTCAATAAGAAGGTCCAAGGGATACAATATACCTGAAGTGAAGCATCAGAGTCAATAGCTAGTGTACAAGAATGGTTCAAAACATAGTCAGTAAGAAGAGTCAGTCTTCTTGTACATAAGTCGGCATTGTGCCTTTTGTATTTAATTCCGATGCAATTTCTGTGTTTCATCGTCAATAAGAAGGTCCAAGGGATACAGTAAACCTGAAGTGAAGCATCGGAATCTATAACTAGTGTAACAGGATTGGTTCAAACATAGACAGTGGGAAGAGTCAGTCTTTTTGTACTTCAGTCGGCAATGTGACTTTTGTATTTAATTCCGATGCAATTTCTGTGTTTCATCGTCAATAAGAAGGTCGGAGGGATACAGTAAACCTGAACTGATGCACCGGAATCTATAACTAGTGTCACAGGAATGGTTCAAAACATAGACAGTAGGAAGAGTCAGTCTTCTTGTACTTAAGTCGGCATTGTGCCTTTTCTATTTAATTCCTATGCAATTTTTGTGTTTCATCGTTATTAAATAGGTCCAAGGGATACAGTAAACCGGGAGTGAAGCATTGGAATCTATAACTAGTGTCACAATAATGGTTCAAACATAGTCAGTAAGAAGAGTCAGTCTTCTTGTACTTAAGTCTGCATTGTGCCTTTTGTATTTAATTCCGATGCAATTTCTGTGTTTCATCGTCAATAAGAAGGTCCAAGGGATACAGTAAACCTGGAGTGAAGAATCGGAATCTATAACTAGTGTCATAGAAATGAATCAAAACATAGTCTGTAAGAAGAGTCAATCTTCTTGTACTAATGTCGGCATTGTGCCTTTTGTATTTAATTCCGATGCAATTTCAGTGTTTCATCGTCAATAAGAAGGGCCAAGGGATACAGAAAACCAGAAGTGAAGCATCGGAATCTATAACTAGTGTCACAGGGATGGTTCAAAACATAGACAGTAAGAAAAGTCAGTATTCTTGTACTTAAGTCGGCATTGTGCTTTTCTATTTAATTCCAATGCAATTTCTGTGTTTCATCGTCAATAAGAAGGTCCTAGAAATATAGTAAACCTGGAGTGAAGCATCGGATTCTATAACTAGTGTCACAGGAATAAATCAAAACATAGTCAGCAAGAAGAGTCAGTCTTCTTGTACTAAAGTCGGCATTGCGCCTTTTGTATTCAATTTCGATGCAATTTCATTGTTTCATCGTCAATAAGAAGGTCCAAGGGATACAGTATACCATAAGTGAAGCATCGGAATCTATAACTAGTGTCACAGGGATGGTTCAAAACATAGACAGTAAGAAGAGTCAGTATTCTTGTACTTAAGTCGGCATTCTGCCTTTTGTATTTAATTCCGATGCACTTTCTATGTTTCATCGTCAATTAGAAGGTCCAAGGGATACAGTAAACCTGGAGTGAAGCATCGGAATCTATAACTAGTGTCACAGGAATGAATAAAAACATAGTCAGCAAGAAGAGTCAGTCTTCTTGTACTAAAGTCGGCATTGCGCCTTTTGTATTCAATTTCGATGCAATTTCAGTGTTTCATCGTCAATAAGAAGGTCCAAGGGATACAGTAAACCATAAGTGAAGCATCGGAATCTATAACTAGTGTCACACGGATGGTTCAAAACATAGACAGTAAGAAGAGTCAGTATTCTTGTACTTAAGTGGGCATTGTGTCTTTTGTATTTAATTCCGAAGCAATTTCTGTGTTTCATCTTCAATAAGAAGGTCCAAGGGATACAATAAACGTGAAGTGAAGCATCAGGATCTATAGCTAGTGTCACAGGAATGGTTCAAAACATAGTCAGTAAGAAGAGTCAGTCTTCTTCTACATATGTCGGCATTGTGCCTCTTATATTTACTTCCTATGCAATTTCTGTGTTTCATCGACAATAAGAAGGTCCATGGGATACAGTAAACCTGGAGTGAAGCATCGGAATCTATAACTAGTGTCACAGGAATGGCTCAAAACATCGACATTAAGAAGAGTCAGTCTTCTTGTACTTAATTCGGCATTGTGCCTTCTGTATTTAATTCCGATGCAATTCTGTGTTTCATCGTCAATAAGAAGGTCAGAGGGATACATTAAACCTGAACTGAGGCACCAGAATCTATAACTAGTGTCACTGTAATGGTTCAAAGCATAGACGGTAGGAAGAGTCTGTCTTCTTTTTCTTAAGTCGGCATTGTGCTTTTCTATTTATTTCCTATGCAATTTCTGTGTTTCATCGTCAATAAGAAGGTCCTAGGGATATAGTAAACCTGGAGTGAAGTATCGGAATCTATAACTAGTGTCACAGGAATGGTTCAAATCATAGACAGTAAGTAGCGTCAGTCTTCTTGTACTTAAGTCGGCATTGTGCCTCTTTATTTAATTCCGATGCAATTTCTGTGTTTCATCGTCAATTAGAAGTTCCAAGGGATACAGTAAACCTGGAGTGAAGCATCGGAATCTATAACTAGTGTCACAGGAATGGTTCAAAACATCGACAGTAAGAAGAGTCAGTCTTCTTGTACTTAATTCGGCATTGTGCCTTTAGTATTTAATTCCGATGCCATTTCTGTGTTTCATCGTGAATAAGAAGGTCAGAGGGATACAGTAAATCTGAAGTCAAGCATCGGAATCTATAACTAGTGTCACAGGAATGGTTTAAAACATAGTCAGTAAGAAGAGTCAGTCTTCTTGTACTTAAGTCAGCTTTGTGCCTTTTGTATTTAATTCCGATGCGATTTCTGTGTTTCATCGTCAATAGGAAGGTCCAAGGGATACAGTAAACCTGAAGTGAAGCATCAGAATCTATAACTAGTGTCACAGGAATGGTTCAAAACATAGTCAGTAAGAAGAGTCAGTCTTCTTGTACTTAAGTCGGCATTGTGCCTTTTGTATTTATTTCCGATGCACTTTCTGTGTTTCATCGTCAACAAGAAGGTCCAAGGGCTACAGTATACCTGAAGTGAAGCACCGGAATCTATAACTAGGGTCACATGAATGGTTCAAATCTTAGTCAGTAAGAAGAGTCAGTCTTCTTGTACTTAAGTCGGCATTCTGCCTTTTGTATTTAATTCCGATGCACTTTCTATGTTTCATCGTCAATAAGAAGGTCCAAGGGATACGGTAAAACTGGAGTGAAGCATCGGAAACGATAACTAGTGTCACAGGAATGAATGAAAACATAGTCAGCAAGAAGAGTCAGTCCTCTTGTACTAAAGTCGGCATTGCGATTTTGTATTCAATTCCCATGCAATTTCAGTGTTTCATCGTCAATAAGAAGGTCCAAGGGATACAGTAAACCAGAAGTGAAGCATCGCAATCTATAACTAGTGTCAGAGGGATGGTTCAAAACATAGACAGTAAGAAGAGTCAGTATTCTTGTACTTAAGTGGGCATTGTGTCTTTTGTATCTAATTCCGAAGCAATTTCTGTGTTTCATCTTCAATAAGAAGGTCCAAGGGATACAATAAACCTGAAGTGAAGCATCAGGGTCTATAGCTAGTGTCACAGGAATGGTTCAAAACATAGTCAGTAAGAAGAGTCAGTCTTCTTGTACATAAGTCAGTATTGTGCCTTTTATATTTAATTCCTATGCAATTTCTGTGTGTCATCGTCAATAACAAGGTCCAAGGGATACAGTAAACCTGAAGTGAAGCACCGGAATCTGTAACTAGTGTCACATGAATGGTTCAAATCATAGTCAGTAAGAAGAGTCAGAGTTCTTGTACTTAAGTCGCATTTTTGCCTTTTGTATTTAATTCCGATGCAATTTCTGTGTTTCATCGTCAATAAGAAGGTCCTAGGGATATAGTAAACCTGGAGTGAAGTTACGGAATCTATAACTAGTGTCACAGGAATGGTTCAAATCATAGACAGTAAGTAGCGTCAGTCTTCTTGTACTTAAGTCGGCACTGTGCCTTTTTTATTTAATTCCGATGCAATTTCTGTGTTTCATCGTCAATAAGAAGGTCCAAGGGATACAGTAAACCTGGAGTGAAGCATCGGAATCTATAACTAGTGTCACAGGAATGGTACAAAACATCGACAGTAGAAAGAGTCAGCCTTCTTGTACTTAATTCAGCATTGTGCCTTTAGTATTTAATTCCGATGCCATTTCTGTGTTTCATCGTGAATAAGAAGGTCAGAGGGATACAGTAAATCTGAAGTCAAGCATCGGAATCTATAACTAGTGTCACAGGAATGGTTTAAAACATAGTCAGTAAGAAGAGCCAGTCTTCTTGTACTTAAGTCAGCTTTGTGCCTTTTGTATTTAATTCCGATGCTATTTCTGTGTTTCATCGTCAATAAGAAGGTCCAAGGGATACAGTAAACCTGAAGTGAAGCATCAGAATCTATAACTAATGTCACAGGAATGGTTCAAAACATAGTCAGTAAGAAGAGTCAGTCTTCTTGTACTTAAGTCGGCACTGTGCCTTTTTTATTTAATTCCGATGCAATTGCTGTGTTTCATCGTCAATAAGAAGGTCCAAGGGATACAGAAAACCAGAAGTGAAGCATCGGAATCTATAACTAGTGTCACAGGGATGGTTCAAAACATAGACAGTAAGAAAAGTCAGTATTCTTGTACTTAAGTCGGCATTGTGCTTTTCTATTTAATTCCAATGCAATTTCTGTGTTTCATCGTCAATAAGAAGGTCCTAGAGATATAGTAAACCTGGAGTGAAGCATCGGATTCTATAACTAGTGTCCCAGGAATAAATCAAAACATAGTCAGCAAGAAGAGTCAGTCTTCTTGTACTAAAGTCGGCATTGCGCCTTTTGTATTCAATTTCGATGCAATTTCAGTGTTTCATCGTCAATAAGAAGGTCCAAGGGATACAGTATACCATAAGTGAAGCATCGGAATCTATAACTAGTGTCACAGGGATGGTTCAAAACATAGACAGTAAGAAGAGTCAGTATTCTTGTACTTAAGTCGGCATTCTGCCTTTTGTATTTAATTCCGATGCACTTTCTATGTTTCATCGTCAATTAGAAGGTCCAAGGGATACAGTAAACCTGGAGTGAAGCATCGGAATCTATAACTAGTGTCACAGGAATGAATAAAAACATAGTCAGCAAGAAGAGTCAGTCTTCTTGTACTAAAGTCGGCATTGCGCCTTTTGTATTCAATTTCGATGCAATTTCAGTGTTTCATCGTCAATAAGAAGGTCCAAGGGATACAGTAAACCATAAGTGAAGCATCGGAATCTATAACTAGTGTCACACGGATGGTTCAAAACATAGACAGTAAGAAGAGTCAGTATTCTTGTACTTAAGTGGGCATTGTGTCTTTTGTATTTAATTCCGAAGCAATTTCTGTGTTTCATCGTCAATAAGAAGGTCAGAGGGATACATTAAACCTAAACTGAAGCACCGGAATCTATAACTAGTGTCACTGTAATGGTTCAAAGAATAGACAGTAGGAAGAGTCAGTCTTCTTGTACCTAAGTCGGCATTGTGCTTTTCTATTTAATTCCTATGCAATTTCTGTGTTTCATCGTCAATAAGAAGGTCCTAGGGATATAGTAAACCTGGAGTGAAGTATCGGAATCTATAACTAGTGTCACAGGAATGGTTCAAATCATAGACAGTAAGTAGCGTCAGTCTTCTTGTACTTAAGTCGGCATTGTGCCTTCTGTATTTAATTCCGATGCAATTCTGTGTTTCATCGTCAATAAGAAGGTCAGAGGGATACATTAAACCTGAACTGAGGCACCAGAATCTATAACTAGTGTCACTGTAATGGTTCAAAGCATAGACGGTAGGAAGAGTCTGTCTTCTTTTTCTTAAGTCGGCATTGTGCTTTTCTATTTAATTCCTATGCAATTTCTGTGTTTCATCGTCAATAAGAAGGTCCTAGGGATATAGTAAACCTGGAGTGAAGTATCGGAATCTATAACTAGTGTCACAGGAATGGTTCAAATCATAGACAGTAAGTAGCGTCAGTCTTCTTGTACTTAAGTCGGCATTGTGCCTCTTTATTTAATTCCGATGCAATTTCTGTGTTTCATCGTCAATTAGAAGTTCCAAGGGATACAGTAAACCTGGAGTGAAGCATCGGAATCTATAACTAGTGTCACAGGAATGGTTCAAAACATCGACAGTAAGAAGAGTCAGTCTTCTTGTACTTAATTCGGCATTGTGCCTTTAGTATTTAATTCCGATGCCATTTCTGTGTTTCATCGTGAATAAGAAGGTCAGAGGGATACAGTAAATCTGAAGTCAAGCATCGGAATCTATAACTAGTGTCACAGGAATGGTTTAAAACATAGTCAGTAAGAAGAGTCAGTCTTCTTGTACTTAAGTCAGCTTTGTGCCTTTTGTATTTAATTCCGATGCGATTTCTGTGTTTCATCGTCAATAAGAAGGTCCAAGGGATACAGTAAACCTGAAGTGAAGCATCAGAATCTATAACTAGTGTCACAGGAATGGTTCAAAACATTGTCAGTAAGAAGAGTCAGTCTTCTTGTACTTAAGTCGGCATTGTGCCTTTTGTATTTATTTCCGATGCACTTTCTGTGTTTCATCGTCAACAAGAAGGTCCAAGGGCTACAGTATACCTGAAGTGAAGCACCGGAATCTATAACTAGGGTCACATGAATGGTTCAAATCTTAGTCAGTAAGAAGAGTCAGTCTTCTTGTACTTAAGTCGGCATTCTGCCTTTTGTATTTAATTCCGATGCACTTTCTATGTTTCATCGTCAATAAGAAGGTCCAAGGGATACGGTAAAACTGGAGTGAAGCATCGGAAACGATAACTAGTGTCACAGGAATGAATGAAAACATAGTCAGCAAGAAGAGTCAGTCCTCTTGTACTAAAGTCGGCATTGCGCCTTTTGTATTCAATTCCCATGCAATTTCAGTGTTTCATCGTCAATAAGAAGGTCCAAGGGATACAGTAAACCAGAAGTGAAGCATCGCAATCTATAACTAGTGTCAGAGGGATGGTTCAAAACATAGACAGTAAGAAGAGTCAGTATTCTTGTACTTAAGTGGGCATTGTGTATTTTGTATCTAATTCCGAAGCAATTTCTGTGTTTCATCTTCAATAAGAAGGTCCAAGGGATACAATAAACCTGAAGTGAAGCATCAGGGTCTATAGCTAGTGTCACAGGAATGGTTCAAAACATAGTCAGTAAGAAGAGTCAGTCTTCTTGTACATAAGTCAGTATTGTGCCTTTTATATTTAATTCCTATGCAATTTCTGTGTGTCATCGTCAATAAGAAGGTCCAAGGGATACAGTAAACCTGAAGTGAAGCACCGGAATCTATAACTAGTGTCACATGAATGGTTCAAATCATAGTCAGTAAGAAGAGTCAGAGTTCTTGTACTTAAGTCGCATTTTTGCCTTTTGTATTTAATTCCGATGCAATTTCTGTGTTTCATCGTCAATAAGAAGGTCAGAGGGATACATTAAACCTAAACTGAAGCACCGGAATCTATAACTAGTGTCACTGTAATGGTTCAAAGAATAGACAGTAGGAAGAGTCAGTCTTCTTGTACCTAAGTCGGCATTGTCCTTTTCTATTTAGTTCCTATGCAATTTCTGTGTTTTATCGTCAATAAGAAGGTCCTAGGGATATAGTAAACCTGGAGTGAAGTTACGGAATCTATAACTAGTGTCACAGGAATGGTTCAAATCATAGACAGTAAGTAGCGTCAGTCTTCTTGTACTTAAGTCGGCACTGTGCCTTTTTTATTTAATTCCGATGCAATTTCTGTGTTTCATCGTCAATAAGAAGGTCCAAGGGATACAGTAAACCTGGAGTGAAGCATCGGAATCTATAACTAGTGTCACAGGAATGGTACAAAACATCGACAGTAGAAAGAGTCAGCCTTCTTGTACTTAATTCAGCATTGTGCCTTTAGTATTTAATTCCGATGCCATTTCTGTGTTTCATCGTGAATAAGAAGGTCAGAGGGATACAGTAAATCTGAAGTCAAGCATCGGAATCTATAACTAGTGTCACAGGAATGGTTTAAAACATAGTCAGTAAGAAGAGCCAGTCTTCTTGTACTTAAGTCAGCTTTGTGCCTTTTGTATTTAATTCCGATGCTATTTCTGTGTTTCATCGTCAATAAGAAGGTCCAAGGGATACAGTAAACCTGAAGTGAAGCATCAGAATCTATAACTAGTGTCACAGGAATGGTTCAAAACATAGTCAGTAAGAAGAGTCAGTCTTCTTGTACTTAAGTCGGCACTGTGCCTTTTTTATTTAATTCCGATGCAATTGCTGTGTTTCATCGTCAATAAGAAGGTCCAAGGGATACAGAAAACCAGAAGTGAAGCATCGGAATCTATAACTAGTGTCACAGGGATGGTTCAAAACATAGACAGTAAGAAAAGTCAGTATTCTTGTACTTAAGTCGGCATTGTGCTTTTCTATTTAATTCCAATGCAATTTCTGTGTTTCATCGTCAATAAGAAGGTCCTAGAGATATAGTAAACCTGGAGTGAAGCATCGGATTCTATAACTAGTGTCACAGGAATAAATCAAAACATAGTCAGCAAGAAGAGTCAGTCTTCTTGTACTAAAGTCGGCATTGCGCCTTTTGTATTCAATTTCGATGCAATTTCAGTGTTTCATCGTCAATAAGAAGGTCCAAGGGATACAGTATACCATAAGTGAAGCATCGGAATCTATAACTAGTGTCACAGGGATGGTTCAAAACATAGACAGTAAGAAGAGTCAGTATTCTTGTACTTAAGTCGGCATTCTGCCTTTTGTATTTAATTCCGATGCACTTTCTATGTTTCATCGTCAATTAGAAGGTCCAAGGGATACAGTAAACCTGGAGTGAAGCATCGGAATCTATAACTAGTGTCACAGGAATGAATAAAAACATAGTCAGCAAGAAGAGTCAGTCTTCTTGTACTTAAGTGGGCATTGTGTCTTTTGTATTTAATTCCGAAGCAATTTCTGTGTTTCATCTTCAATAAGAAGGTCCAAGGGATAGAATAAACGTGAAGTGAAGCATCAGGGTCTATAGCTAGTGTCACAGGAATGGTTCAAAACATAGTCAGTAAGAAGAGTCAGTCTTCTTCTACATATGTCGGCATTGTGCCTTTTATATTTACTTCCTATGCAATTTCTGTGTTTCATCGACAATAAGAACGTCCATGGGATACAGTAAACCTGGAGTGAAGCATCGGAATCTATAACTAGTGTCACAGGAATGGCTCAAAACATCGACATTAAGAAGAGTCAGTCTTCTTGTACTTAATTCGGCATTGTGCCTTCTGTATTTAATTCCGATGCAATTCTGTGTTTCATCGTCAATAAGAAGGTCAGAGGGATACATTAAACCTGAACTGAGGCACCAGAATCTATAACTAGTGTCACTGTAATGGTTCAAAGCATAGACGGTAGGAAGAGTCAGTCTTCTTTTTCTTAAGTCGGCATTGTGCTTTTCTATTTAATTCCTATGCAATTTCTGTGTTTCATCGTCAATAAGAGGGTCCTAGGGATATAGTAAACCTGGAGTGAAGTATCGGAATCTATAACTAGTGTCACAGGAATGGTTCAAATCATAGACAGTAAGTAGCGTCAGTCTTCTTGTACTTAAGTCGGCATTGTGCCTCTTTATTTAATTCCGATGCAATTTCTGTGTTTCATCGTCAATTAGAAGTTCCAAGGGATACAGTAAACCTGGAGTGAAGCATCGGAATCTATAACTAGTGTCACAGGAATGGTTCAAAACATCGACAGTAAGAAGAGTCAGTCTTCTTGTACTTAATTCGGCATTGTGCCTTTAGTATTTAATTCCGATGCCATTTCTGTGTTTCATCGTGAATAAGAAGGTCAGAGGGATACAGTAAATCTGAAGTCAAGCATCGGAATCTATAACTAGTGTCACAGGAATGGTTTAAAACATAGTCAGTAAGAAGAGTCAGTCTTCTTGTACTTAAGTCAGCTTTGTGCCTTTTGTATCTAATTCCGATGCGATTTCTGTGTTTCATCGTCAATAAGAAGGTCCAAGGGATACATTAAACCTGAAGTGAAGCATCAGAATCTATAACTAGTGTCACAGGAATGGTTCAAAACATAGTCAGTAAGAAGAGTCAGTCTTCTTGTACTTAAGTCGGCATTGTGCCTTTTGTATTTATTTCCGATGCACTTTCTGTGTTTCATCGTCAACAAGAAGGTCCAAGGGCTACAGTATACCTGAAGTGAAGCACCGGAATCTATAACTAGGGTCACATGAATGGTTCAAATCTTAGTCAGTAAGAAGAGTTAGTCTTCTTGTACTTAAGTCGGCATTCTGCCTTTTGTATTTAATTCCGATGCACTTTCTATGTTTCATCGTCAATAAGAAGGTCCAAGGGATACGGTAAAACTGGAGTGAAGCATCGGAAACGATAACTAGTGTCACAGGAATGAATGAAAACATAGTCAGCAAGAAGAGTCAGTCCTCTTGTACTAAAGTCGGCATTGCGCCTTTTGTATTCAATTCCCATGCAATTTCAGTGTTTCATCGTCAATAAGAAGGTCCAAGGGATACAGTAAACCAGAAGTGAAGCATCGCAATCTATAACTAGTGTCAGAGGGATGGTTCAAAACATAGACAGTAAGAAGAGTCAGTATTCTTGTACTTAAGTGGGCATTGTGTCTTTTGTATCTAATTCCGAAGCAATTTCTGTGTTTCATCTTCAATAAGAAGGTCCAAGGGATACAATAAACCTGAAGTGAAGCATCAGGGTCTATAGCTAGTGTCACAGGAATGGTTCAAAACGTAGTCAGTAAGAAGAGTCAGTCTTCTTGTACATAAGTCAGTATTGTGCCTTTTATATTTAATTCCTATGCAATTTCTGTGTGTCATCGTCAATAAGAAGGTCCAAGGGATACAGTAAACCTGAAGTGAAGCACCGGAATCTATAACTAGTGTCACATGAATGGTTCAAATCATAGTCAGTAAGAAGAGTCAGAGTTCTTGTACTTAAGTCGCATTTTTGCCTTTTGTATTTAATTCCGATGCAATTTCTGTGTTTCATCGTCAATAAGAAGGTCAGAGGGATACATTAAACCTAAACTGAAGCACCGGAATCTATAACTAGTGTCACTGTAATGGTTCAAAGAATAGACAGTAGGAAGAGTCAGTCTTCTTGTACCTAAGTCGGCATTGTGCTTTTCTATTTAATTCCTATGCAATTTCTGTGTTTCATCGTCAATAAGAAGGTCCTAGGGATATAGTAAACCTGGAGTGAAGTTACGGAATCTATAACTAGTGTCACAGGAATGGTTCAAATCATAGACAGTAAGTAGCGTCAGTCTTCTTGTACTTAAGTCGGCACTGTGCCTTTTTTATTTAATTCCGATGCAATTTCTGTGTTTCATCGTCAATAAGAAGGTCCAAGGGATACAGTAAACCTGGAGTGAAGCATCGGAATCTATAACTAGTGTCACAGGAATGGTACAAAACATCGACAGTAGAAAGAGTCAGCCTTCTTGTACTTAATTCAGCATTGTGTCTTTAGTATTTAATTCCGATGCCATTTCTGTGTTTCATCGTGAATAAGAAGGTCAGAGGGATACAGTAAATCTGAAGTCAAGCATCGGAATCTATAACTAGTGTCACAGGAATGGTTTAAAACATAGTCAGTAAGAAGAGCCAGTCTTCTTGTACTTAAGTCAGCTTTGTGCCTTTTGTATTTAATTCCGATGCTATTTCTGTGTTTCATCGTCAATAAGAAGGTCCAAGGGATACAGTAAACCTGAAGTGAAGCATCAGAATCTATAACTAGTGTCACAGGAATGGTTCAAAACATAGTCAGTAAGAAGAGTCAGTCTTCTTGTACTTAAGTCGGCACTGTGCCTTTTTTATTGAATTCCGATGCAATTGCTGTGTTTCATCGTCAATAAGAAGGTCCAAGGGATACAGTAAACCTGAAGTGAAGCATCGGAATCTATAACTAGTGTCACAGGGATGGTTCAAAACATAGACAGTAAGAAGAGTCAGTATTCTTGTACTTAAGTCGGCATTCTGCCTTTTGTATTTAATTCCGATGCACTTTCTATGAATCATCGTCAATTAGAAGGTCCAAGGGATACAGTAAACCTGGAGTGAAGCATCGGAATCTATAACTAGTGTCACAGGAATGAATTAAAACATAGTCAGCAAGAAGAGTCAGTCTTCTTGTACTAAACTCGGCATTGCGCCTTTTGTATTCAATTTCGATGCAATTTCAGCGTTTCATCGTCAATAAGAAGGTCCAAGGGATACAGTAAACCATAAGTGAAGCATCGGAATCTATAACTAGTGTCACAGGAATGGCTCAAAACATCGACATTAAGAAGAGTCAGTCTTCTTGTACTTAATTCGGAATTGTGCCTTTAGTATTTAAAACCGATGCCATTTCTGTGTTTCATCGTGAATAAGAAGGTGAGAGGGATACAGTAAATCTGAAGTCAAGCATCGGAATCTATTACTAGTGTCACAGGAATGGTTCAAAACATAGTCAGTAAGAAGAGTCAGTCTTCTTGTACTTAAGTCGGCTTTGTGCCTTTTGTAT